>NW_012102244.1:23042-60726 GCF_000951045.1 Mandrillus leucophaeus | reverse complement strand
TTGAGCAGGCGGTAGGACAGCCAGGCGTTCTGGCCCGAGTCTCTGTCCACCGCCACCACCTTGGTCACCAGGTAGCCGGGCTCTGCGGAGCGGGGCGCCAGCTCCACGCCAGTGGAACCGTCTGTGGGGAGGGCAGGGTACAGGATCTCGGGCGCATTGTCGTTCTGGTCCAGCACAAACAGGCTCAACGACACATTGCTGCTGAGTGGAGGATCTCCGCTGTCGCTGGCTGTCACCTGCATCTGTAGCTCATGGAATTGCTCATAGTCAAAGGATCTGAGTGCATACAGGACGCCAGTGTCTGAGTTGATGGATATGTATGAGGACAGAGGTGCCCCCTGGATGGTGTCTTCAGCCAGGGAGTAAATAATCCGGGCATTCTCTTTGCTGTCCGGGTCCAGCGCTGTCACTGAGAAGATGGAGGCACCCCTGGCGTTGTTCTCTGGGATATAGGTAAAGTAGGATACATGAGAGAAGGTAGGTGGGTTGTCATTGATATCTGCCACTTGTAGCATAAAGTGAATTTCCGTTGATAGAGGTGGACTTCCCCCATCTGTGGCTGTTACTGTGATATTGTAAGAGGATACCTGTTCCCTGTCAAGGGCTCTGTGTATCACCAATCTGTAATAACTATCAATGGACTTTTCTAATTTAAATGGTAGATACGCCAAAATGGAACAGGTTACCCGTCCATTCTGCTCAGAGTCTAAATCATGCACATTTAAAAGGGCTACGACTGTTCCCAGAGGTGAATCTTCAGTCACTGGACTAAATAGAGACGTGATGACTACCTCTGGACTGTTGTCATTTACATCTTCTACTGTAATCAACACTTTTGCAGTTGCAAGATATGCTCCTCCATCTTCTGCTTGTATTTCTATTTCATAGAAACCAGTTTCTTCATAATCTAGATTTTCTGATATTTTTATTTCTCCAGTATATTTGTTTAGTTGGAACTTCAACAATTGCGTATCAGGTAATTTTCGGAATGCATATGTCACTTCTCCATTGGCACCTTCGTCCCTGTCGGTGGCTGTGACTGTCAGCAGCTGAGTGCCCACAGGCAAATTCTCAGGAACACTCACTCGGTATTCTGGTAAGGTGAAGACCGGCGCGTTGTCATTTGCATCGAAGACAGTCACGCTGACGAGGACAGTGCCAGATCGGAGAGGGTCACCCCCGTCGGAGGCGGTGAGGACCAGGTGGTGAATGGCCTCTTCCTCGCGATCTAGGGCATGCTCCAGTACCAGCTCCGGGTACTTGACGCCATTGGCACGGCTCTGAACTCTTAGTGAGAAGTGCCTATTGGGGCTGAGCTGATAGCTCTGCAGGGAGTTCACGCCCACATCCGGATCAATAGCTTCCGGGAGAGGAAAACGCATTCCCGTGGCGACATTTTCATTAATTTTTACGTCTAGATTTTCTGCTTGGAATTTTGGAGCATTGTCATTTATATCAGTTACTTCTATTTCTATCCCAAAAAGTTTCACCCTTTCTTCCACAAGGATATTAAAACTCACCAGGCACCGCGCGCTCTGAGCGCAGAGCTCCTCCCGGTCTATCCTGCCCGCGGTGACCAAGCTGCCGCTGCGCGGGTCCAGAGAGAAAAGCTGCGTCCTACCTCTGGAGACTATGCGGACTCCGCGCTCCGCCAGCTCTCCGGGCGCCAGCCCCAAGTCTTTGGAGATGTTGCCCACGAAAGAGCCTTTCTCTAATTCCTCAGGAATTGAGTAGGAGATCTGCCGGGCTCCAGCCTCCCATGGAATCCCGAGGAAGAGGCAGAGCAAGACCAGCTCACTGCAATCCTTTGATTCCTTTGAGCGATTCCTTTGAGCGGCCATTGTAGTCTGGTTACAGAATTCTGCAAAGTCCTCACTGGACACGTTGTGTGTTTAAACCGGTTCCTTTGTCTTTCTATGGCTTCAGGGTGTCTCTGTAGCCTGAGCACTTTAAATTCTGGAGTGAGCTTCCCTGCAGCCCAGCAGCCGGTTTGTGGGGCTTTGTGTAGTTGGAGCCCTGAGAATCCGGATTGAGCTCTGGCTGCGTTTTCTCTCCTAGTAGGTGAACAGCGGCGCTCAGAGCCCTAAGAAGTTACTGCACCCAAGTTATACATGGACTGGAAAGTAAACTCCATTCTGTCGGATTATTATATTTTACATAGATTCTTTGGTTTCCCCACTCCTATCTTTAAATAATTTACTATATGTAGGTTTCTTACTGGAGGTGTGACAAAGTGGAGTGAAAATATTGTAAATATTTCACAATAATGTTTGGTTAAATATATATTTGCAACACGTTTTCCCAACAGAAATGTACATACTGTAATAAAAGGTAAATAATACTTATTTTAGGTCATATGAGTGTCTAGGTATATTCAGAAAAGTGTTATAATTTAAAATTGTGATTTAAATAGTCCAATTTTATTTAGCATACATTCATACAAGACTATATTAAATAAACTCTTCATGACATAGTTCACTCTGAAGCTTTATAATTTTAACTACTTAATTCATTAAATTTATTTAGCTTAGGATTAGGTAAGAGGTTTTTAAAGTACTCTTCTAGAATAGTTTTACTGAGCCTTAATGAACCTTTTTGTGTAAAACGTACTTTATCTTATAGGGATACAAGTTAAGTGGACCTATTTAAATGATTAAGCAGGCAATCACAAACTTAAATGAACATATATTACAGTTGCAAATTAAAATGTTTGCATTGTAATGAGAAAAGAAATATGTAGAATTTGAAGTACTGAAAGTTTTAGAAAACAAAGTTAGATGTAGTGATATAGGTTTTCAACAAGTAAGTGTTTATGTCAAATGACCTGTTTTCATCAGAGCATTAATACCAGTATAAATAATCTCTTCTCTTAGGCAGTTTGTATGAGAGGCCAAAGTCCAGTGGTTCACATATCTTCAACTGTGTGTGCCATTAGCAATTATTCCCTCAAATGCAAAGGGTATAGAAGTTTACTTCTTTCACACAGAGAACAGGATGTTCAGAAGTGTTTATGTCACTATGCCTTCCAAGTATAGAACTCTTCAAAGATTTTATCTTTTTTCTTCAAAAATCTTCTATCAGCGAATCAGAGACAGAGACTGAGTGCAACAGCAATAGTATTTCATTTCATTTCTTAGAAATGTCTTTTTTTTTTTTTTTTTTGAGACAGGGTCCCGCTCTGTCACCCAGGCTGGAGTGCAGTGGCACAATCATAGCTCACTGTAGCCTAGACTTCCTGGGCTCAAGCGATTCTCCCACTGCAGCCTCCAGAGTAGCTGAGACCACAGAAATGTGCCACCACACGCTGCTAATTTTTAAATTTTCGGAAGCAATGGGGTCTCCCTATGTTGCCCAGGCTGGTCTCCAATTCCTGGGCTCAAGAGATTCTCCACCTCCACCTCCCAAAGTGCTGGGATTACAGCACACTTGGCCCTGCCTGCATATTTATTTATTTACTTTAGAGACAGGGTCACACTCTGTCACCCAGGCTGGAGTGCAGTGGCAAGATCAGGGCTCACTGCAACCTTGACCTCCTAGGACCAAGCAATCCACCCAGCTCAGCCTCCCAAGTAGCTGGAACTACAGGGGAATGCTACCACACTCTGCTAATGGTTTTATTTTATTTTTGTTTTAGTAGAGATGGGGGGTCTCCCTATATTGCCCAGGCTGGTCTCAATTCTTGGGTTCAAGTGATACTTTCTGCTTCAGCCTCCAAAAGTGCTGTGATTATAGGTGTGAGCCACTGGGCCTGCCTTCTGAATATTTTTAAGCTTTAAAAATATATAAATAAGATATGGTAAATTCACTAAGTCTTGGCAAATTTGAATAGATAGGTTACTTGTTTGTTTTCTTAGGTGCCAAGACCACTGCTTCTGTTCGATAGTCAGAACTTGACAAAATATGGTGGCTCACACCTGTAATCCCAGCACTTTGAGAGGCCAAGTTGGGAGGATCATGAGGTCAGGAGTTTGAGACCAGCCTGGTCGACACAGTGAAACCCCATCTCTACTAAAAATACAAAAAATTTAGCCATGGTGAGGGGTGCCAGTAATCCCAGCTACTTGGGAGGCTGAGGCAGGAGAATCGCTTGAACCCAGAAGAGGTTGCAGTGAGCTGAGATCGCACCACTGCACTCCAGCCTGGGCAACAGTGAGAGACTCCATCTCAAAAAAAAAAAAAAAAAGACAAAGACTAAATATCTTCAATCGGGTGACATTCTACAATTGACAAAACATTGAGAAAAGATGATAAAAAGCTATGAGTTTTAAACATATAATTCTAGATATGAAAATAAAGTAGTATGCCTAAAATATGAGAAACTAGTAGACTATTAGGTAAATCACACACAAAAAAGAGAAACTCACCGAAGTCAGAGTCTCAGAATGTGAAGTCAAATCCTCCCCACCATGAGGTGGAATTAAGGCTCCAGGAGAAACACTGCAAACCATGTCTTCATTGGAATGTATGGGTGCACTACATTTTAGGAAATTAAACTCTTTTGTACCCGTATGTGCAATGCACAGATTATAAGAATAAGGCAAAGTCCCCTCACTGTAGCTGGGGGGAACTACAGGTCCAGACTTGACACAGAGACCAGGATGGAAGCAGTCCCAAGTAGTAGGGCTGAGAGAGCGTCGCAGGCGCAAGGCAATGGCCAGAATCACCGCAAGGAGGAAGAGCACTGAGATTAAGGCCAAGGCCACCACCAGGTAAAACTGTAGCTCAGCCTGGGGGTCAGAGAGTACAGGGCGATCGTACTCTCTGAGGTCTGGCAGTATCTCTTGCAAGTTGTCTGCGAAGACCAGATGCAGGGTGGCGGTGGCAGAGAGTGGCGGCTGTCCACCATCACGCACAGTGACCAGCAGGCGCTGGCGGGCTGCGTCCCTGTCGCCTAAGGCTCGAGCCATGCGCACCTCACCAGTGCGCAGCCCCAGGCTGAAGAGCCCGGGCTCGCTGGCCTGCAGCACGTGGTAGGATAGCCAGGCGTTGTGTCCTGAGTCGGCGTCCACCGCTACCACCTTAGTCACTAGGTAGCCGGGCTCTGCAGAGCGAGGCACCATGTCGAAGAGCGCGGAGCCGTCGGGACCCAGAGCTGGGTACAGCACGCGCGGTGCGTTGTCATTGCGGTCTCCCACCAACACGCGCAGGCTCACGTTGGCGCTGAGCGCAGGCGAGCCATGGTCGCGGGCCTGCAGCGTGAGCTCGAAGGCGCGCAGTTGCTCGTGATCAAAGGCGCGCTGCGCGAAGACCATCCCGCTCTGCGCGCTCACGGACACATATGACGACAGCGCCAGGGGTTCTAGGTCACTTGCCACGATAGAGTAGGAGATGTGGCCGTTGAGCCCCAAATCCGGGTCAGAGGCGCTCACTTGCGCAATGGAGGCTCCTGGCGGGTTGTTCTCGGCCACATGAACCACGTAGGACGTCTGGTCGAAAACTGGGGCGTTGTCGTTGATGTCAGTGACATACAAGGTGATGCTTCTACTGGAAGAAAGGGGCGGCTTGCCCCTGTCAGTGGCTACGATGGTTACATTGTATTCTGGTGTCTGCTCTCGGTCCAGGGCTCCATCTGTCACCAGCTTGTAGTAGTTATTGGAAGAAGAATAAATCTTGAATGGAATGTCTGTTTCTATATTACACCTGACTTCTCCATTTCCTCCGAAATCCAGGTCCCGTGTTTTGAAGAGGGCAACAACCATTCCTGGAGGAGAATTCTCCAAAATCTGATCAGAGAGAGAAGTTATGATTATTTCTGGGTTGTTGTCGTTTTCATCCAGGATTTCTATGATTACTTTACACTGGGCAGAGAGACCACCTCCGTCCTTCGCTTCCACTTCCATGGTGTACCTTTCTACATCTTCAAAATCAAATGACTGGTTATTCTTAATCATACCTGTTTTCTCATCCAATAAGAACATATGTTTTGTGCTCTGGGCAGTGCTTCGGAAGTAGTAGTTTATCTCGGCATTGACCCCCTCATCCTGGTCAGTGGCTGTCACTTGCAACACAGGGGACCCAGGGGGCAAATTTTCACTAACACTAATTCTATATTCGTCTCTGCTGAAAACCGGGGGGTTATCATTGGTGTCCTTGACAGAAATTTGTATGTGAGCGGTGGCACTTCTTGGTGGGTCACCTCCGTCCAAGGCAGTCAATATCAAGCTATGAGATCTCTGTTCTTCCCGGTCTAGGAGTTTCTCCAGAGATAACTCTGGGTATTTGCCACCGTCGGAATTAACTCTAACCATCAATGAAAAATAAGGATTAGAGTTTATCTTATAATCTTTAATTGAGTTTATGTTTATATCGGGATCCGTGGCAGGGTCAAGCGATATTCGTGCACCAGCGGATGCAGATTCGAAAATTTCTAAATGTATTTCCTTTTTATCAAATTGAGGGGCGTGGTCATTAATATCCTCAATCACCACAATGATATGAAAAATATTTAAAGGATTTTCCACCACAGCTTCCAATTGCAACTCACATCTTCTTCTCTCTTTGCATATTTGCTCACGGTCTATTCGGTCCTTCACAAGTAAGTCCCCGCTCTCCGCGTCTACGCTGAAGTGCAGCTTCTCCGCGCTAACTCGCAGCTTGCGAGCCGACACATCCAGGACACCGAGCCCTAGATCCTTAGCGAGGTTCCCCACCACCGAGCCCTTGGCCAGCTCCTCCGGAATCGAGTAGCGGATCGGCTCACACAGCGCGGGGTAGAACAAAGGCAGCAGCAAGGGAAATAGTACCTGCCGCGGGCCGGCCCGGCGCCTCTGCGCGCAGCTCCCTCCCATCGTTCGCTTGGGTTCTCGCTGGGTCCCCGCTTTTCCAGCTGGAGAAAGTGCACTCTACCGCGCTAAAAGAGCATTCGGCCCAGGACAGGAGGAGTCCCGGGTCACGGACCTGGGTATTCGGTGTGCTGGGCGAGGTCTGCCCAGCTGGAAGCTTCTGTGTGTGTGCTGGTTTTCTTCTTTCTGTTGTTGGCTGCGCAGGGAATCCCTAGGCTGGAGGCTGAGGGATCCCCGGCGTCAGCGCTTGCTCTGCACTGGCCGACAGCGGCGCCCAGAGGCTCCGTGCGGGACAGCAGCCCGGTTTTTCATTTTGAATTCGGTCTCCAAAATGTATATATTCTTCGAAAATGCAGGTGTACGTTCCCCCCAAATTTTGCTCTCACCATAGTATTATAGTAGATATTTCTATGCTTTGTGTTGCAAATAAATGTATTATGCACAATTTCAAACTTATACAACAGTAGGGAGTATATGTAGTGAACCTTCACATAGCCACCCCACCTTCAACAATGATCACCACAAAGCCAATCTTTGTCAATATATACTGCGCTCCCCCATTATTTTTAAGTAATGCAAGATATAGAATGTCAATCAATGCTTCTTTTTAAGATGAGACATTAAGGTCAAGAATTTTATCTTTCAGCTTATGTTCTACAATCTGTTACCAATGCACAATAAGTTAAGTCCTACATAGTTCAAGAAAAAAAGAAGTAAACATTTTCCATACTCCGCTCAGTTATCTGTCTGGTGAGCCTTGTGTTCTGGTTTTAAGGGCAAGAGACATTTTTGTAGTATTGAATAGTAACTACCTACCATGACATATAAGCCTTCATGGATATCTGTTATGTTTTCCTCAAATTAACACACATTTCAATATTTATAAATACTAAGTATGAAGGTTACTCCTCAGAACAGAAATTGTAATAATTTTCTTGTTATATGGTTAAAAATATGAGCCTGAAGGATGCTTTATTTTTTGCTACCCGCTTCAGGGGGAAGACGTGTTTGAAATAATTAAAATGTCTGTATGTCATAAAGGATTTCCAGACAGTTTAGCTTTTTTTTTCTTAAAAATAAAGCAACAGAAACCCAAGTAATTGCAAACAAATAAAATAATTCTTCATTTCCACAGAAATGCCAGCAGTCATCAATGTATCTATGGATCACATGTTTAGCATAGAATTTTGACTCAACTTCAAAGCTTATTTTCAAATGTCTTATGAAATGTTATTTACTACTTGAAATGACACTATGTTTAAAATAACACTAAATAATACATTATTTTCTTCCTTATAGCTAAAAACAGTAAAAGAGTTTTAGAATCTTCCCAGCAGTTCCTGAGACTATTTTCTTAAATTATATCTGATATGCAAGTTCATTTCTAGCCTCAAAAGTTGGAGAATTGAGCCAGAAATAACATATAAGTGAAATAAATATTTTTATTTCCTTGTTCTGTCATTTCACAGTGTCCAGTCTCAGAAATTTCTCTTGAGCAAGCATATACTATAGAAAAGAAGAATGTCCTACTATTCTTCATAATTTAACATTAAAGTGTTAGGAAATTAAGACCTTTGAAGATATGAGAATAAAAAGTGTTACAACTTTCACCATTAAAGGGAAAAAATTGGTTTACTAGGATTTGGAAGTGGATAACTGAAGTTTGAATCTTCATCAGAAAATATCTATAAATACAAACAGACTTTACACACTTGTGATCTGAAAAATATAACCTCAAAGGGGTGTTTTCTTATCATAGAAATGGAAGAATAGAAGCAATAAATCTGGGCTTTCAGCTTTTTCTCTAAGAAGAATACATTTACCTTTCTATCAGTTAACCCTTACAAACATAGTATGACCTGAATAAATGATCTTAGGAGTAAGAATTTGCTGGGTGAGGTGGTTTACACCTCACCCAGTGCTTTGGGAAACTGAAGCAGGAAAATCATTTGAGACCACTCTGGGCAACATAACTTGCTAGTCCTCCCACCTCAGGCCTAGCTACTGTGAAGGTTGAGGTGGGAGGATCGCATAAGCCCAGGAGGTTGAGACTGCAGTGAGCTTTACTCACACCACTGCATTCCACCCTGGACAACAGAATGACACCCCCATCTCTTAAAAAAAAAAAAAAAAAAGGAGTAAGAATTTTATGACGTGAGTCCACTGCAACCAATCAAGCAACCCTACCCAAAAAGCCCACATCAATGCAGGCTGAGAGCTGCCCCATGAAAAATGGTTTACGTTGACAGCAAGGTTAATTATGAGAACATGAAAATTATATCAGCAAATATAACGAATAAATGCCTCCTTTTGATGTTGGAGCAACAATTAGGCTCAGTGAAAAGTGATGAGAAACACACTGATATCAACTTATACTACCTTAAGTACAAACAGTTAAAGAGAAAGCTAACTATAATAGAAAGTAAAGGGCCAGGCGCAGTGGCTTACGCCTGTAATCCCAGCACTTTGGGAGGCTGAGGTAGGTGGATCACTTGAGGTCAGGAGTTCAAAACCAGCCTGGCCAACATGGTGACACCCTGTCTCTACTAAAAACACACAAAAAATTAGCCGGGCATGGTGGCACGTGCCTGTAGTCCCAGTTATTCTACTTGGGAGGCCTGTAGTCCCAGTTATTCTACTCCAGTCCCAGCTACTCTACTTGGGAGGCTGAGGCAGGAGAATTGCTTGAACTTGGGAGGCGGAGGTTGCAGTGAGCTGAGATCACACCACTGCACTCCAGCCTGGGCAACAGAGTAAGACTGTCTCAAAAACAAAACAAAACAAAAAACAAACAAACAAACCAAAAAAAAAAGAAAGAAAAAAACTGAACTCACCGGAACCAAAGGGGTGTCTTCTATAGGAAACTTGGAATCAACTGAGACACACAAAGGCTCATTTTTCTCATAGCTCTGCTGGCTGATGAGTGTGTCTGCATAGTTGGGTTGGGGGAAGATCAGGTGGCTCTTCCTTGAGTCAGCAGTGAGGGAGAACTCCTGAGAATAGGTCTGTAGGAAAGCTCTAACCCCATCTACACCCACAAAGTGTGAGGTGGGCACACCAGCCAACCCATCACTTGTAGCCTGCAGCAGACGTGAGGCGTGCCAGTGCCTCAGCCTGAGGGCCAGCAGCATGATAACGAAGGTGAGGAAGACACAGGAGACCACTGTGACAGCCACAACGAGGTAGAGGGTAAGGTCTGAGGCCTCCAAGTCTGCAGGGATCTGAAGACTGCCCAGGTCAGCCAGGATGTCTGGGATGCTGTCAGCTATGGCTACTGTGAGCGTGACAGTGGCGGAGAGAGGGGGCTGGCCATGGTCCTCTACAGTCACCACAAGGCTCTGTTTGAGCACATCTCTATCTAGCAGGGCCCGAGCTGTGCGCACTTCACCTGTGTGCAGCCCCACCGAGAAGAGCCCTGGCTCACTGGCCTTGAATAAGCGGTAGGACAGCCAAGCATTCTGGCCTGAGTCTCTGTCCACTGCCACCACCTTGGTCACCAGGTAGCCGGGCTCTGCAGAGCGGGGTGCCAGCTCCACACCAGTAGAACCGTCAGTGGGGAGGGTGGGGTACAGGATTTCCGGGGCATTGTCGTTCTGGTCCAAAACAAATAGTCTCAATGACACATTGCTGCTAAGTGGTGGGTTTCCACTGTCACTTGCCCTTACCTGCATTTGCAAATCTCTAAACTGCTCATAGTCAAAGGAGCACAGAGCATACAGCACGCCAGTCTCTGAGTTAATAGAGACATAGGTGGAGAGAGGAGACCCTTGGATGATATCCTCTGCCAAGGAGTAAATAACTCTAGAATTCTCATTGCTATCAGGGTCATAGGCGATCACCGAGAAGATGGAAGTACCTCTGGCATTGTTTTCCGGGAGGTAGACTGAGTAGGAGGCTTGAGAGAAGGCAGGTGGATTATCATTGATGTCAGTCACTTGCAGAGTGATGTGAATTTCTGTGGACAGGGGTGGAGTTCCTCTGTCTGTTGCAGTCACCGTGATATTATATTCTGAGGCTTTTTCTCGGTCAAGAATTTGGGCCGTCAACAATCTATAATAATCTTCTTCTGAATTTTCTAATTTAAAAGATAGATTCTCCTGGATAGAACAGACAACTTGACCATTCTTCCCCGAGTCTCGGTCATGAGCATTGAAAAGAAGAATTACTGTTCCCTGAGGTGCATCTTCTCTCACTGGGCTAAACAGAGATGTAATGGTCACTTCAGGTCTATTGTCGTTTACATCTTCCACTGAAATGAGCACTTTTGTCCACCCTTTCAATCCCCCACCATCTTCAGCTTGTATTTCCATTTCATAAAATGAACATTCTTCATAATCTAGACTTTTTGCTATTGATATTTCCCCAGTATTTTCATTAAGCTGGAATAACAGAGATTGTTTTTCATTAATTTTCCAGAATTTGTATGCCACTTTTCCGTTGGTTCCCTCATCCAGGTCGCTGGCTGTTGCAGTAAGCAGCCAGGTGCCTGGGGGCACGTTTTCAAGGACTTTCACTCTGTAAATCGGTTGAGCAAAAACCGGGGCATTATCATTTGTATCCAATACTGTCACCTGGATGCGCACGGTGCTGGAACGACGCGGCTTGCCGCCATCTGAGGCCGTGAGGACCAGGTGGTGAGCAGCCGCCTCCTCCCTGTCCAGGGCTCGCTCCAGCACCAGCTCTGGGTTTATGGCTCCATTGTCTCCAGTCTGCACGTTCAGGGAGAAGTGGTGATTGGGGCTGAGCTGGTAGCTCTGGAGGGAGTTCACGCCCACATCCGGGTCAACAGCTTCTGGGAGTGGATAACGTGCTCCAGGAACCGCGACTTCGTTAATTTTTACTTCCAGACTTTCCGCCTGGAATTTTGGGGCACTGTCGTTAATATCAGTTACTTCTATTTCTATTCCGTACAATTTCACTCTGTCTTCAACCAGGACTTTAAAGTTCACCAGACACCGCGGGCTCTGGGCACACAGCTCCTCCCGGTCTATCCTACCCGCGGTGACCAAGCTGCCGCTGCGCGGGTTCAGAGAGAAAAGCTGCGTCCTACCTCTGGAGACGATGCGTACTCCGCGCTCCGCCAGCTCCCGGGGCTCCAGAGCCAGGTCCTTGGAGATGTTGCCCACAATATAGCCCTTTTCTGTCTCTTCAGGCACTGAGTAGCGAATCTGACTGGCCCTGGCCTCCCATAGCATCCCCAGGAGCGAGCATAGCAGGACTAATCTTCCGCGGAGCTGGCATTTGGTTGGAGCTGCCATTGCTGCCTTGCTTTGGAATTTTCTCAAAATACTCTCTGTGCGCGCTGCTTCATCAGGTTCTTTCTTCCCTCCTGCGAAGTATGGTGATCCTTTTCCTTAGGAGAAAGCCAGAGTGCCCTAAGTTAAGAGGCTGAGTTTTGCTGCAGTCTGGGAGCAGGTTTGTGGGATCTGCCGGGTTTTGTGTAGTCACATAACTGGAAATCCGGTTGGAGTCCTGATTTTTGCTTAGAGTTGATCAACAGCGGCGCTCAGAGTCCTAAGTCGTTACTACACCCACTGATGTGTAACAGATGGCTGATAGAGAAAACACTACTCTTTTCTAATTATGATTTTAGATTTCTCCAATTGTTTCTTGCATTTGTATTTCAAAAGCAATCTATTTTTTAGATATCTGAGTTGTAAATAAAGTGGAATAAAATTTCTGTGTGTAATTAAATCACAAACCATCGCTTAATATTAATTTACTCTTATTCTTGGTAGAATTTTGCACTCTATTTCTAGATATGTAAATTATTATAATTTCCTTTTTATGATGCTTCAATTTTTTCTGTACATCAACAATTTTCTGAAGTAATTTTTATGTTCAATCTTGTTTGGAAATACATTCATTTTTAATTTTTATACCTATATTATATATTTGTAAATGTAAAATATATGATTGTATTGAATACATATATAAGGATACATTATCCACTTTGAAATTATTTTCTGGGGTTAATTTATTTTGGTGGTAAAATTCCTGGAAAAACGTTTCTTTTAAATTTTTGTGTTATAAAAGTAATGTTAATTCAGCAATAGTTACAGATGTTCTCACCTAATATTGCTAAATAGGAACAGGATTAAAGTTTTTTGGAAATTTTTACATTTTTGTGATTGCTTAAACTTTTCTGCTATTTCAAAAAACGCTTAATTTTTAAATGTGAATACGTAATGCATGCACAGACTGTGTTTCAATGATTCAAATGCACGTACACTGAAAAGCAAGTTTCTATTTTAATCCTCCATCAATAAATTATGCAATTTTAAAGTGGTTTTAAACATTATTCTAAGGGTCATTTAAACTTATATAATAATTTGGGAAAAAGAACACAAAATATACAACAAAGAAAACTACTGAAAGGTTAAAAATAACTGGTAACGCTGAAATCTCAGCGTTTACTGAATCACATACTAAGGGAAACCAAGCAAAATACTTATACCATGTAATGGGAGCTTTGTATGTACACAAGACTAGTAGTTTTTGTCTTAAAAATGGAATAATTCTGCATTCTCCTTCTTTCCTACAAGGATGTTGAGAAAACATCCAGTCATTTATAGTTAGAGCTCCAAACGACAAGATAAATCCGGTGTGTTTTCCCCCTTCTTCAAGAATATATGTCAGGATTCCGAGCAAGAGAAATTCAGGCAATAGCATTTCCTTTTCTTGTAAGTTTCCTCTGGTGATTATATAGAGGTAGAGAAGGATTTTGCATCCAAGAAAACCTGGATAAACTTAGAAATGATTAGGATGATTTGGACCTTCTAAGTTCAGTGAATCAGTCTCTCTCTTTCTCTCGCATACATGTAACATATAGTCTCCTCCTCCTCCTCCTCCTCCTCCTCCTCCTCCTCCTCCTTCTCCTTCTTCTTCTTCTTCTTCTTCTTCTTCTTCTTCTTCTTCTTCTTCTTCTTCTTCTTCTTCCTTCTGCTTCTCCTCCTCCTCCTCCTCCTCTTTCTTCTGCTTCTTTTTTTTGAGACGGAGTTTCGCTCTTGGAGAGATCTCAGCTCACCACAACCTCTGCCTCCCAGGTTCAAGCAATTCTCCTGCCTTAGCCTCCTGAGTAGCTGGGATTACAGGCACCTGCCACCACACCCAGCTAATTTTTGTATTTTTAGTAGAAACGGGGTTTCACCATGTTGGCCAGGCTGGTCTTGAACTCCTGACCCCGTGATCCACCCGCCTTGGCTTCGGCCTCCCAAAGTGCTGGGATTACAGGCATGAGCCACTGCACCCGGCCAACATATAGTATTTTTAATTAAATTTTAGGAGATTCAAAAATCATAAATCCATTAGGTAGGAATAAGAAAGTATATATGAGGAACATGAGAAAGAGATGGAAACTACCAGTGAAATCAGTGAAGAAAGACAACTACTAGCAGTTTCTTTGCTTTGAAAGATGAATTAAATGATTACATACATTAAATTTAATATTTATCTACAGATAATAAAATATAAACATGTTAAAGAATGAGACAATCAATGGGTAAAAGCTAATTTCATTAGCTTTGAGAAAGAGGACAAAAAAACCAAATGTTTTTGCTAGCTAGGAAGCTAAAAGCAAACTCTCACTACTTTGTAAACCTATAAGCCTACTTCTTTTATGTGACAATAACAACTCACAATTCACTGCTCCTCTTAAAGAATGGTTGGACAGCTTTTCTGAGCAGCTACAACTTTCCTAAGACAACTCATTAGACCTGAAAATGTACGGTATTTTCATGTAAATACAGAAAATTGGGTGGGTAATGAAAAAGAATAGACATAAATAAAACTCACCAACTCAGGATGGGAAGTCGACTCACTGGAATTACAAAGTGGAAATAAGGCCGCAGATGAATCACCACAAAGTATGTCTTGTCCTGAACTCAATTGCTCACTACATTTTAGGAAATTAAACTCCGTCTTTCCTGTATGTGCAACACATAGGTTGTAGGAATAAGGCAAAGTCCCCTCGCTGTAGTTGGGGGGAACCACAGGTCCAGACTTGACACAGAGACCTGGTTGGAAGCAGCTCCAGGCAGCGGGGCTGGAGGAGCGTCGCAGGCGCAAGGCAATGGCCAGAATCATGGCCAGGAGGAAGAGTACTGAGATCAAGGCCAAGGCCACCACTAGGTAAAACTGCAGCTCAGCCTGGGGGTCAGAGGGTACAGGGCGGTCAGTGATATCCGGCAGCACCTCCTGCAAGCTGTTGGCAAAGACCAAGTGCAGCGTGACGGTGGCGGAGAGTGGCGGCTGTCCACCATCACGCACGGCGACCAGCAGGCGCTGTCGGGCCGCGTCCCTGTCGCCCAAGGCACGCTCCGTGCGCACCTCTCCCGTGCGCAGCCCCAGGCTGAAGAGCCCGGGCTCGCTAGCCTGCAGCACGTGGTAGGACAGCCAGGCGTTGTGTCCTGAGTCTGCGTCCACCGCCACAACCTTGGTCACCAGGTAGCCGGGCTCTGCAGCGCGCGGCACCATATCGAAGAGCGCAGAGCCGTCGGGACCCAGCGCGGGGTACAGCACCCTAGGCGCATTGTCGTTGCGGTCGCCCACCAACACGCGCAGGCTCACGTTTGCACTGAGTGCAGGCGAGCCCTGGTCGCGGGCCTGCAGTGTGAGTTCGAAGGCGCGCAGCTGCTCGTAGTCAAAGGCGCGCTGCGCGAACACCACCCCACTTTGCGCGCTCACGGATACGTAAGAGGCTAGTGCCAGAGGCTCTAGGTCGCTGGCCATGATGGAGTAGGAGACTTGGCCATTCAACCCCAAGTCCGGGTCCGAGGCGCAGACTTGCGCGATGGAGGCCCCAGGAGGGTTGTTTTCGGCTACACTGACTAAGTAGGACGCCTGGTGGAAAACCGGAGCGTTGTCGTTGACGTCGCTGATATGCAGGATGACGCTTATGCTGGAGGAGAGGGGCGGCTTGCCCCTGTCTGTGGCTGTGATGGTGACGTTGTACTCCGGGGTCTGCTCTCGGTCTAGGGTTCCATCTGTTACCAACTTATACGAATTTTTGGACGAAGAGATAATCTTGAAAGGGACTTCGCCTTGTAATTGACAGTTAACTTCCCCATTTTCCCCAGAATCTTGGTCATGTATTTTGATCAAAGCAATTAGTGTTCCAGGCACCGCGTTTTCCAGAATCATCTCAAGTAGAGAATGGAATGTAACTTCTGGGCTATTGTCATTTTCATCTTGAATATTAATTTCAACTGTACATTGTGCAACCAGTCCACCACCATCCCTCCCTTCTACTATCATTGAATATTCCTTGGTCTCTTCAAAATCCAGTTTCTTTTGAGTGGTAATTTCCCCGCTCTTTGAATTCAGACCAAAGATTTGCACGGTTCTGTAGAAGGAATAAGTAATTTCTGAGTTGATGCCCTCGTCTTGGTCGGTGGCTGACACTTGCAGCACAGTGGTGCCTGGTGGCACGTTTTCCCGAAGGCTGACTCTGTACACATCCCGGTTGAATACCGGGGGATTATCATTGGCGTCAGTTACCTGGATACGGAGCTCAGTGGTGCCGCTTAGGGGTGGATCTCCACCGTCCAAGGCAGTCAGAACTAAACGATGGTAACTCTGTTGTTCCCGGTCTAAGGTTTTCTCCAATGCCAGTTCCGGGTATTTACTACCATCTTGCTTCTCCTTAATTATTAAAGAGAAACTTGGGTTAAGAGAGAGTTTATACTTCTGTAGAGAGTTTAAGCCAGTATCTGCATCTTCTGCTACTTCTAATATAAATCGTGTGCCAGGCTGTGCAGATTCACTTATTTGCAGCTCAAAGGAATTTTGCGTGAATGTTGGCGTGTGGTCATTAATGTCCTCGATCTCCACATTCACGTGATAAAAGTTCAGTGGATTTTCAGCAACAGCCTCAAATTCCAGAGCACAAGCTGGATTCTTCCCGCATATCTCCTCCCTGTCTAGCCTGCTGCTCACAAGCAACTCCCCTCTCTCTGCGCTCACGGTGAAGTAAGGCTTCTCCGAACTGACGCGCAGTTTTCGAGTCGGTAACTCCTGGACGCTGAACCCCAGGTCGGTGGCGAGGTTCCCCACTACGGAGCCCTTGGGCATTTCCTCGGGAATCCTGTAGCGGATCTGCTCACAGAGCGCCGGGCAGAACAAAAGCAGCAGGAAGAGAAAGAGCATTGGCAGCCTCTCAGCCCGGCCCAGCTTCCCGGCGCCGCTCCCCATCCCTCTTGCTCTCCTCAGCTTGCTCACCAGCCTGGAGACGCCGGGTTACAAATAACCTCTTTATTGCAGATTTTCGGATCTCCGAACGGACTTTAGTTCCAGTTCCAGTTCAGGAAAAGATTCTTCTTTTTCCGAGGAGGAAGCGGTGCAAAGGCTGGCGCTGGGGAGTCTGAACCGGGGCTGCCCTGGAAAGCGCGTTGCGGCTGCGCGAGGAGAGCTGGAGGCCAAGCTCTCCACTTTGGCCAACAGCGGCGCCCAGAGTCAGCACTCGGAAACTACAGCCTCTGCTGCTTCAGTTTAACCAGTGCAGTAATTGTATTTGAGGGCCTAACTTAACAAGCCAAGTTTTTACGTTCATATATTTAATAACAAATTATAACACACTCTTTAAGGTATATTTCTCTGTTTTCCAAATTGTTAGAAATATCACATTGGGTTTTTATGCAAACCTGCATACATTGGTCCATTCTTTCACCATTCTGCAAACATACCTTGAACTCTTAGCTAGAACTAAGTATTGCCCTTGTCACTGCAATATAATAATTAACATGTTACAGTTCTTGCTCTCAGAGGCTTCATAATATATTGATTTCAAAAACTGATTTTTATTAGCTATGGCGTGTGGAAACACTTTTATCATTCTTCTGTTCATTTATATGATTTCCGACCCCCCAATATTTCTACTGTTTTATATTACACATATTAGGGAAATCTATACTATTTAAAACTATTTTTTAAAGTTGTGGCAATTTTGTACCAATCCTCAAACATCTCCTCTTCCTGACAATATTAACATTCTTTATAAAAATAATTTTTCTTTACTCTTCTACTTCACAAAATATTACTTCAAGTATACTGCCCATATGATGCAGCCAAGAAATGATATACCCTACTACATTGCTCTTCTTCATATCTCAAAATACTTGTCTTATGTCATATCTTTTACAGTACATAAATTCATTCTTAAGAGTTACTGGGGAAATGCTTATCTATCCTGCAATACAAGGTACAAATGGATATTCTAGTGGATTGCATTATTGTCCTATCTATGTACCATTACTGTAGTGAAGAAGTGACTTTGGAATTGGATAAATGAAGCTCATAAGTTTGTTTACATAAATTTATGGAATATAGTGACATTGGTCAACCTTCTTTAGTCAATTTGTCAGATTAATAAAAACAACTAGCCAACATTTTTAGGTAGAGTAAGGATTTTCTTTCCTACCAGGGCAACTTTCATCACAGTTTTTTAAATTGCAAAGTGCCAATAATATGTTGTCCTCTCAAATGTGCATCCAAATGGTACACAAACTATGAAGTTAACTCCCACTCCACTGAATATGCACCATATAGTAGAACACTACACAATCCTTAGGAAATGTCCTTTTCATTAATAACAAACATTTATTGGGTCATCTACTTCTACCTTACGTCAATCAATTCAGGGATTAGCTTTATTCAAATGCTATAAGAAGGTATGCAGGAATATTATAATGGGTAGCCTATACTGACTTTTTACTATTAATATTCTGTTGTGTTTTTTTTGGAGACGGAGTCTCGCCCTGTTGTCCAGGTTGGAGTGCAGTGACACAGTCATGGCTCACTGCAACCTCCACCTTCCGGGTTCAAGTGATTCTTTTGCCTCAGCCTCCCAAGTAGCTGGGACCACAGGTACGTGCCACCACGCCCAGATAATTTTTGTAATTTTTAGTAGAGACAGGGTTTCACCATGTTGGCCAGGCTGATCTTGAACTCCTGACCTCGTGATCCACCCACCTCGGCCTCCCAAAGTGCTGGGGTTACAGGCGTGAGCCACCGTGCCCGGCCTAATATTAGTTTTTTTTTTAGAGACAGGGTCTAGTTCTGTCACCTAGGCTGGAGTGCAGTGTCATGATCATAGCTCACTGCAGTTTCAAACCCCAGGGCTCAAGCTGTTCCCTTGCTCCAGGCTCCCGAAGTGCTGGGATTTCAGACATGAGCCACTATGTCCAGCCAAGACTGAATAACTAAATTGAATTGATCAGCTTATTTAGAACTTGTGTACCTGAAACGTTGGTTCTTAAAATCAACATTCTCACCATTTCACGTCAATGCACAACCAAAACAGCTCATTGGAATTGTATTGAAATATGTTCTTTCGTATTTTACAAAAGTCACTTTCAATAGTTTAAAATTACATTTTAATCCAGATCTAATGTTTTAGCTTTTGTTTTTTGTTTGGGGGAGCAATGGACATTCTAGGCTTTAGATTTCATGTCTCCATGGGCATGGAGCCCAGGTGACCACTGACACACATACTTAATTTTAGTAACCAGTCTCATCTCCCACCAAGATCCATCTTTAAAGTTTGTTCATATTTTGAAAGATGGTAAGAAGTATTAAAGTTTTGAAGGGCACTGGTACAGAAACAGGGCTCAGAAAAGAGGTTTAAAGTGAAAAAATCTACAAGAGCCTAGTTATAGGTTCAAATGCTAAACATAACCCTAAAAATTCTGAGATATATTTTACTTTTGCTAAGCTAATACAAGGCTTTAGACTTCTTGATAATTTTCTGAAGTTCTAGTTTAGGAAACACACACACACACACTCTCACACACATGTACACACAAACAATAGCAAAATTACCGGCATGGATGGGAAGGTACTTCTTAAGTGAATGAGTGATAATAGGAATAAAATACTGGAAGGCTTAAAATGGTTCAACAATCCTTTCCAAGTCGTTTAAAAGCAAATGAAACAACAACCTATGACTATTAGAGCTTAACTTTATAGTAACACCAACAAAATAAACCTGAAACTCTGTGATGTGCCTTAAAAATTATTTTCAACTATCTTCACAATGTTTTTCAAAACATACTTATGTCAAATAAAATTCATCTGGAAATTAAAAGCAAGCAAAGAACTAAACTCACCTGACCACGATCAGCTTCATTCTTACATTCATGAAAATCTACGGATGTTAACAAAGAATCGTTTTTCTCACAGCTCTCCTGACTGATGAGCGTGTCTGCGTAGTTGGGCTGGGGAAAGATCAAGTGACTCTTCCGCGAGTCGGCGGTGAGGGAGACTTCGTGGGAATAGGTCTGCAGGAAAGCCTGTACCTCCTCAACACCTACAAAATGTGAGGCAGGCACACCCACCAATCTGCCACTGGAACCCTGGAGCAGGCGTGACTTGTGCCAGCGCCTCAGCCTGAGTCCCAGAAGCACAACGACAAAGGCAAGGAAGACACAGGAGACGGCAGCCACCGCCACCACGAGATAGAGTGTAAGGCTCGAATCGTTCGGGTCGACCGAAGGCTTCAGACTGCCCAACTCGGTCAGGACTTCGGGGATGCTGTCAGCCACGGCCACGGTGAGCGTGACAGTGGCGGAGAGAGGGGGCTGGCCGTGGTCCTGGACGACCACCACGAGGCTCTGCTTGAGCGCGTCTCTGTCCAGCAGGGCTCGCGCCGTGCGCACCTCGCCCGTGTGCAGCCCCACCGCGAAGAGTCCTGGCTCGCTGGCCTTGAGCAGGCGGTAGGACAGCCAGGCGTTCTGGCCCGAGTCTCTGTCCACCGCCACCACCTTGGTCACCAGGTAGTCAGGCTCTGCGGAGCGGGGCGCCAGCTCCACGCCAGTGGAACCGTCTGTGGGGAGGGCGGGGTACAGGATCTCGGGCGCGTTGTCATTCTGGTCCAGCACGAACAGGTTCAGTGACACGTTGCTGCTGAGGGGCGGGTCCCCGCTGTCGCTGGCTGTTACCAGTAGCTGCAGGTCTCGGATCTGCTCATAGTCGAAAGATTGCAGCGCATACAGGACACCCGTGTCAGAGTTGATGGAGATGTACGAGGATAGGGGCGCCCCTTGCAGCGTGTCCTCGGTCACAGAGTAAGTGACCTGGGCATTCTCCTGGCTGTCGGGGTCGTGTGCAGTCAAGGAGAAGATGGAGGCTCCTCTCAGGTTGTTCTCTAGGATATAAGCTGAGTAGGAGGCACGAGGGAATGTAGGAGGGTTGTCGTTAATGTCTGCCACGTGCAGGGCGATGTGAGTTTCAGTGGACAGAGGCGGTGTTCCTAGATCTGAGGCCATCACTGTGATATTGTAGATAGAGACATTTTCTCGGTCCAAATATTTCCTTGTCACTAATCTATAATAATTATCTATTGACTCTTCTAATTTAAAAGGTAAATTATCACGTGTGTAACAGACAACTTGACCATTCTTTCCAGAGTCTTGGTCATGCACACTCAAGAACGCAATTACTGTCCCGGGAAGAGAATTTTCTAACACTGGGCTAAACAAAGACGTAATGATCACTTCTGGTCTATTGTCATTTACATCTTCCACCGAAATGAACAATTTGGTCCTCCCCAGAAGTGCCCCCACATCTTCGGCTTGTATTTCCATTTCATAAAACGAACATTCTTCATAATCTAGACTTTTTGCTATTGATATTTCCCCAGTATTTTCATTAAGCTGGAATAACGGAGTTTGTTTTTCATTAATTTTCCGGAATTTGTAAGCCACTTTTCCGTTGATTCCCTCATCCGGGTCGCTGGCTGTTACAGTAAGCAGCCGCGTGCCTGGGGGCACGTTCTCAAGGACTTTCACTCTGTAAATCGGTTGAGCAAAAACCGGGGCGTTGTCATTTGTATCCAACACTGTCACATGAATGCGCACTGTGCTGGAGCGACGCGGCTCGCCGCCATCTGAGGCCGTGAGGACCAGGTGGTGAGCAGCCTCTTCCTCCCTGTCCAGGGCGCGCTGCAGCACCAGCTCTGGGTTTATGACTCCATTGTCTCCAGTCTGCACGTCCAGGGAGAAGTGGTGATTGGGGTTGAGCTGGTAGCTCTGGAGGGAGTTCACGCCCACATCCGGGTCAACAGCTTCTGGGAGTGGATAACGTGCTCCAGGAACCGCGATTTCGTTAATTTTTACTTCTAGATCTTCGACCTGGAATTTCGGGTTATTATCGTTAATATCAATTATTTCTATTTCTATCCCAAAGAGTTTTCCTTTATCCTCAACCAGGATGTTAATATTTATCAGACACCGCGGGCTCTGAGCACAGAGCTCTTCCCGGTCTATCCTGCCCGCGGTGACCAAGCTGCCGCTGCGCGGGTTCAGAGCAAAGAGCTGCGTCCTACCTCTGGAGACGATACGGACTCCGTGCTTCGCCAGCTCCCGGGGGTCCAGCCCCAGGTCCTTGGAGACATTACCCACGAAGGAGCCTTTGTCCGTCTCTTCTGGCACCGAGTAGCGAATCTGTCCCGTCCCGGTTTCCCACAGCGTCCCCAGCAGCGCGCACAGCAGGATCAGCTCGCCGCGTCTGGGGCGACTCTGTGGAGCGGCCATTGTTATTTTGCTGCAGAATCCCCTCAGAATCTTCACTGTGCATAAGTGGGTATTTAGTTTCTTGCCGCAGCTATGGAGATGATAATCCTCCGGAAACCTACAGTGCCTCCAAACAGGGGTGGGGTTTCGCTACAGTCCCGCAGTTAGTTTGTGGCATCTGCGGGTCTTTGCGAGGTGTGAGATCTGAGTGTTTTCGGTTGCATTTCTCTCCCAGTAGGTGAACAGCGGCGCTTAGAGTCCTAAATAGTTACTGCACTGAGATACAGATGACTTCTAAATGTAATACTCTACTAGATTACTGAGAAAAAAATACCATCTGCTTATTACTTTGTTTTGAATTTATTTGATTTATCCCTAAACCCATATTTTAAAAGAAACAGCCAAAGAATGTGAGATGAAGGTTTTATTTAGTGTTATTAAATGATCAGATTAGATCAGAATGATCAGATTGTAGCATTGGATTAAATTACTTACATTTCTGCAATACATTTGGTCTTAAAAAAAATAATATGATACTTTCATTTCCCACTGTGCTCTAAGTTTTATTGTAAATGTCTCCAATATATACTAACAAATAACTAAGAACTTCGGTTGTCACCAGAAATGAATTTATCTTGAGACTAAAATAGACCTACTGGGGATGACTGACTCAGAAATTGTTTTATTTGGTTTAAACTACTTAATCATTTTAGAAGCTTTCCAGAGAGTTGTTGCTTTTAAATTATTCTTCTAAATGCCACTTGAATTACATGTTGATAATGTTTTCAAATAAAAATTGTGGAATTTCAATAGGATAAATGCTTTTACCATTGCAGTTTTATGAGATATTATATTGTTTTGCTATTTTATTTACATTGTTTATATTTTTCTACTTGAATACTTTAAAGGTACAGATGAATATATGATAAAAAGCAAAGCTCCATCCCATCCCTTTCACCAGAGATGATTAAATTTAAAGCAGACTTGACTTTTTAAGGTAGACATATATTCTAAAGTTAATGTAGTTAACTTTACCTACATTAATACTTTGATCTAATGAACTGCAAAAAGTAATGACTATATAATACTTACTAAGAAGCCAAACAGTAAGTATGACTACAAAAAATCTGTTTCCCTTCAAGACCAGCCTGGGCAACATAGCAGATCAGCCTACTTCACCCTTCCTTTGAATAACGGTATGATAGTTTTTTCACTGACTGAAACTTTCTGAAAACAATTCATGAAATCTGAAACCTTTATATTTTCCTGTGAAAATATTATGCATATGGAAAACTGGGTAGACAATGGAAACCATATTAGTTAAATTAGTGAAGGAAAATACTGTCTGTACTAAAAACAGAGAAATTAGACAGGTCTGGTGTCATGAGCCTGAGTTCCAGCTAGTCAGGAGGCTGATGCGGAAGGAATGCTTGAGCCCAGGAGTTTGAGGCTGCAGTGAGGTATCATGTTGCCACTGTACTACAGCCTGAATGACACAGAGAGACTCTGTCTCAAGAAAGAAAGAAAGAAAGAAAGAAAGAAAGAAAGAAAGAAAGAAAGAAAGAAAGAGAGAGAGAGAAAGAAAGAAAGAAGAAAGAAAGAAAGAAAAGAAAGACAAAGAAAAAAGAAAAAGAATCAAAAGAAGTTTCCTTCCTTCAGCAATTTGTAAAGTGGCCATTAACTGAAGCAGTTGCTTAGAGATACCTAGCAAAAGGCTCATATAATGTTCCTTCATATTTTGTATATATTTTGTATGCACACCAGATTGGCAGTTTTCAAGACTGTATTTCTCTCCTAGAGGTAGCAAGATGATTAGAAGACCCATAGCTATATTAGTTTAGGGCTGCAGATAAGGCAGTTACACACTATATATTAGGGCTGTGTGTGAGAGGGACAACAGACACAAAACATTGTCTTTTCTTTGATGGAGGATATGGAATGAGCTTGAATACAGGTTAATCCTGAAACTCCTATGTTGCAAGTAAGGAGATTCTGCTTTTGATCTTCTCATGAGCATAGCAAACCCTTTTCTAAGTAAAAGGATCTCTCTCACACACACACACAGCGTACACTGCATATAATCACAAGGGGTCCATGGACATAAAAATCCAGTTGACTCCTTATTCTAAGAGCTCTTGAAACAAAAGGGAAGTTAACACAAGAAACAGTAGACTACTATGGAGACCATACCAGTTAAATTAGTTAAGAAAAGTGTTGAATTTTAGCTTAAATTCTTTGGCTTTATTATTTTTATATTTATGGTATATCCAAGCGGAAAAAAGTATTCATCATATATTAGGCAACAAGAAGGAAAATGTATGGGAAAAATCTCATTCACTTTTTAGGAGAGAGCCCATAACTGTCTAACATTTTCACTTTGTGGTTAAAACCACACCCTCATTGCTTCGTAAATCTAAGCTTGGCTAAAAAGCAAACAAACAAATGTTGGGCCATTGCTCCTACTTCACTCCTCTTTTGAAGAATGATATGACAGCTTTTTAACTGACTACAACTTTCCTCAAATGATTCATGAGATCTAAAAATTACATATTTTCCTGCAAATATGTATATTTTCTTGTGAATATGGAGAAATGGGTAGGCAATGAGAATTAAGTTATACTTAAAGGAAACTCACCTGATGGGAAGTCAATTCACTGGAATTACAAAGCGGAAATAAGGCCGCAGATGAATCACCGCAAAGTATATCTTGTCCTGAACTCAACTGTTCACTACATTTTAGGAAATTAAACTCCGTCTTTCCTTTATGTGCAACACATAGGTTGTAGGAATAAGGCAAAGTCCTCTCGCTGTAGTTGGGGGGAACCACAGGTCCAGACTTGACACAGAGACCTGGTTGGAAGCAGCTCCAGGCAGCGGGGCTGGAGGAGCGTCGCAGGCGCAAGGCAATGGCCAGAATCATGGCCAGGAGGAAGAGTACTGAGATCAAGGCCAAGGCCACCACTAGGTAAAACTGCAGCTCAGCCTGGGGGTCAGAGGGTACAGGGCGGTCAGTGATATCCGGCAGCACCTCCTGCAAGCTGTCGGCAAAGACCAAGTGCAGCGTGACGGTGGCGGAGAGTGGCGGCTGTCCACCATCACGCACGGCGACCAGCAGGCGCTGTCGGGCCGCGTCCCTGTCGCTCAAGGCACGCTCCGTGCGCACCTCTCCCGTGCGCAGCCCCAGGCTGAAGAGCCCGGGCTCGCTAGCCTGCAGCACGTGGTAGGACAGCCAGGCGTTGTGTCCTGAGTCTGCGTCCACCGCCACCACCTTGGTCACCAGGTAGCCGGGCTCTGCAGCGCGCGGCACCATATCGAAGAGCGCAGAGCCGTCGGGACCCAGCGCGGGGTACAGCACCCTAGGCGCATTGTCGTTGCGGTCGCCCACCAACACGCGCAGGCTCACGTTTGCACTGAGCGCAGGCGAGCCCTGGTCGCGGGCCTGCAGTGTGAGTTTGAAGGAGCGCAGCTGCTCGTGGTCGAAGGCGCGCTGCGCGAACACCACCCCGCTCTCCGTGCTTATGGACACGTAGGATGACAGCTCCCGCTGCTCCAGGTCACTGGCCACGATGGAGTAAGACACTTGGCCGTTGGGCCCCAAGTCAGGATCGGAAGCGCTGACTTGTGAAATAGAGGCTCCAGGCGGGTTGTTCTCGGCCACGTAGACTATATAGGAAGACTGTGAGAAAACTGGAGCGTTGTCGTTTACATCACCAATGTGCAGAGTGATGCTGGAACTGGAGGAGAGGGGAGGCTTGCCCCGATCTGTGGCTGTAATGGTGATATTATACTCTGGATTCTGCTCGCGGTCTAGAAAAGCATCTGTCACTAATTTATACGTGTTTCTTGAAGAAGTTAATATCTTAAATGGAACATCATCTTCCAATTTACAAGTAACTTCACCATTGTGTCTGGAATCCTTGTCACGGACTTTGAGCAAAGCAATATGTGTTCCTAGCTCAGCGTCCTCCATAATTAGGTTGGGTAGAGACTGGAATATCACTTCTGGGGCGTTGTCATTTTCATCTATGACTTCTACCTCCACTGTGCATTGTGCAATCATTCCTCCACCGTCCCTTGCTTCCAAAACTATGGAATATTCGTTGACTTCTTCAAAATCTAATGTATTTAAAACAATAATTTCCCCGGTGTTAGAGTTCAGGTCAAATTGGGTGATCTGGCTAGCTTCACTGAAAGAGAAAGTAATCTCAGCATTGATACCCTCATCCTGGTCTGTGGCAGTCACCTGTAGCACCGTTGTCCCCGGGTACACGTTTTCCGAAAGGCTCACCCTGTATACGTCTTGACTGAACACTGGAGCATTATCATTGGCATCAGTCACTAGAACGTGTATCTGTGCAGTGCTGCTTAGAGGTGGAGCTCCAAAGTCCAAGGCAGTCAAAGTCAAGTGGTAAGATTTCTGCTTTTCTCGGTCCAAAGGTGTCTTCAATACCACCTCAGGGTATTTACTGCCATCTGATTTCTCTTTATTTATCAGTGAGAAATGATCACTGGGACTGAGTTGGTAATTCTGCAGTGTGTTGCTACCAATATCCGCATCATGGGCAGATCCTAATATAAATCGTGTGCCAGGCTGTGCAGATTCACTTATTTGCAGCTCAAAGGAATTTTGCGTGAATGTTGGCGTGTGGTCATTAATGTCCTCGATCTCCACATTCACGTGATAAAAGTTCAGTGGATTTTCAGCAACAGCCTCAAATTCCAGAGCACAAGCTGGATTCTTCCCGCATATCTCCTCCCTGTCTAGCCTGCTGCTCACAAGCAACTCCCCTCTCTCTGCGCTCACGGTGAAGTAAGGCTTCTCCGAACTGACGCGCAGTTTTCGAGTCGGTAACTCCTGGACGCTGAACCCCAGGTCGGTGGCGAGGTTCCCCACTACGGAGCCCTTGGGCATTTCCTCGGGAATCCTGTAGCGGATCTGCTCACAGAGCGCCGGGCAGAACAAAAGCAGCAGGAAGAGAAAGAGCATTGGCAGCCTCTCAGCCCGGCCCACCTTCCCGGCGCCGCTCCCCATCCCTCTTGCTCTCCTCAGCTTGCTCACCAGCCTGGAGACGCCGGGTTACAAATAACCTCTTTATTGCTGTTTTTCGGATCTCCGAACGGACTTTAGTTCCAGTTCCAGTTCAGGAAAAAATTCTTCTTTTTCCAAGGAGGAAGCAGTATAAAGGCTGGCGCTGGGGAGTCTGAGCTGGGGCTGCCCTGGAAAGCGCGTTGCGGCTGCGCGAGGAGATCTGGAGGGCCAAGCTCACCACTTTGGCCAACAGCGGCACCCAGAGTGATCACTAGGAAACTACAGCCTCTGCTGCTTCAAGTTAACCAGCGCAGTAATTATAATTGTGTGCCTAACTGAAAGAACAAAAACTACATGGATATGTCTATATATTTAATGACGTCTAAAAATGTACTCTTAGGAATGCCTTCATCCCAACTTTGAAGATTTTTAGGCAAATCATGTAGATTAAGTACATAAACATCTGTCTATTGACATAAACTTTCCCCAATCTTCAAACATGCACTATCTATTTAATGATAGTCATAACACAAACTTGGCCTAAACCACCTCAGAATACAGTAATTTTCCATACTTACTCATTAGAAATACACTGGATACATTTTATCTTTCTTTCATTATTCCCAACATTTTTTCCACTTTTCTAAGTACCTCCAAATTGATTTATTTCAACTTTTTCTGGAGAGTATCAGTAATGCCAAAATTGCCTTTTAGAAGGTGCAATTTATACTTATCTTCAAATACATCCCCTTCCCAGTATTTTCAGTGATTTCATTACAGGAATATTATGTGATTCTCATTTCGATGATCACAGGCAATAGCCTACTCCTCTCCTCATTACACAATTAGTTTCCTGGTTATGAGATACAACATTCATCTTCAGAGTTATCAGGGGCGTAATACATAGCCTCAAAACACAAAGTCACTGAGATCTGCTGCACTGCAGCACTACTTCCTACCTCTGCAGTTATTTTACATTCCTTGGTGACCTCTGAATTGAAGGAAACAATCCCTGGAAAATTTGATTTCAATAGCTCACTGAGTTTAGTGATTATTTCTCTCCGTTGCTTAAAAGCAATTTTATGCATCTAATAAATTTTTGTCAGGAGATTTTCTTTCACAAAATACCTTATAACCATATTTCTGGCATAGGACCTTCCCTCAGTAACATTGTTAGTGTCAGCAACATTGTCTGCTACCCCAAGTGATTGTACATCTGAAATGTGAACACTGCAGAACTTGTAAAATATATCCCCCACATTATTGTACAGTCTATCGTGTGCAAAATACTACCAAATACAACACTAGTCTAAAAAGAAGTCTTTTTTTGAAAAGACAGAATCTTGTTATATTATCTAGGTGGGCCTCCAGTTTCTGGGTTCAAGCTATCCTCTTGCCTCAGCCTCCCATGCAGGTGGACTATAGCTTGCAACACCATGCCTGGCTAAAAGTGTCTTTTTAATTAATACTCAAAGGTCTCTGGAATCAAGATTACCTTGTCATCCACCCCTTCTGGATGACAATCACTTGATATATTGAGTTTTACTAAAATGTTACACAAAAGAATACGGAAGTAGTTAATCCCAGATTGGGTTATTTCCAACTGAATTTTTCAGTAGACCTAATAAATAAAATCAACTACTGGTCTAGGATCTGTGTACATAAGATAGTCGAGGGTTTGAGTAAATGAGACAGTTGAAACAAAGCCAATATCCCCAATCTCCCACTTTGATAGCCCACAGACACACTTCACCTGGCTGTACCACTAAAACAGCACACTGGAATTCTCTGTTAAAACATGTAATTGCCTATGTCAAATGCCAATTACAACACTTGAAATGACATTTCATTTGACATATTTTATTGGTTTTGTCTGATGGCCTTTAGTGTGGCATTTGTCTTTGATATAGATTTTAGTGAAGTGTGATACACACACATTTCATTCTTTAGGCATAAATCTAACCTTCTACTACCACCCCATTAATAGGTGATTATACTGTAAGTAGGTCAAGAAGCAATCAAGATTTTTTAGGATCACCAAGCTGAGGTACATGGAGGCAGAATCAGGCACAGAAAAAAATCTTCACATGGAAGAAATCTTGCAGAACCTTTTATATATTTAAGTGCAAAAGAGAATCCTGAGAAGGCAGCTGAGGTGTGTTTTATTCCTGCTAACCTTGTGCAATGTGAAAGACTCGATTCATTCTAATTTATAAAATATATGAGTGAAGAAAGTAGGTTGGAACATAGATTGGAAAGTAGGTGGAAATTATAAAATGCGATAGTCCACTTTTTCATAATCTTGTCCACAGGTTTTCACTAAAGAAATGCTATATCCTATGTGTTCTATATTAAAGTGTCACAACTGAAGGAAACTGGTAAACTCAGTTTTACCTCTACAAAGTTTTTAAATCCCTATTTTCAAAACACTTGTTTTGCAAAATAATAGAGAAATATCATGCAAACAAATTACTCACGGAAATAAAGGAAGGGCTGGGCTCACCTGAATAGTTGGCACTTTGTCTTTACATTCATGAAAATCTACGGATGTTAGCAAAGAATCATTTTTCTCACAGCTCTCCTGGCTGATAAGTGTGTCCGCATAGTTGGGCTGGGGGAAGATCAGGTGACTCTTCCGAGAGTCCGAGGTGAGGGAGACCTCGTGGGAATAGGTCTGCAGGAAAGCCCGCACCCCATCCATGCCCACATAGTGTGAGGTGGGCACACTCGCCAGGCCACCTTCTGAAGCCTGCAGCCGGCGTGACTTGAGCCAGCGCCGCAGCCTGAGCGCCAGCAGTACGAGAACGAAGGCTAGGAAGATGCAGGAGACTGCGGACACTGCCACCACCAGGTACAGCATGAGGTCAGAATTGTAAGGACCGTTGGAGGGCTCAAGGCTGCCCAGGTCGGCCAAGACTTCGGGGATGCTGTCGGCCACAGCCACGGTGAGTGTGACGGTGGCTGACAGAGGAGGCTGGCCGTGGTCCTGGACGGCCACCAGGAGGCTCTGCTTGAGCGCGTCTCTGTCTAGCAGGGCTCGCGCCGTCCGCACCTCACCCGTGTGCAGCCCCACCACAAACAGTCCTGGCTCGCTGGCCTTAAGCAGGAGGTATGACAGCCAGGCGTTCTGGCCTGAATCTTTGTCCACTGCCACTATTTTGGTCACCAGGTAGCCAGGCTCTGCAGAGCGGGGTGCCAGCTCCAGGCCAGTAGAACCGTCTGTGGGGAGGGCCGGGTACAGGATCTCGGGCGGGTTGTCATTCTGGTCCAGCACAAACAGGCTCAGTGACATGTTGCTACTGAGAGGTGGGTCCCCGCTGTCACGTGCGGTCACTGTTAGTTGTAGTTGTCTCAACTGCTCATAGTCAAAGGATTGCAGCGCATACAGGACTCCAGTGTCAGAGTTTATAGAGACATAGGAGGACACTGGTCCCCCCTGGATGGTGTCTTCAGCCAAGGAATAAGTGACCTGGGCATTCTCCTCACTGTCGTGGTCCTGTGCAGTCACTAAGAAAATGGAGGCCCCTCTGGGGTTGTTCTCAGGGATGTAGACTGAGTAGGATGAGTGGGGGAAGGTGGGTGGGTTATCGTTGGTGTCTGCCACCTGCATGGAGATGTGAGTTTCCCTGGACAAGGGAGGAATTCCACCATCTGTGGCTTTCAGTGTGATGTTATACAAAGAGAGTGTTTCCCGGTCCAAGTTTTTGGTTGTGACCAATCTATAATAATTATCTATTGATTTTTCTAATTTAAAAGGTAGATTTTCTGGAATGGTGCAGGTCACCTCACCATTCTTCCCAGAATCTCTGTCTTGTAGGTAGAAAAGAGCAATTACTGTTCCAAGAGGTGTGTCCTCAGGGATTGAGCTACTTAAAGACGTCATAATCACTTCTGGAGCATTATCATTTACATCTAAAACTGTGATCAGTACTTTTGCCTTTGTCAGACTACCAGGAACATCTTGAGCCTGAACTTCCATTTCATAGAAGCCAGTTTCTTCATAATCTAATCCTTCTAAAGTTGATAATTCTCCTGTAAGCGAGTTCAGATGAAACATCTGTAGAAGTTTAGGAGTTATTTTCCGAAAAGAGTATGTCACTTCCCCATTGACTCCCTCGTCCAGGTCGATAGCATGTACCGTGAGCAGTTTTGTGCCCACTGGTACATTCTCGGGGACAGTTACTTGGTACTGAGGCAGAAAGAAGACAGGCGCGTGGTCATTCACATCCACCACTGTTACCTGGATGCGGGCGGTGCTGGATCGGGGCGGGTCGCCGCCGTCAGAGGCTGTGAGGACCAGGTGATGAACCCGCTCTTCCTCCCGGTCCAGCACCCGCTCCAACACCAGCTCCGGGTACTTAGTTCCATCGTCTCCACTTTGCACAGCCAGGGAGAAGTGGCGATTGGGGCTGAGCTGGTAACTGTGGAGGGAGTTCGTGCCTACATCTGGATCCCCAGCCTCGCTTAACGGAAACCGAACCCCGGGAGCTGTATTCTCCATTATTTTTACATTTATTTCTTCCGTCAAGAATCTTGGAACGTTGTCATTAATATCTATTATTTCCACGTCTATAGGGTAAAGATTCATTTTATCTTCCATCAGGATGTTAAAGTTTACCAGACACCGCGGGCTCTGGGCGCAGATCTCTTCCCGGTCTATCCTGCCCGCGGTGACCAAGCTGCCGCTGCGCGGGTTCAGGGCGAAAAGCTGCGTCCTACCTCTGGAGACGATGCGGACTCCGCGCTCCGTCAGCTCCTGGGGCTCCAGCCCCAGGTCCTTGGCGATGTCACCCACAAAGGACCCTTTGTCCGTTTCCTCCGACACGGAGTAGAGAATACGTCCTGCCCAGGCTTCCCACAGGGTCCCCAGGAGGATGGAGAGCAGGAGGAATCCTCTGTAGTCCCCGCCCCTTGGCTGAGCCGCCATAGTAGTCCTGCTTCTCTTGCTCAGGCGCCAGTCTCGGGAAGTGCTTCAGAATGCGGGTGTATCTGGGTGGACACCTCTGTCTTCGGAAGGGGAGCTCAGAATCCAGCAGGATAGAAGCTTGAGTTTAGTGCAGCCTAGAAGAGGGCTTATCGCAATCTGTCGTTTCTCTGTGCAGTAAAACTCGGTGGTTTCTGTGGGATCTCTCGCACAGTTTTTCCCTGGTTGGTGAACAGCGGCGCTCTGAGTCCTTACTAAGTTACTGCACCAGATTGATGCACACAATACACTGATTTCATAGAAAATTGTTTCATCTTTCAAAATTTCCCTGTTAAATTTCTTTGCTCTAGATATCCCTGATAATTTAAAAATCCATTTTAAGACACTGAATTAATGCAACAGTACTCATGGATGGGTGTTTGATAATCTTAGATAATTTTTTAAAAAACTGCTTTGCTTTGCAACTTTCAAGTGACTCTTTTGGGCACTGACTCACACGTTATTGCACATAGGAAAATCAGTCATTGAAGGCAAAAAGGTAAATTTTATTTAAATACATATGAAAAATTTTACGTAGAAAATATTTACATCAGTGTATATAAATTTTAATTAATTCAGTATTAATTGAACACATGTTCTAGACACCATCATGCAGGATTCAGAAAGTCAAAATTGTTGTAAAATATATAGACCTATTTTAATAAATTTTTGATTGTATAGAACCTTAGAGATAGTCTAACACCTTCATTTTAATGAGAGGTAGGGGGCCAGACGCGGTTGCTTACTCCTGTAATCCCACACTTCGTGAGGCCGAGGCAGGCGGATCACCTGAGGTCGGGAGTTTGAGACCAGCCTGACCAACATGGAGAAACCCCATCTCTACTAAAAATACAAAATTATCCGGGTGTGGAGGTGCGTGCCTGTAATCCCAGTTACTCAGGAGGCTGAGACAGGAAAATCGCTTGAACCCGGGAGGCGGAGGTTGCAGTGAGCCGAGATCACACCATTGCACTGCAGCCTGGGCAACAAGAGCAAAACTCCGCCAGAGAGAGAGAGAGAGAGAGAGAGAGAGAGAGAGAGAGAGAAAGGAATTGCCTTGTTCCTGATTATGGATTATATGGTAGTAGAACAATGTCGGAATCCAAATATTCTCACTCACAGTCTTGTGAGAAAAAAAAGAAAGAAATCATTGTTTGTCTTGGCTGCAACAATCAGCTATAAAGCAACCCATTTTCTACAGAAGGCAGAAATCTGCAGAGATCCTACTGGGCTGTGAATTCATAAGAAAGTGGATAATGGATTGGTTGATTCTTTTCATTATGCAATTCATTTCAACTCTTCATCCTAGTATGCAATTCAAATCTTCAACCTACTCTATTCTAGTGTAATTGAGAAAACAGGGATCTCTAGACAGCATTTGAGCAAAATGCAGGACTGTCCTCAGAGGATCCTTAGAGGTACTCGTCTCTCCACTGATGTTGATAGAGTAAAACTGAATTATTGATGGATCCGAGGCTACCCTCTGCTAGCAGAAAGAAAAGAAAGCTCCTTTCACACAGTTGCAGGATAAAAGAGAATGACCTGCTCTGGAATAAAGACCTGGCAAGAAACAGTCTTGGTTTGTAAATTATTTTAGGTCCTAGAGAGTAGCTGGTGGAACCAGGAGAATCCAGAACTAACACTAAGAAAGCTTAACTTAGTTTTGTGGGGGTCTCCTAAGTAACCTATTTCTGCTTTCTGGTGGCATTGCTCCAGAATACAGGGAATACTTTGCAGGAGATTATGTTTCCATCTATCAAAATAATCCATAGTTATCTTTGCATTCACAAAGTAGACAAATTTTGTTTAAAGGAACTAATAGAGGTATTACAGATGAATTCTGTAAACTGGAGTTAAATTCTATTTGTTTAATAGTACTTTTGAGATTCTTGTTGAGGCAAGCAAAGTGTATGATTATTAAACAACATAAGTGCTTGTTGTAGACATTTTCAAACAAACTTCCGTGTTTGGAGGTTACAGCTCTCAATGTCTTGATCCATTTCTACCTGATGCCTCAGAATTCATAGTTTCATCTCACATTTGTTTCTTATTCTACTGTTTTAAAAAAGTCTCAGTTAACTTATTGTGTCTTGGTACCTTCTTTGGAGAAAAAGAAATAAGATCTAGTTAAATTAAATTATAGACTACTCTGAACACAAAGCATACATACTCTATGGAGTAAATGGCTTCATCATCTCTAGCATTCACATTTTCTAAGTTATTGAACATCATAAAATTAAATATTAAAGATCTTTACTAGACCACCAAAACATGTTTAATAAAATCTGACATAAGCTCATTATATCAAATTGAAATCATTTCATAGTTTAAAGAGTGTATATTATTGTTGACTAAGATATTGGGAAGAATCCTAACCATTTGTTTGGTTGCATTAAAAAGAATTCTATGTAAAGTCTATTTGGCTTCCTGGGCATTGAATTGATTACCTTCTCTTTTTTCTTTTTGGGACTTTTTTTTTTTTTAACTAAAAAACTAACAAACAACAAAATAGTTCTTTGAAGTTCCATTTAGATTTTCATTCTCAAGCAAAGATAAAGGTATTTTCCAATGTTTCTCCTCTGAGATTTTGCTCCTTCCCCTTTGACAATTACTACCTCAACAGAAGCCTGATCAGAAATGAATGCCTTTCAGTCCAGGCTCAGTGGCTCACGCCTGTAATCCTAGCGCTCTGGGAGGCTGAGGCGGGTGGATCACTTAAGGTCAGGAGTTTGAGACCAGCCTGGCCATCATGGTAAAACCCCATGTCTACTAAAAGTATGAAAATTAGCTAGGCATGGTGGAATGCACCTGTAATCCCAGCTACTTGGGAGGCTGAGGCAGGAGAATCAGGGAGGAGGAAGTTGCAGTGAGCTGAGATTACACCACTGCATTCCAGCCTGGGACACAGAGCAAGATTCTGTCTTAAAAAAAAAAAAAAAGGCTTTCGCAGACCATAAAATAAGACAATAATTTGGTAGTTCTTTTCCTGATGTTTCAAAATTCTATAATGAACTGTCAAAACCTCAGATAGCCTATCTTATTATTAATGATCTGTATTGCAGGTGGATTAAAGAACCTCATTTAGTCAGAACTTAGCAAATTCCATGATTGCCAGGATGTTTAACAGTTGGTCAGTCCACATGAATGAATGACTTTTGCTAGAGTAGAAGTTGGTAGTTTTTCCATCAGTGAAATGTTTTATTTGTTTAAATGAAATGGTCACAGGTAAAAAGAGAATAAAATAAACCAGTGTGGTCTCCATGAAAAGTAGTTAGTGAGCTTTCCCTGTAACAACGAAAGCTCAAGATGTAGTTTAACATCCCAAATTGGTGGTATAATAAAATGACATTCACACTTTCAGAGTTTATGAAGTAATCATACATATAATAGCCCATCTAACTCACGAGACTAATATCCAAGATTCAAGTTGTTTAAAATTGTTATTTTATCAAAGTATATCACAAAGATACAAAAAAATGAGCTTTTGAAGATGTGTATGATTAGATCTCTTGGTTAGGTATACACATTTGGAAACTTGAGATAAATAAATCTATAATAATTCCTTAAATGTAAATACCACAATATTGGTTTAGAAAAACACATATTACTCTTAGCACCTTATTTAAAAACACATCAACTCAATGTTATCTTTATGAAGACTGACAAAGTCAGGTTACAAAGGAGGTTCCATTTATTTTCAAGGTATCATCTCAATTACTTTTTTCTTACACATTCGTAACAAATTCAGATGTACAAGTGGCCAATCCATTCTATAATGCCACTAGATTGTAGAATCTTCCAACTCATGACTGGAAAAATATCTTGACTATAATGTAGTTCAACAAGTCATCAAATTATAAAATTCCCTGTACTCCATTAATTCCAGGGCCATCAACTTGCTTTTGAAGACTGCCGGTAACAGAATCTCCTATCTCCTTAGTGATCCATTTTCTATTCGAACATCATTGATAGTCAAAAACTTTGCTGTTTTCTGTTCATGAAACAATGATTTTGTTTGCACATTTCAGTCATAATAAATAAGACCAATCAGTCTTCTAAATGATAATCCCCTTTTTCTTGAAATATTTCAATAAACAGTTACTATGTGATGGAAGCCTTATTGTCTGGGTTAAAATGCTAAAATATTTAAATTTTTATTTATTTGAACCTCATTAACATTTGTTCTCCCATTCACCAGTCATTATTTTTAGAGATATGTCCTGTAAGCAGACACTACCAAGCATGTTTTAAAATTCATTTTCACTCTTTATTTATTTATTATTAGTAGTATTTTTTGAGACAGAGTCTCACTCTGTCACCCAGACTGGAGTGCAGTGGTGCGATCTTGACTTACTGCAACCTCCACCTCCAGGGTTCAAGGGATTCTCCTGCCTCACCCCCTGAGCAGCTGGGATTACAGGCCCATGCCACCCCACCCGGCTAATTTTTGTATTTTTAGTAGAGACAGGGTTTCACCATGTTGGTCAGGCTGGTCTTGAACTCCTGACTTTGTGAGCCCCCCACCGCGGCCTCCTAAAGTGTTGGGATTACAGGTGTGAGCCACTGCACCCAGTCATTTTCACTCTTAAATACTATCAGGCACACAGTATGCAAAAGACATCGTAGTAGGCACACAGCATCGGGGGCTTAGTTATTTCTTAACAACCGAATAATTATAATAACGGTGATGTCAACAAATACTTGTTCACTATGCTGCTTTATAGTTTAAAAAAAAGTTATAAAATTATTTTCTTAGAATTTCAGTCAGATAGATAAGGAAAGTCTTGTTTTAAAAAATAATATAAGTAGAGCTTATTTGGGCCAAGCTTTAGGACTGCATCCCAGGAACATAGATTTAAGTTGCCCTGGATACACACTCTATGAGCAGCAGTTAGAAGTGGATTTTTACTCTAGACTGGGCAACAGAGGGACATCCCATCTCTAATAAGGGAAGTCTTTTAAGTCTTAATTTTAGTTGGAAGATAATGGCGATTGTAACTGGCCCAAGTAAATGACAGATAGTTACAGGAATGTTATTCAAGTCTTTTAACGCCAAAGATCAGGTGCTCCCTGCTGCAGTTACCAACGATTCTTATCTTTTTAAAAATAATTTTTGATTCCTAAGTAGTAAAGGTGAAAGATCTCTTGTATGAACCTCCATCATTTACAATTATTAAGTAACACCGAAAAAAATAAAATCTTTTTTTTTTTTTGAAAGAGAGAGAGAGAGAGAGAGACTCATTCTGTCTCCCAGGCTAGGGCGCAGTGACACAATTATATCTCCCTGCAGCCTCAAACCCCTGGACTTAAGCAATCCTCCTATCAGAGCTTCTCGAGTAGCTGGGACTACAGGTGTACACCACACATCTGGCTAATTTTTTTTTTCTTTTTGGTAGAGACAGAG
>NW_012102244.1:21321-22642 GCF_000951045.1 Mandrillus leucophaeus | reverse complement strand
AAAAAAAAAAAAAAAAAGAAAAGAAAAAGAAAGAAACTTACAAATGTCACATAATAGGAGAAAACCTAAGAAACGAGATGTACTCAATCCAAGACACAAATAGTTTGCCAAGAAGAGAAAGGTAAAGAAAAACTAGGACATGCATTATTTTCCCCCCACAAAATTAAGACTTCAGAACATTCTTTTGATGTAAAAGAAAAACATTAGAATTATGTGATTCCCTGCAAAGGACTAAGAAAATTAAGCACTAATCAAAGATAATCTTTAATTTTCATGCCAACCAATAAAAACAATTCCCTCACCTGAACAAGGGAGTCTTCCACTTTACAAAATCACGAATCTTCCTGTACCAAAAGAGGTTCACTTCTCTTACAGCCATCCTGGCTGATGAGTGTGTCTAAATAGTTGGGTGGCGGGAAGATCAGATTACTCTTCCGCTTCCGCCTGGAAAGAAACTCACCTGAAGTCGCCTGGGGTCTCCTTTCGTTTCAAGTAAATCCTGAGTTGTGAGAAGAGACTCGCTTTTCTCACAGCTCTCCTGGCTGATGAGCGTGTCCGCATAGTTGGGCTGGGGGAAGATCAGATGACTCTTCCGCGAGTCTGCAGTGAGTGAGACCTCGTGGGAATAGGTCTGCAGGAAAGCCCGAACCCCGTCCACGCCCACAAAGTGTGAGCCGGGCATGCTTGCCAAGCCACCTCCCAAAGCCTGCAGCCGGCGTGACTTGTGCCAGCGCCGAAGCCTGAGCGCCAGCAGCACGATGACGAAGGCCAAGAAGACGCAGGAGACCACAGCCACCGCCACCACCAGGTACAGCGTGAGGTCAGAGTTGTGAGAACCGTCGGAGGGCTCCAGGCTGCCCAGGTCGGCCAGGATTTCCGGGATGCTGTCGGCCACAGCCACGGTGAGCGTGACAGTGGCGGAGAGAGGGGGCTGGCCGTGGTCCTGGACGGCCACCACGAGGCTCTGCTTGAGCGCGTCTCTGTCCAGCAGGGCCCGAGCCGTGCGCACCTCGCCCGTGTGCAGTCCCACCGCGAAGAGTCCCGGTTCGCTGGCCTTGAGCAGGCGGTAGGACAGCCAGGCGTTCTGGCCCGAGTCTCTGTCCACCGCCACCACCTTGGTCACCAGGTAGCCAGGCTCTGCGGAGCGGGGCGCCAGCTCCACGCCGGTGGAACCGTCTGTGGGGATGGCGGGATACAGGATCTCGGGCGCATTGTCATTCTGGTCCAGCACAAACAGGCTCAGTGACACGTTGCTGCTAAGAGGCGGGTCCCCGCTGTCGCTGGCTGTCACCCACAGCTGTAGGTCTCTCAACTGCTCATA
>NW_012102244.1:0-20586 GCF_000951045.1 Mandrillus leucophaeus | reverse complement strand
CGGGGTTCCATGGTCAATGACGGTTAAAGTGATATTATAATCTGAAGTCTCTTCTCTGTCCAGGTTTCTAGTTGTTAATAGGTGATAGTAATTATCAACTGACTTCTCCAGTTTAAAAGGCAAGTTCCTAGGAATAAAGCATGCAATCTCACCATTTTCTCCAGAATCACCATCATGTACACTAAACAGCGCGATTACAGTTCCTGGAAGACAGTCTTCAGAGAGGGAACTGGTCAGAGAGGTGAGGATCACTTCGGGGGCATTGTCATTCACGTCCTGTACTGTGACCACCACCTTAGCGCTGGCAAGAAGAGCGCCTCCATCCTGAGCTACCACTTCCATGAGGTAGAATCTGGATTCTTCATAGTCCAGCGGTTGTAGAGTTGAGATTTCCCCCAGGTTGGAATCAAGATGGAAAGTCTCCGAAATTTTGTCTTCCTCATTGCGAAAAGAGTAGGTCAATTTCCCGTTTATTCCCTCATCTGGATCCGTGGCGGTTAGCGTGAGCAGCCGAGTGCCCACAGGTATGTTCTCCGGAACACTCACGCTGTACTCGGATGGCGTGAACAGGGGTGCATTGTCGTTTGCGTCGAGTACTGTAACACGAATGTGCGTGGTGCCGGAGAGTACCGGGTCTCCGCCATCTAAAGCTGTGAGGAGGAGGTCGTGAACAGTCTCTTTCTCGCGGTCTAGGGGCTGTTCCAACACCAGCTCCGGATACTTTTGTCCATCAGTTCCGCTTACCACATCCAGAGAGAAGTGCAGATTGGAGCTGAGCTGGTAACTCCGGAGGGAGTTCACACCCACATCTGCATCCCGCGCGAAGGGAAGCACTAAACGTGTCCCTGCAGCCGCATTTTCATTAACTTTTACTTTTAACTCCTCATCCCGGAAACGCGGAAAGTTATCATTAATATCGATTATTTCTACTTCTACTACATAAATTTTCATTTTGTTCTCAACTAAGATGTTAAAGTTCACCACACACAGCGGGCTCTGAGCGCAGAGCTCCTCCCGGTCTATCCTGCCCGCGGTGACCAAGCTGCCGCTTCGCGGGTTCAGAGCGAAAAGCTGCGTCCTACCTCTGGAGACGATGCGGACTCCGTGCTCCGCCAGCTCCTGGGGCTCCAGCCCAAGGTCCTTGGCGATGTTGCCGACGAAGGAGCCTTTGTCCAGCTCCTCCGGCATCGAGTAGCTGATCTGCCCGGATCCCGGTTGGCACAGCGTCCCCAGGAGCATGAAGGGCAGCAGCAGCTCTCCGCAGGCCCAGCGCCTCGGTGGACTCGCCATTGCCTTCTCTCTGCCCAATTTTCTCTTAGTTCTGGTTCAGCCTGCTGTTTCCTTATTTATCTAAAGCCGATGGGTACATATTCCCCGACGAAAATGGGCGTGGAGTGTTGGCTTTTCGTAGGAACTTGTCTGGTTCGTGTGTTTAGTATGGAGGGAGCAGAGTCGGGTCGCCTCTGCTGCAGCTCCTTTCCCACTTTGGTCAACAGCGACGCTCAGAGTCCTAACCAGTGACTGCACCAAATTCCATTTTTATTTCTCCTAAGTTTAGTTGTAATTTTATTTCTAATAATGTTGCCATATCCTTAATGTTTAACTGTGTAACATTGTCTATGACTGTTAATTCAGCTTTAATTCTGAAATAGCAAGACTTCCACAATTACTGAGATCAATATTATTAGATTCCAATACCTTACAAAAATTTTATTTAATGTGTCACTGGGGGAGCCTATGTCCTTTATTTACCTCTTACCTATGTTTAGTCCTTTAAATTAGGACATTCAAATTCTTACCTTTGTAGAATTCAAGATTTCATCTCTTTATTAGGATGCATTTAGGAAAACGTGCTTATTTGCACATAAGAATGCCAAGGAAACAAACCCAGTTCTCAATGCACCTTTCCAAACAGGACTACTGATTTATGTAAGTTATATTAGCTGTCATATGCAGAAGAAATACAGATCTTTATTACTTGTGAGGACTTTGAGAAAGTTTCTCCACTATCTCAGACAGTGTTAGAGTAGGGTTAACTATGCATTTTTACGTTTTTCTATTATCATGTTCAAATATTTGTAGTTCCAATGACAATCAGTATAGCAACTGTGGAGGGTGGGGTTTTATTTCATCATCTATGCAGGAAAGCATGACCAGATACTTATTGAGCAGTACTGAGTGGCCTTTCTATGTTGAGACAGTTATTTAGTGCTATCATCTTTATATGACAACAGAAATAGAAAAACCTCTTGATTGAAAAAAATGAACATTTCAGAAAGTCATTTTGTTTAATGACACTTTCATAGAAAACTAAGAAAATAAAAATTCTATATAATTAGGAAATTCAAAAGCAAAGATTTGAGTAATATTTGGTAGAAAATGATGTGAACATAGGTTGTAAGATTTTTCGCAATGTGTAATTTTTCTCAAGAGCAATTTGTTAAAATGCATGTTAGAGAATGATTTCTCACATTTGTTAAATGCACTCTTTATAGCAGACACCTCAGACCTCAAACATTGCCTATCCTTTAGAAATATGCTTGTGATTCCAAGACACTTAGCTTACCCAGCGTGGGTCTTCAAGTCAATGGGACAATGTCCTACCCATGCCCTGCAATTAACAAGCCATGCCATTATGTAAAAGTCTTTCATCTTTGGTTCCCAATTTCCAAAAACTACTAAAATGAAGACTCTCTTTACTCTGAAGTACTATGATGCTAAGAGGAAGTAAAACAAAAATTTGAATAACAAAGAGCCTGAAGGTGAAAGTAATTGCCTAAAGTCCCAATCGTAACAAATCTTCAGAGAGAAGCAAAGACGAGGAAGAAAAAGAAATACAGTGCAGTATCTCATGTGATAAAGGTTTGCAATTATTGCTAAATAAATCTCACACTTCAGAGAGAAAACACTTAAAATTAAGTTAAATAAGATTAAGATAATTAAGGCACAACATTTACCAAATCTAACTCACAGACAAAGAAATTGCAATGGAACTTCCTACCCAAATTAGGTGAAACAATAAAACCAGAAGTGAAAATAAATTAATTAAAGCTCACCTTTAAAATAGTATCTGAGGCAAAAGGGACCCCAGCGTCTGCATGATTTGTATTTTGTTCCCAAGAGGCATTGTCACAGAGGAGATCTTGTGAGGGAACCAATTCCGGGGTTACGTTCAGAAAATTAAACTTTGTCTTGGCTGATTGTGAGGCAACACACAGGTTGTAGGAAAAGGGCAATGTTCCCTCACTGTAATTGGGGAGAACCTCAGGTCCAGGCTTGGAGCACTGACTAGACTGAAAGCAGCCCCAAGCGTCTGAACTGGAAGAGCGTCGCAGGCGCAGGGAGATTGCCAGAATACATCTAGATGTGTATAAGAGACAGGGGTACAGGATCTCGGGCGCATTGTCGTTCTGGTCCAGCACAAACAGGCTCAGTGACACGTTGCTGCTAAGAGGCGGGTCCCCGCTGTCGCTGGCTGTCACCCACAGCTGTAGGTCTCTCAACTGCTCATAGTCGAAGGAGCGCAGGGTGTACAGAATCCCAGTGTCGGAGTTGATGGACACGTAGGAGGACAGGGGCGCCCCCTGGAGGGTGTCTTCTGCCAGTGAGTAGGAGACTCGGGCGTTCTGGTCCATATCAGGGTCCAGTGCATTCACAGAGAAGATGGAGGCGCCCCTGGGGTTGTTTTCAAGGACATAGACTGAGTAGGATGAGTGGGGGAAGGTGGGCGGGTTGTCGTTGGTGTCTGCCACATTTAGGGAGATGATTGTTTCTGTTGACAGAGGTGGTGTTCCTTTGTCCGTGGCTGTCACAGTAATGTTGTATAAGGATACCTCTTCCCGGTCTAGAGCTGCATTTGTCACTAATCGATAATAATTGCTAACTGTCTTTTCCAATTCAAATGGGAGACTTCTCGGGATGGAACAGGTTACCAGGCCATTCAGGCCAGAGTCTCGATCGAACACTTGAAAAAGAGCGATGACTGTTCCTGGAGGTGCACTTTCAGCAATTGTTCTGCTTCCAGATGTAACAACCACTTCTGGTACATTATCATTGACATCCAAGATAGTTATTAAGACTTTCGCTCTGTCTCGAAGACCTGGCTGATCCCGGGCTTCAACACCCAGCTCATAAAATCTCGATTCCTCATAGTCTAGATTTGCAGAAGTTGAAATTTCTCCAGTCAAAACATTCAAACAGAAAATTTGTGAGATCTTTTCTGTAATCTTCACAAAGTAATAAGTTACTTCCCCGTGGACTCCTTCATCCTGGTCGGTGGCATTTACTGCCAACACTGGTGTGCCTACTGGCAGGTTTTCAGGAACACTTACATGGTAGACAGGCTGAGTAAACACTGGAGCGTTGTCATTCACATCTACAACTGTTACCAGAATTCGGGCAACGCTTGAGCGGACAGGGTCACCGCCATCCATGGCAGTAAGGACCAGGTGGTAAACGGCTTCTCCTTCCCGGTCCAGGGTGCCCTCCAGCACCAGCTCCGGGTACTTGGGCCCATGGCCTTCGCTTTGCACGTCCACTGAGAAGTGACTATTACCACTGAGCTTAAAGCCCTGAAGGGAGTTTATTCCCACATCAGGGTCATAGACCTCCATTAGTGGAAAACGAGAGGATGGAGCTGCATTTTCGAGAATTTTCACTTCCAATTCTTCTTTTAAGAATTGGGGTGTATTGTCATTAATGTCCACTATTTCCACTTCCACGGGATAAAGATTCAGTTTATCCTCGACAAGGATGTTAAAACTCACCAGACACCGCGGGCTCTGAGCACAGAGCTCCTCCCGGTCTATCCTACCCGCGGTGACCAAGCTGCCGCTTCGCGGGTTCAAAGAGAAAAGCTGCGTCCTACCTCTGAAGACGATGCGGACTCCATGCCCCGCCAGCTCCCGGGGCTCCAGTTCCAGGTCTTTGGCGATGTTGCCTACGAAGGAGCCTTTCTCCAGCTCCTCAGGAATAGAGTAGCGGATCTGCGCTGCCGCGGCCCCCCACAGCGTCCCCAGGAGCGTGAGGAGCAGGACCTGCTCGCTGCGCAGCGGACGCCTCTGCAGAGGCGCCATTACTGGCTTATTAGAGACTTCTCTGGGATTAAGAAGAGGAAAAACAGGTCTTCATCACTTTTGCTCTTCTCAGAAATAGCGGTGAAGTTCCTTCAACAAGCAGAGACCGGATGCGAAGCGTTTCAGGTCAGAATTTCCGCACAGCTTTCCTGCTTTCCTGTCTGATTTGCTTTGTGGTTGGAGGATGTAACTCAAGTTTCCGTTGATTTTCTTGCCCGGGTTGGTGAACAGCGACGCTCAGAGTCCTAACTTAATACTGCATCGTTTTGTGAAACTATCATACAGAGGCTTTTATTTCTGCTAAATCTGCATAGATGACACTCATAATATTTCCCTTCCCAAGACAATGAAGCATTTAGAAGAGTGCAAGAGATTATTCTGAATAATTTTAAATGTTCTCTGATGTTTACCATTCATTTTTATGAAAATATCTCTTAGGATCTTGGGGAACAGAAATAATATTACAATCTTCTGTAAATTTTGAATTATCATATTTCACCATCATTTACACTAGTCCCACTTTCAATAAGGGTACCAACAACCACAAACACATTTTTTTGAGACAAACTCTCTCTCTGTCTCCCAGGCTAGAGTGCAGGGGCACAATTATAGATCATTGCAGCCGCAACCTTCTGGGGTCAAGGGATCCTCCCACCTCAGCCTCCCGAGTAGCTGGGACTACAGGCATATGCTACACAAACACATTTTGAACCAATTCACTATAGTACCCAATACAAGAGTTGCCATTTGAGATCCATTATTTCTTTTGATTAGCATAGAAATTAAAAACTGCCCTGACACAGGCAACATCTGTGTATACTTTAAAAAACATGCAAAGGGAAGTAAAAATATTATATATAGGTTACATTAAAAATGCCTTAAGATATACATTATGTTTAATATATTTTAGGATTGACTGCATTAAAGCTAAGTAAACCACTTAATTGTGCAGATTTGTGTCTAATTCTGGATAGATATGTCTGAAAATGACAGTGTGAGACAATACTGTATTAAAAATGTTTCAGATTATAGTGTATTAGGATTAACAAAAATTTCAAGACTATCAAAAGGAGGCTTTCTATGAAAGAACAACTGCCATACAGATATTCTACAGGAAATTCTACAAAGAATTTCCTAGGCACCCTACTCCACACCCAGAAAATCAATAAAATAATGTAATCAGGAAATATTTAATCTGTAAACATTTTATCTCTAAATCAATGAATTGAAATCCAATTATATTTATGGAAGGAAAGGTTTGAAGAAACTCACCTATTGCAAATTGCCTGAATTAGAAGGCATTTTTGGATTGTCATTACTTTCAAACAAAGACGCTTCATCACATAGCAGATCTTGTGGTGCAGCATCTTCAGCCTTTATATTGAGAAATTTAAACTCGGTGTTTGAGGAATGTGAGGCAGCACACAGACTGTAGGAATAAAGCAAAGTCCTTTCACTGTAGTTGGGGAGAACTCCAGGTACAGTCTTGGAGTAGAGACCAGGCTGAAAGTAGCCCTCAGTGGCGGGTCTGGAAGAGCGTCGCAGGGGCGGGGCGATGGCCAGAATCACCGCGAGGAGGAAGAGCACTGAGATCAAGGCCAACGCCACTACTAGGTGAAACTAGTACTGCCTGAAGGTCAGAGGGAGTGGGACGGTCGCTAAGGTCAGGTTGTATCTCTGGCAAGCTATCTGCGAAGATTAGGCGCAGCGTGACGGTGGCTGAAAGAGGCGGCTGTCCTCCATCACAAACAGTGACCAGCAGGCGCTGGCGGGCGGCCTCCCTGTCGCCCAAGGTACGAGCCGTGCGCACCTCACCGGTGCGCAGCCCCAGGCTGAGCAGCTCGGGCTCGCTAGGCTGCTGAATGTGGTAGGACAGCCAGGCGTTGGGTCCCGAGTCTGCGTCCACCGCCACCACCTTGGTCACCAGGTAGCCAGGCTCTGCAGCGCGCGGCACCATATCGAAGAGCGCAGAGCCGTCGGGCCCCAGAGCTGGGTACAGCACCCGCGGTGCATTGTCGTTGCGGTCGCCCACCAACACCCGCAGGCTTACGTTGGCGCTGAGCGCCGGCGAGCCCTGGTCGCGGGCCTGCACCGTGAGCTCAAAGGCGCGCAGCTGCTCGTGGTCGAAGGCTCGCTGCGGGAACACCACCCCGCTCTGCGCGCTCACGGACACGTAGGACGACAGCTCCCGCGGCTCCAGGTCACTGGCCACGATGTAGTAGTAGACAAGGCCGTTAGGTCTCAAGTCGGGATCCGAGGCGCTAACATGCGCAATGGAGGCTCCAGGCGGGTTGTTCTCAGCTACATGCACCGTGTAGGAGGCCTGGTGGAAAACTGGAACGTTGTCGTTGACATCAATGATGTGCAGAGTGATGGTCTTGCTGGAGGAGAGCGGTGGATTGCCTTTGTCGGTAGCTGTGATCGTCACATTGTATTCTGGGATCTGCTCCCGGTCCAGGGCTCCATCTGTCACCAACCTGTATGTGTTTCTGGTATCTTGAACGATTTTAAAGGGAAACTTTCCTTTTAGTTGGCATAGGATTTCTCCATTAAATCCAGAATCTATATCATATGTTTTGATCAGGGCAATAGCAGTCCCCAGCTCAGCATCTTCTTGTATATGTTGGGATTCAGAAGCCAGGGTTATCTCCAGGGCATTGTCATTTTCATCTGAAATATCTATCTGTACTTTACAATATGTAGTGTGATGTCCACCATCCTTTGTTTCCACCCCAATTGTGTAGCTATCACTCTCTTGAAAGTCCAGTTCTCCAACAGTGGTGAGTTCCACCGTTTTACTGTCCAGCTTGAACAATTGTCTCACTGCCTTACCAATACTGATGAAGGCATAGATGATCTCGGCATTAACACCCTCATTCCAAGTCAGTGGCCATCACTTTTAATACCAAGGAGCCAGCGGGCAGGTTCTCTGCAACACCGACCCTGTACATGTCCTGAGTAAATACTGGGGGGTTATCATTTGTGTCTGCGACAATTACCCTGATCTGGGTGGTACAGCTTCTGGAGGGCTCGCCCCCATCCACAGTTGTGAGGACCAGGTGGTGATGCGGCTGCTCTTCCCTGTCCAGGGGTGCTTTCAGTACTAGTTCTGGGTACCTACTGCCATCCAGGTTCTCCTTCTGAATTAAAAAGAAGTGCGGATCAGGGCTGAGGTAGTACTGCTGCAGCGAATTGACACCTACATCAGGATCCTGAGCAGATTCCACGGCAAAGGTGGCTCCAGTGATCGCCAGTTCGCTGATTTCCAGCTCAGTGATATTTTCGCTAACGGTCGGTGGGTTGTCGTTAATATCCTGGATCAGCATGGTTACATGAAAAAAGTTGAAAGGCTTTTCAGCAACCATTTCAAATTCCAGAACACACGTTGACTTCTTGCCACAAATCTCCTCTCGGTCTATACGGTCGCTCACAAATAAGTCCCCATTTTCGGGGCGCACGGTAAAGAATTTCTTCTCTGCAATAACCCGCAGGTTCCGAGTAGGTAAATCCCCTACGCCAAAACCCAGGTCCTTGGCGAGGTTCCCTACCAGGGAGCCTCCTCCGCTATTCCGTCCAGCTCCTCGGGAATAGCGTAGCGGATCGGTTGGGAGAGCCCCTGGCCTAACAAAGAGAGCAGGAAGAGAAACAGCATTCGCCTCCGCTCTGCTGGGCCGCTCCATCCGGAGCTATTTCCCATCCCCCTCTCTGCACCTTTGCCTTTCTAATCCGAGGAGAGGAGATCTTTAAATAATCCCAAGACCTCTCTGAGCAGAACCAACTATTTGTTTTGTCTTGGTGCTTGGGTTCTCTGATGGGTGTCTCCGCTGCAGGAAGCCGGATAGAGAGTACACTTTTCTTCCAAGTTGGCTACGGCGGGAGGAGCCAATACTTTGCACAGCACTAGCCAAGACCGGCACCCGGCGCCTCCGCTGCAGAACCGCAGCAGTGGTGACTAAATCCTCTCCAAATAAGGAGCCAGTTAGGAGAAAAATCGGCAGTGTACTGATAGTGATACTTTCTTCCCATTTTAAAAGAACTTTTAAAAAACATTAAATATATTTACTATATCTTTAGTCTGTTATTTCTTTTAATTTGAGCTTTATCCATCCAAATCAAGTACCTTTTACTTGTCAAAGGGCAGAGATAACCTTGCTCAATCCCGTCATGTTTTTTAATTTCTATTTTCATAAAATGGTCATAATGACATCTTCTCTGCTTACTTTAGTAGAAATGAGGACCAAATAAAATGATACATAGAAAAATCATACGAATGAAAGCTATTTCTGGTGATGGCAGAAGACGCAGTATAAAGATGCTTGAAATATCAGCTTCACGTGTATTGTTATTGCATTCTATTTCCTTTTCTTCTAACTTCTAAAAGTTATAATCTCATAGCTTTTAGTTCCATCCTATGTTTCACTTTCTTCTCTTTTATCTTTATTATTTCCCCCCAAAAGAAGTTACAGGTAATGAGGAAATGATTGACCTTATAAAATAGAAGCATAGCAAGAAGCAAGAGGGTCTCTTTTCCTTTGTTTCCAAGTGTCTACTTTTAATTAAATAAGTATGATTGAAATTTTTTCTTTTTTCTGTAGAGGTGGGGTCTCACTATGTTGCCCAGGCTGGGCGTCAACACCTGGCTTTAAGCAATCCTCCCACCTCAGCCTCCCCAAGTGCTGGGATTATAAGGCATGAACCACCCTGGACCAGATGAAAAACTTTCACAGAAGACGTTTTTTCATACTACATCACAATTGTTCTGAATTGTACTGCTTCTTCTCAAGTAGCCTGACAATGATGTGTTTATTAGGATTGGGGAGTGAATTGTGAGTCCTTATAATTATATTATTTAATTATGTAAGTAATCTTCCTGTCCACTTTCCCTTGGTCCCCAGTTTACCATCTGATCATACCAACCTTTTGTTATTTACACTTTTCCCTGGTCAATAACATGCCATTTTCCATGTTTCTGACAGGTGTCTTATAGTTTTAATTACATTTCCAAACCAGAAAATCTTCTTAAAGAAATTATCTTTAGCCTACATAATGTATTGTTATTCTAAAACCAGGCAGGTGTGCAGCAATAAGCAATGAGTTCCACACTGAATTTACCTTATAGTGGAAAAGCATTATAGCATCTTAAACTAGTCATGATATCCAGAATTCTGGACAGCCACTCATTGTCACCTTTATACAAACATCAAAAACATAACTGACTCAAGACTTTGCTCCAAAACATTCCAAAGCAAGGGCCTTCCCACACAATGCCAAGTGTTCATTGTATGAACACTTCAATTAGTATGAAAAATTATTCTTCAGAACACATATAAAACTAAATACTCAGATATTTAAAAGTATATGGTATATATAGTACGTACATTCAGAATGTATGGATCAAGCATTTTATAAAGTCTGTTAGTAGTTTATAGAGGGTTTAAAGATATTTTTCCATTGCACAAAAAAGTTAACTCAGAGGAAGTGTACCCAAATCTATAACCTTTACTTTTTTTCCAAACACCCTACTCTGAGAAGCATATAACATTTTCTTTAAAAAAAAATGGAAAAGCAAGTTTTCACATAGGAGTGAATGATGTCACACCTATTCTATAGATTCTCTTGTTACTCTTTGAATGCATTCACTATTCAGTGAGTCTGTACATTTTACATTTTGGTCAGAATGTCCGTGTGTGTATGTGTGTGTGTGTGTGTGTGTGTGTGTATAATTGACTGCTCTTTAATAATGTTTAAAAAATAAAAATCAAGTGATCTTAGGTTCTTTAATGTGTCAATTAACCTTTCATGTGGTTGAGTAATGTAGCTTACTATCCCATTTGTAATATTTTATTACCTTTTCCCCTTATTTAGTCATTATTTGAAGCTGATGCTCAAGGTGTTAAAAGTACAAAATTTGAAGGATTAAGAATATTTTAATAAGAAGCATCTGAAAATCATCTTCAGCAAATCAGATGCAGAATGGAAATCTAGTAGTCCTTTCATTACATAACACATCCTCCTGGAATTTGAGGCACTTAGACCAGTATTTCATTAAGGCACATCTATTAATTTAAGATGAACACATCCCTTAGATACGAAATTTAAAATTTTGAACCATCCTTAAATTGAATTCTTTTTTCAAATACAACCTTAGACTCAAGTAATAAAGAAGAATTGCACCTACACTTAAAGAAAAGCTAACATTTCAGTAGGTGCTGATTTTAATAAGTAAAGGGTTTGCCTACAACAGAACATGCCAGGTGTGTGACATATTTACATCTATTGAATGCAGCAGTATGTAACTCTTTGGAGGCTTTACATCACAGAACAAAGCCCAACTTTAAGGTTCCTTTACACTGATTTCTTCTCTCAACAAGCCCACATATCCAATAATTACATGGCTTAACACAAATTTTCCAGACTTTAGAATGCTACATGTTATCATCACTATAAATTTAATCTACTTTTCTGATATTTATGATGCAGAAGTTCTCTGTACCTTTCCACTGATTTATGTAAATACTGTAAATTATTTCCTTAAACAAATTTCAGGTAGACTAAAATATCAATCCTACACATTATCCTTTCCAAAACACGTACACTAACGGTGTCTATGCAGACACTCAAAAGAGAACAATACATATAACAATTTGAATTAATAAAACATCTCTGCTATTAATAGAACTGCAGTTCCAATATAGCAAAATATTTGGGTAAAATGATTATATTTAACCACTTTCCTTTAAAGTATTTGTTTCACTTAAGTCTACAGATATCAGCTAGACTTCCCAAAACAGAATTTGAAAACAAATGGAGAAAGAATGAATTGAAAAAAATTAATCTCCAATAGAGCAAATAATATTCCACTATTTGCATAACTAGCTGATTTTGAATATGACAGATAAATGAAAAAAGAAACAAACAAAAATGTTCTGGTCATCCTTACCGAAAGAGAAAACTAACCTGAACTCGCCGTTCTTCTTTGTTTACATCTACCTTATCAGACATCAGAAGAGGCTCGCTTTTTTCACAGCTCTCTTCACTAAGGAGCGTGTCTGCATAGTTGGGCTGGGGAAAGATCAGGTGACTCTTCCTCGAGTCCGCGGTGAGGGAGACCTCGTGGGAATAGGTCTGCAGGAAAGCCCGAACCCCATCCATGCCCACAAAGTGCGAGGCGGGCACACTCGCCAACCTGCTGCCTTCAGCCTGAAGCAGGCGTGACTTGTGCCAGCGCCTCAGTCTGAGCGCCAGCAGCACAATGACAAAGGCCAAGAAGACGCAGGAGACTGCAGCCACTGCCACCACAAGATAGAATGTGAGATCCAAATCCTCAGGGTCAATGGGGGTCTTCATACTGCCAAGGTCAGCAAGGATGTCAGGGATCCTGTCTGCCACGGCCACTGTGACTGTGACGGTGGCTGACAGAGTGGGCTGGCCATGGTCTTCCACCGCCACTATGAGGCTCTGCTTGAGTGCATCTCTGTCCAGCAGGGTCCGCGCTGTCCGCACTTCGCCTGTGTGCAGCCCAACCGCAAAGAGTCCCGGCTCGCTGGCCTTAAGCAGGCGGTAGGATAGCCAGGCATTCTGGCCTGAATCTTTGTCCACCGCTACCACCTTGGTCACCAGGTAGCCAGGTTCTGCGGAGCGGGGCGCCAGCTCCACGCCCGTGGAACCGTCTGTGGGGAGGGTGGGGTACAGGATCTCGGGCGCATTGTCGTTCTGGTCCAGCACAAACAGGCTCAGTGACACGTTGCTGCTAAGTGGAGGGTTCCCATTGTCGCTGGCTGTCACCCACAACTGTAGGTCTCTCAACTGCTCATAATCGAAGGATCTCAGCGCATACAGGACACCGGTGTCAGAGTTAATGGAGACATAGGAGGACAAGGGCGCCCCCTGAAATGTGTCTTCAGCCAGGGAGTAGGTGACTCGAGCATTGTCGCCGCTGTCGGGGTCATGGGCTGTCACAGAGAAGATAGAGACACCTCTGGGGTTGTTTTCTGGGAGAGAGGTGGAATAGGAGGCTTGAGAGAAATTGGGTGGGTTGTCATTGACGTCTGCTACTTTCAAGGGGATGTGGTTTTCTGCAGAGAGGGTCGGGGTTCCATGGTCAATGACGGTTAAAGTGATATTATAATCTGAAGTCTCTTCTCTGTCCAGGTTTCTAGTTGTTAATAGGTGATAGTAATTATCAACTGACTTCTCCAGTTTAAAAGGCAAGTTCCTAGGAATAAAGCATGCAATCTCACCATTTTCTCCAGAATCACCATCATGTACACTAAACAGCGCGATTACAGTTCCTGGAAGACAGTCTTCAGAGAGGGAACTGGTCAGAGAGGTGAGGATCACTTCGGGGGCATTGTCATTCACGTCCTGTACTGTGACCACCACCTTAGCGCTGGCAAGAAGAGCGCCTCCATCCTGAGCTACCACTTCCATGAGGTAGAATCTGGATTCTTCATAGTCCAGCGGTTGTAGAGTTGAGATTTCCCCCAGGTTGGAATCAAGATGGAAAGTCTCCGAAATTTTGTCTTCCTCATTGCGAAAAGAGTAGGTCAATTTCCCGTTTATTCCCTCATCTGGATCCGTGGCGGTTAGCGTGAGCAGCCGAGTGCCCACAGGTATGTTCTCCGGAACACTCACGCTGTACTCGGATGGCGTGAACAGGGGTGCATTGTCGTTTGCGTCGAGTACTGTAACACGAATGTGCGTGGTGCCGGAGAGTACCGGGTCTCCGCCATCTAAAGCTGTGAGGAGGAGGTCGTGAACAGTCTCTTTCTCGCGGTCTAGGGGCTGTTCCAACACCAGCTCCGGATACTTTTGTCCATCAGTTCCGCTTACCACATCCAGAGAGAAGTGCAGATTGGAGCTGAGCTGGTAACTCCGGAGGGAGTTCACACCCACATCTGCATCCCGCGCGAAGGGAAGCACTAAACGTGTCCCTGCAGCCGCATTTTCATTAACTTTTACTTTTAACTCCTCATCCCGGAAACGCGGAAAGTTATCATTAATATCGATTATTTCTACTTCTACTACATAAATTTTCATTTTGTTCTCAACTAAGATGTTAAAGTTCACCACACACAGCGGGCTCTGAGCGCAGAGCTCCTCCCGGTCTATCCTGCCCGCGGTGACCAAGCTGCCGCTTCGCGGGTTCAGAGCGAAAAGCTGCGTCCTACCTCTGGAGACGATGCGGACTCCGTGCTCCGCCAGCTCCTGGGGCTCCAGCCCAAGGTCCTTGGCGATGTTGCCGACGAAGGAGCCTTTGTCCAGCTCCTCCGGCATCGAGTAGCTGATCTGCCCGGATCCCGGTTGGCACAGCGTCCCCAGGAGCATGAAGGGCAGCAGCAGCTCTCCGCAGGCCCAGCGCCTCGGTGGACTCGCCATTGCCTTCTCTCTGCCCAATTTTCTCTTAGTTCTGGTTCAGCCTGCTGTTTCCTTATTTATCTAAAGCCGATGGGTACATATTCCCCGACGAAAATGGGCGTGGAGTGTTGGCTTTTCGTAGGAACTTGTCTGGTTCGTGTGTTTAGTATGGAGGGAGCAGAGTCGGGTCGCCTCTGCTGCAGCTCCTTTCCCACTTTGGTCAACAGCGACGCTCAGAGTCCTAACCAGTGACTGCACCAAATTCCATTTTTATTTCTCCTAAGTTTAGTTGTAATTTTATTTCTAATAATGTTGCCATATCCTTAATGTTTAACTGTGTAACATTGTCTATGACTGTTAATTCAGCTTTAATTCTGAAATAGCAAGACTTCCACAATTACTGAGATCAATATTATTAGATTCCAATACCTTACAAAAATTTTATTTAATGTGTCACTGGGGGAGCCTATGTCCTTTATTTACCTCTTACCTATGTTTAGTCCTTTAAATTAGGACATTCAAATTCTTACCTTTGTAGAATTCAAGATTTCATCTCTTTATTAGGATGCATTTAGGAAAACGTGCTTATTTGCACATAAGAATGCCAAGGAAACAAACCCAGTTCTCAATGCACCTTTCCAAACAGGACTACTGATTTATGTAAGTTATATTAGCTGTCATATGCAGAAGAAATACAGATCTTTATTACTTGTGAGGACTTTGAGAAAGTTTCTCCACTATCTCAGACAGTGTTAGAGTAGGGTTAACTATGCATTTTTACGTTTTTCTATTATCATGTTCAAATATTTGTAGTTCCAATGACAATCAGTATAGCAACTGTGGAGGGTGGGGTTTTATTTCATCATCTATGCAGGAAAGCATGACCAGATACTTATTGAGCAGTACTGAGTGGCCTTTCTATGTTGAGACAGTTATTTAGTGCTATCATCTTTATATGACAACAGAAATAGAAAAACCTCTTGATTGAAAAAAATGAACATTTCAGAAAGTCATTTTGTTTAATGACACTTTCATAGAAAACTAAGAAAATAAAAATTCTATATAATTAGGAAATTCAAAAGCAAAGATTTGAGTAATATTTGGTAGAAAATGATGTGAACATAGGTTGTAAGATTTTTCGCAATGTGTAATTTTTCTCAAGAGCAATTTGTTAAAATGCATGTTAGAGAATGATTTCTCACATTTGTTAAATGCACTCTTTATAGCAGACACCTCAGACCTCAAACATTGCCTATCCTTTAGAAATATGCTTGTGATTCCAAGACACTTAGCTTACCCAGCGTGGGTCTTCAAGTCAATGGGACAATGTCCTACCCATGCCCTGCAATTAACAAGCCATGCCATTATGTAAAAGTCTTTCATCTTTGGTTCCCAATTTCCAAAAACTACTAAAATGAAGACTCTCTTTACTCTGAAGTACTATGATGCTAAGAGGAAGTAAAACAAAAATTTGAATAACAAAGAGCCTGAAGGTGAAAGTAATTGCCTAAAGTCCCAATCGTAACAAATCTTCAGAGAGAAGCAAAGACGAGGAAGAAAAAGAAATACAGTGCAGTATCTCATGTGATAAAGGTTTGCAATTATTGCTAAATAAATCTCACACTTCAGAGAGAAAACACTTAAAATTAAGTTAAATAAGATTAAGATAATTAAGGCACAACATTTACCAAATCTAACTCACAGACAAAGAAATTGCAATGGAACTTCCTACCCAAATTAGGTGAAACAATAAAACCAGAAGTGAAAATAAATTAATTAAAGCTCACCTTTAAAATAGTATCTGAGGCAAAAGGGACCCCAGCGTCTGCATGATTTGTATTTTGTTCCCAAGAGGCATTGTCACAGAGGAGATCTTGTGAGGGAACCAATTCCGGGGTTACGTTCAGAAAATTAAACTTTGTCTTGGCTGATTGTGAGGCAACACACAGGTTGTAGGAAAAGGGCAATGTTCCCTCACTGTAATTGGGGAGAACCTCAGGTCCAGGCTTGGAGCACTGACTAGACTGAAAGCAGCCCCAAGCGTCTGAACTGGAAGAGCGTCGCAGGCGCAGGGAGATTGCCAGAATTACCGCGAAGAGGAAGAGCACTGAGATCAAGGCCAAGGCCACCACCAGGTAAAACTGCAGTTCCGTCTGGGGGTCAGAGGGCTCAGGGCGGTCGCTAAGGTCTGGCAATACCTCTTGCAGGCTATCCGCGAAGATTAGGTGCAGCGTGGCGGTGGCGGAGAGTGGCGGCTGTCCTCCATCACGCACAGCGACCAGCAGGCGCTGGCGGGCCGCGTCCCTCTCGCCCAAGGCACGCGCTGTGCGCACCTCACCCGTGCGCAGCCCCAGGCTGAAGAGCCCGGGCTCGCTGGCCTGCAGCACGTGGTAGGACAGCCAAGCGTTGTGTCCCGAGTCTGCGTCCACCGCCACCACCTTGGTCACTAGGTAGCCGGGCTCTGCGGCGCGTGGCACCATATCGAAGAGGGCGGAGCCATCGGGCCCCAGCGCGGGGTACAACACCAGTGGCACATTGTCATTGAGGTCGCCCACTAACACGCGCAGGCTCACGTTGGCGCTGAGCGCAGGTGAGCCCTGGTCGGTGGCCTGCAGTGTGAGTTCGAAGGCGCGCAGCTGCTCATGATCGAAGGCGCGCTGCGCGAACACAACCCCGCTCTGCGCGCTCACGGACACGTAGGATAAAATCTTCCGCGGCTCCAGGTCGCTCGCTAGGATGGAGTAGGAAACTTGGCCATTGGGGCCCAAGTCAGGGTCAGAGGCACTGATTTGAGCGATAGAGGCGCCAGGAGGATTGTTCTCTGCCACGTGAACCATGTAGCAAGTCTGTTGGAAAAGTGGGGCATTATCGTTGACGTCGGAGATGTGCAAGGTGACAATTATGCTGGAGGAGAGAGGCGGCTTGCCCCCGTCGGTGGCTGTGATGGTGAGATTGTATTCTGGGATCTCCTCCCGGTCCAGGGCGCCGTCTGTCATTAGTTTGTAATAGTTCTTTGAGGAAGATTTCAAAATAAACTTGGCATTTCCCAACACTTGGCAGTAAACTTCTCCATTTTCTCCAGAGTCTCTGTCTCTCGTTTTTATCAAGGCGATGACTGTTCCTGGTGGCGAATCCTCTGGTAGGGGAGTAAATACTGAAGTCACAATAACTTCAGGTGCACAATCATTCTCATCAAGAATTTCAACTTGGATACTGCAGTGGGCTGCTAGATCTCCAGGATCTTTTGCTTCAATACTCAGAGTGTAACTACTTGCAATCTCAAAATCCAAATCATCCTTTGTCGTGATTTCTCCTGTTTTTTCATTTAAGTTGAAAAAGCGTTTGACTTGTTCGTCCACATTATGAAAGGAGTAGGTGATCTCCGCGTTTATGCCTTCATCCCGGTCAGTGGCCGTCACTTGAAGCACAAAGAAGCCCGGGGGCACGTCCTCCCTCAGGGTGACCCTGTACACATCCTGGCTGAACACCGGAGGGTTATCATTGGCATCCGTGACTTGGATTCGGATTTGGGTCGTGCCGCTTTGAGGTGGGTCTCCGCCATCCACAGCTGTGAGGACCAGTTGATGGAAACTATGCTCTTCTCTGTCCAGAGAATGTTTTAGAATCAGCTCAGGATATTTACGTCCATCTGGAGTCCGTTTCTCAGCGAGATCAAAGTACTCGTTGTCATTAAGGTGGTATCTTTGTAGTGAATTAGGACCAACATCTGAATCCAGAGCTGGGTCAAGTGGAAATGTTGTACCTGGCTTAGTGGATTCGCCAATTTTTAAATGAATCTTACTCTGTTTGAATAGTGGGGTATTATCATTTATATCCTGCACAATTACTGCTATGTGGAAAATATTTAGTGGGTTTTCAGCGACAGTATCGAAATCCAGAACACACAGAGGCTGCTTCCCGCATATCTGCTCTCGGTCTATTTTGTCACCCACAATTAAGTCCCCGCTTTCTGGGTTTACTGTGAAATATTCCTTCTCTGCGCTAACCCGCAGCTTCCGGGCAGGCAAGTCCCGGACGCTGAGCCCCAGATCCTTGGCGAGGTTTCCTACGACAGAGTTTTTGGCCAGCTCCTCTGGAATTGAATAGCGGATCTGGTCTGAGAGAGCCCCGGGGAACAAGGACAACAGGAAGGGCAACAGTACCTGCAGCCACCACACCAGCCCGTACCTCCCTGCGCTCGCCTTCATCTTCTGTCTCCCTCGGGCTCCCTGTGCTCCTTTGCCCATAGGAGGAATAAGCCTTCCGAGGATGGCAGAATCCGGGCTCAGGTCACTTTTCCTGCCTTTGTTTTCTGTTTCCGAATCTACACTGGCCTCCTCTGCGTGGTTGGTTTGTGCAGGAAGTTCCCTTCTAAGAGGCTCCCAAAAGCTTCTCTGGATCTTCTCTTCGTTCTTTTGACCGACAGCGACGCTCAGAGGTTTTCTCAGGAAACTGCACCAACGGCTTGTAAATGTTTGCTAAGAACATTTTTCTTTTCTTCTTCTTCCTTTTTTTTAATTTATAAAGTCTTCATTTGTTTTTAAATATGCGAAATATTCATATAGTTCCAAATTCAAAAGGTGCATTCATCCCTGCTTTAGATGAGGAGAATTGCTTTCACAGGGGAAATGAGTGTTAAGGTTTCTTGGGTATCCTTCTGGAGATATGTTTTACATAGTGCAACGGATTTTTATAAATATTCTGTCTCCTTCTTTACACAAATGTAAGCATACAACATACCATGTTCTTCACATTGCTTTTATATTTGTTATATCTTAAAGATCATATCAGTACACAGAGAGCTTTCCCATTTATTTTTATAGTTATCTAGTGGCCCATAATATAGTTATCTAGTAGTCCATAATATGAATATACAACAATTTGTTTAATCAACATTGTTATTTACTAAAAGAAACTCACTGCCCATTCTAACAAAAACACATTTTTAAAAAAATTTGATTTTAGGTTATAAATTATCTACTGCTTTCCTAGGCCTTTAAAACGTATGGCACTCTCATTCTGGATTATATTCCTAATGCCAACACCTGAATATGCTTGACACAGTTTCAGGCCAATTGAGCATTTCCAAATTATATTTTATGGTTTAATTACTTTAAACAATCTCTCCTCAGATGTGAGTTGTCTCTCAACATTCACTTGTTATTTCTGCTTTCTGCTTACCAACCCAGGTAACTGCATATCATATTCCAGCTTACTCTACATATTGCACCACAACTTTCTATGAATACAAAACCATGTAGAAACTAAAACTCTCCTTTGTAAATCAAATTGAGGCATATTCCACAGTCTATCACTACAACTTCCAGTTATCAAATTACACTAATTTGTGTAAGCATATGCATTCATGAATTTTGAATTAACTCACAGAACTAAATGAAAGCACAAAGAACAAAAGTGTTGTATATCTCCTACACACAAAATATTTTCCCACATATAAAATAATCCCAGAGCCACATGGTGACAGAAATATCTGATAGCAATTTGTAGCAATAGGGATGAGGCCAACTTACTAAGCAGCATAAATCATATCAGTCCAGAACCCAAGTAACTCAACCTTTGAAAGAGGCTTACATGATGAAAAGAGAAAAGACTCCAAAAACTTATATTTTTCCTTAGAAATCAAGAAAGTCTCGCCTTTTCACAAGATGGCACCAAAAGCAAAGAAGGAAGCTCCTGTCCCTCCTAAAGCCAAAGCCAAAGCGAAGGCTTTAAAGGCCAAGAAGGCAGTGTTGAAAGGTGTCCACAGCCACAAAAAAAAGAAGACCCGCACGTCACCCACCTTCCGGTGGCTCAAGACACTGCGACTCCAGAGACAGCCCAAATATCCTCCGAAGAGCGCCCCGAGGAGAAACAAGCTTGACCACTATGCTATCATCAAGTTTCCGCTGACCACTGAGTCTACTATAAAGAAGATAGAAGACAACAACACACTTGTGTTCACTGTGGATGTTAAAGCCAACAAGCAACCTTCTTCACAGGCTGTGAAGAAGCTCTATGACATTGATGTGGTCAAGGTCAACACCCTGATTCGGCCTGATGGAGAGAAAAAGGCATATATTTGACTGGCTCCTGATTATGATGCTTTGGATGTTGCCAACAAAATTGGGATCATCTAAACTGAGTCCAGCTGCCT
>NW_012102243.1:2160319-2165613 GCF_000951045.1 Mandrillus leucophaeus | reverse complement strand
CTATTTTACCTTCACTTCTTCCTTCTTCAGTGTTTTTTTTTTTTTTTTTCTGAGATGGAATTTTGCTCTTGTTGCCCAGGCTGGAGTGCAGTGGCACGAGCTTGGCTTACTGCAACCTCAGCCTCCTGGGTTCAAGCAACTCTCCTGTCTCAGCTTCCCCAGTAGCTGGGACTACAAGCATGTACCACTATGTCCGGCTAATTTTATATTTTTGGTGGAGACAGGGTTTCACCATGTTGGCCAGGCTGGTCTCGAACTCCTGACCTCAGGTGATCCACTCACCTCGGCCTCCTAAAGTGCTGGGATTACAGGTGTGAGCCACTGCACCTGGCCCTCTTTGTTTTTTAATGCAGATCTGAGATTCTGGCGTTTTTGTTCTTCTCTCTAAAGGATCTTTTAACATATTTTTTGAAAGACAGGCCTACTGTCAACAAATTCCCTCAATTTTTGTTTGTCTGAGAAAGTATTTCTCCCTCACTTTTGAAGGGTAATTCTGTAGGGTACAGATTTCTGTGCTGCAGTGTTTTTTCCTCTAAATACTTTAAATATTTCACTGCACTCTCTTCTTGCTTACTTGGTTTCTGAGAAGAAGACAGAGTTAATTCTTATCTTTGCTTCTCTACAGGTAAAGTGTTTTTTCTTTTCCCCTCCCTTTAGCTTTTTTCAGGACTTTTTTTTAATCCTTGTTTTTCTGTGTTTGAAAATGACGTATCTAGGTGTAGGCTTGGGGTCACAGACCCTGCTTGGTGATCTCTACACTTCATGGATTGGTGTCTGATATTAATTTGTGGAAGTTCTCAGACGCTATTGTTTCCAGTATTTCTTCTGTTCCTTCTTTCTTTCTTCTCTTTCTGACATTCTCATTAATCTTTGTTACGCCTTTCGTGGGTGTCCCACAGCCCTTTGATGTTATGGTCTGTTCTTTTCAGTCTTTGTTCTTTTTGCTTTTCAGTTTCCAGAGTTTCTATGGATGTGTCCTCAAGTTCACACAGTCGTTCCTCAGTGGCATCCAGTCTACTACTAATAAGCCCTACTCATTTCTGTCCCTGCATTTTTTATCTCTTCAGTTTCTTTTTCTTTCTTTCTTAGGACTTCTATCTCTCTGCTAACATTGCCCATCTGTTCTTAAGTGCTGCCTGTTTTACCCATCAGAGCCCTTAGCATTTTAATCATACTCGTATTAATGGGAACAAAACCCAACTCTGTAAAATATCTAAAGAGGTTGATTCTGAGCCAAGATAGGAGTGACCTTGGCCTGGGGTCCTCAGAAGTGCCCGAGGCAGTCGAGTAACAGATTGGTTTTACATATTGTAGGGAGCCAAGAATTGTAGGCAAAATCACAAATCAATACATGAAAGGTGTACGTTGGTTCAGCCTAAATAGGCGAAGATTCGTGAAGCTCTTGGTGGGGGAGGGCTTACAGGTCATAGGTGGATTCAAAGATTTCTTTTTTTGTTTGTTTGTTTGTTTGTTTGTTTTTTGAGATGGAGTCTTGCCCTGTCACCCAGGCTGGAGTGCAGTGGTGTGATCTCAGCTCACTGCAAGCTCTGCCTCCTCGGTTCACGCCATTCTCCTGCCTCAGCCTCCCCAGTAGCTGGGACTACAGGCGCCCGCCACCACGCCCGGCTAGTTTTTTGTATTTTTTAGTAGAGACGGGGTTTCATCATGTTAGCCAGGATGGTCTCGATCTCCTGACCTCATGATCAGCCCACCTTGGCCTCCCAAAGTGCTGGGATTGCAGGCGTGAGCTACCGCACCCAGCCCAAAGATTTTCTAAATGGCAATTGGTTAAAAAAGTGAAACTTTGTCTAAAGACTTGATGTCAGTAGAAAGAAATGCTTGAGTTAAAATAAGGGGGGCTATGGAGGTCAAGGTTCGTGTTAAGTAGAGGAAGCCTCAGCGGTGGCAGCCTTCCGAGTGGATAGATGGTCAGTGTCTCTTTTTGGATCTTAAAAGACGCCAGACTCTCAGTTAATCTCTCCTAAATCTGGGAAGGCCTGGTTGCATTAATGGAGATTCCTTGGAGATGCAAAATTTCCCCCACAAACGACAGCTTTGCAGGGCCATTTCAAAATATGTGAAGGAAATACATTACATTTCAGGGTAAAATGCTTTGATTTCTTTCAGGGCCTGCTGTCTGACATGCGATGCGATACCAGAGTCCAGTTGGAAATTGGTCTCTTATTGCTACAGAGTCTGTTTTGTCAGCCTTTTGCTCTCCACTTTAAAGTTAATGCTGGTCATGTTCCTAAACTCCAAAAGGGAGAGGGTATAATGAGACATGCCTGACCTCCCAACCTCCCTTCCTATCATGGTCAGGAATTCCATTTTTCAGGTTCCTTTAAGGTACCCATGGCCCCAAGAGGGTCTGTCCAGTTGGTTGGTGGGCTTAAGATTTTATTTTTGGTTTACAGTTGTTTTATTTATTTATTTATTCATTTACGCATTATTTTTTGAGATGGCATCTCGCTGTGTGGTCCAGGGTGGAGTGCAATGATGTGATCTTGACTCACTGTAACCTCCACCTCCCGGGTTCGAGTCATTCTCCTGACTCCTCCCGAGTAGCTGGGATCACAACCGTGCATCACCTGTGGACATCGTCTCTGTCCATAGGCAGCATGACAACCACCAGTTGCCTCTGTCCTCGGCACAGGCTCAGTCATGGGACCTCATTGTTCAGACATCTGTAGTGATCTTTCTGGAGTAGACATCCCTTGGTCTGGCCTCCCAACCCAGCCTGAGTGGCCTGGGCTGGGTATTTCCCCTCACCCGGGTCAGGAGGCTCTGGTGATCTCCCTCTGGTTTAGGACAACTGGCTTCCCCGGGCGTAGGCCTTGCTAGCAAGAGCAGGGTGCTCCGGCACTTTTCAAAAGGTCCCTTTCCCCTCCCTGTGCCGAAGCCTAAGGGAATGCTTCTTGGGTACTTACCATGGGACTCTGGTCAAGATCCTGGAGGCGAATTGCACAGTATCGTGAGGGTTGTTCAGGTACGGAGTCCACTGGAGTCTGCTACTCTCAGACTTGTCCCCACTGAGCCTCCAGGAACTCATTCATTACAGCTCAGCCCCCACCCTAGCACTGTGCCCCAGGTGGGCTCTGCTCCCAAGGCTCTGCTCAGGCCTGATGTGAGTCCCTGTGTTTGCTCCATCTCTCTAATCCAGGACCCTTCCAGATGCCCCAATGGAAGGACACACATGTCCCTCCCTCAACCGCCACCCCTCCCCCTCCCAGCCACTTGTGCCCCCACTACACACACACAGCCTGTGGCTCTGCCTCTAAGACCCTCTCAGGGCAGGGCTGGAACCAATGTGCTGAGTTTTCTCTGGCAGGAAACAAAGGAGAGTGTCTTGGGAATTCTGGAATTACAAACACACCCGGGGGCTCCGGGAGGGGCGCATGGCCCCAGGACAGATGCTCGAGGGGCAGCAGCAGGGTGGAGGCAGCGTCCCGGGGTCTTCAGGCCCCAACTTCAGCAGCTGGAGCCAGAACCGGTGTCCTCAAATGCCCTTTGTGTTAGTCAGGGTTCTCCAGAGGGCCAGGACTAATTGGATGGATGTGTGAAGGGAGCTTATTAAGGAGTACTGAGTCACACAATCACAATGGGAAGTCCCACAGTAGGCTATCTGCAAGCTGAGGAGCAGGGAAGCCACTCCGAGTCCCAAAACCTCAAAAGTAAGGAAGCCGACAGTGCAGCCTTCAGTTTGTGGCTGAAGATCCGAGAGACTGAAAGCTGAAGAACTGAAGAACCTGGAGGCTGATGTCCAAGGGCAGGAAGCAGCCAGCACGGGAGGAAGATGAAGGCCGGGAGTCTCAGGGAGTCTCCTCGTTCCTTCTCCTGCCTGCTTTACTCTCGCTGTGCTGGCAGCTGATTAGGTGGTATCCACCCAGATTGAGGGTGGGTCTGCCTCTCCCAGTCCACTGACTCAAATGTTCATCTCCTCTGGCAACACCCGCACAGACACACCCAGGAACAATACTTGGCATCCTTCAATCCAATCAAGTTGGCACTCAGTATTCACCATCACACCCTTCCAGGTGGAAAGGCGCTGTGGCTTCCCGCGAACCTTTGTGGGGTCCGGGATGGGAAGATGAAGGACAAACCCACCCACATCCATGAGGTACTCTAGCTCTGCAGGGCCTATTTGGCCATGTCCTTCCTTCCGAGTGGGCAGTGCAACGCGGTGCCTGGGGCCGCACAGAGCCTATCTGGCCATGTCCTTCCTTGGCGTGTGGGGGCTTCCTGCGACCGGCCCCTTCCTGCACTCAGGGAAGACGCCTCCTACCCAGAAGCCACGACAGCATCTGCACAGGCCAGCTGGAGAAGCTAAACAGATAATTACCTCCGCCAGCGTCGTGGTGAGCCCAGTTATTAAGGCGCTGATTAATTGCCTCAACACACACACTGAGTGACACTGAAGCGGCAGGAAAGAATGTTGCCCTGAAATCCAAAAGGGAAACATCCCTCTCCTACACAGACTGCCCCGCTGAATGGTGCCCCGCACATTGAATTATGGAGAATTTTCAAAAAGAATAAATGGCATTGATTCATTAGGTCAGTGAGCATCTGGGTTCCACTGAGTGTGCTGTAGACGTACGGCCTGGAGGTCAGGGTGCATGCTGGACGGTTCGTTCAGAAAGGCCTGGGGACACTGTTCGTTTCCGGCCCATGGACTTGTAACGCATCCTAAAATACACAGTTTTATTGTTTTTTCCCTATGAGCACAGTTCCCCTCCAGCATGCTGACAGTGACACTTAAACCTAGCAAGGGTGCGTTCACCAGCGGGGCTCGGAGACTGCAGAGCAGCCTGACTGGGAGCAGAACTCCAGGCACTAGGGTGACATGTGACTTCCAGGCATGAGGGTGATGCGTGGCCTCCAGGCATGAGGGTGACATGTGACCTCCAGGCATGAGGGTGACGCGTGGCCTCTCTAGGCATGAGGGTGATGCGTGACCTCCAGGCATGAGGGTGGCACGTGACCTCCAGGCATGAGGGTGGCGCGTGACCTCCAGGCATGAGGGTGACGCGTGACCTCTCTAGGCATGAGGGTGGCGCGTGACCTCCAGGCATGAGGGTGACGTGTGACCTCCAGGCATGAGGGTGATGTGTGGCCGTGACCTCCAGGCATGAGGGTGACACGTGACCTCTCTAGGCATGAGGGTGGTGCGTGACCTCCAGGCATGAGGGTGACGTGTGACCTCCAGGCATGAGGGTGATGTGTGGCCTCTCTAGGCATGAGGGTGGCATGTGACCTCCAGGCATGAGGGTGGCATGTGACCTCCAGGCATGAGGGTG
>NW_012102243.1:2144104-2160213 GCF_000951045.1 Mandrillus leucophaeus | reverse complement strand
GTGGCCTCCAGGCATGAGGGTGGCATGTGACCTCGAGGCATGAGGGTGGCCTGTGACCTCTAGGCATGAGGGTGGCATGTGACCTCGAGGCATGAGGGTGACACATGACCTCCAGGCACACGGGTGATGTGTGGCCTCTCTGGGCTCAAATTCCTCCTGAAAATGCCCCTCGGGGATCCCAGCTGGCGAAGGTGCCGGGACGTGCATTTCCAGCACGCCGTGCGGAAGGGCAGCAGGCAGAAGTAGTGTTTCTCCTCCTCCCCCGTCAGTCCCAAGGCCACACAGAGGTAATGGCTGAAGCCGGCTCTCCTCCATCCATCAGTCATTCCCTCAAACGCCGTCCCCTGAGGGCCTGGGTGGGCCTGATGACAGGTTTGCTGGCCATTTCTCTTCGGCCACCTGCAATGAGGGGCTGAGTCTACCACCTCCTTGGGCAGCCATGGGCACCTGCACATTCCAGAGCTGGATGGCTGCTGAGTCCTGATGGAAGCCAAGAACTGCAGGGAAGCCCACCCCGCACTCAAGACATGCATCCTTGCCGCCCCCTGGCAGCCAGGACCCATGAGTGCCTTCTGAGAGCAACAGGCCCCAGGCACCAAAAATACACACACTTGGTGTTGACTTAGTACTTGACACAGCTTGGTAAAAGTTTTCACTAATAACAGAAACCTCACAACAAACAGTGTAAATTGCAGGATAGGTGGAATTTCCGTGACCTCTGACTGTGGCTGTGAGCAGTGGCGAAGAGACAGCTGCGTCCACTCAGTGACCCGGCACAGACGCAGGCTGCTGGGTGGACGTCCTGACTTCCCTGCACTTGGCCCATCCTAATGCCCAGCTCGGGAGCTTTGATGAATGACTGACGCAGAGCAGGTGTCGATTTTCTCATGGCTGATCCTTTTCAGGTGTCTGCGTCGCTGTGTGTGTCCTGCGTTCTTGGTACTCCAAATGTGGCGTGAGTCTCAGTGGTATTTGGAATAAGGAATGAGGTCACAGAATCTCCTATAAGCCACTCAACCCTCTGTGCCTCAGTTTCCTCTTCTGTAAAAAGAGGAAGATAATAGCTGTCATGGACTGGACGTCTGTGTCCCCAGCAAAATAATTCAGGCTGAAGCCCCAGCCCGCGGTGTGATGGTTTGTGGAGGTGGAGCCTTTGGAGGTGATTGGGCGTAGAGGAGACCATGAATACGGGCCCTCACGAGGGGGTTAGCACCCTTTTAAAGAGAATGAGACTTGAAATCTCTCTCTCTCCAGTGCACTGAATGGAGGAAGGCCATGTGAGCCCATGATGAGAAGGTACCGGCTGGAAACCAGGAAGAGGCCCTCTCCAGACACCAACTCTGCCCTTTGCTGCATAAGCCACGCCATCCATGGTATTTTATCACGGCAGCCCAAACAGACTGAAATAACAACACTGACCCTATGGGTGTCGTGAGGCTGACATGAGTCAACCCTGAACCAAAAACCAAATCGATCAACGGAGTCGGGCGGTGGCGTGTTTGTGTGTTGCTGGTTTTCACAGGTGAGGCTAAGTGGCTTGCTCAGGGTCCCACAGATACTCGTGGGCAGGGCTGGGACCTGAATTTGGGTCTGTTTGACCTCCAGTCCTGGACCTTTCCACCGGATGGCATGATCTCCTTTTAATGATGCAATTTCCTCAACACACCAGAGAGACAAAACCTTCCCTGGAAGAACTGACAGTGGCTGCATTTCCCGTTGAAGGTAACACGGCCATGGCTGCGTGTGCTGCAGTGCGGGGTGGTGAGTTCCTTCTTGTGTGTGCGTGTGGGGCTTTGTTTTTAATGTAGTTTTCCTCTTCCTCGCTGCCTTTTACAACCTAACATGATTAGTGCCCTGGAAGGTAGAGCTCATTAGAGATGCTGAATCTGGAAGACTGTCTGGAATATCAAGTGTCTGAAACAAAGTGAGTGAGTCCTTCAGAACTTCTCTTCAAATCAGCAGAGCCTGGCCTCATTAATTATTAACTGCTCTGTGACCTAAATAAATCACAGGATCATACTTCATTTAAACACTGCTTGTCACCCACAGTGCTCATCCGGTCCTCTAAACGGTTCGAGCGTGAAGGAAAGAAGACGTTGTCTCTCAAGTGCAATTATAACAACAGGAATTAACACAGCCCACCCTTAACTGGGTAAAACGCCTTCATTCTCCACTAGACGCTGATGCCATGGTGATCCCCACTGTCAGCAGGAAGAGAATACTCGGAGCATGTGTAACAAGGTGTCTAAAAATGACATTTCTCTAGTAAATATAATTTTATTATGTAGTGTCCATCTGTGACTGTTAAAAATTTATCAGAAAGTTTATCGTTGAACATTTGCCAAAGAGATCTGTTTGGTCAACAATTAATGACGCTTAAAGGATGTTGATTAGAATACATTGCATACCTAGTAGAATAAATGCTATCCTTGCTGATACACTCAGAAACCCCTCTGACTCTGGATCTGTGTCAGGTCAGCAACCTCCAGCCCCCTCTCCCAGGCTCCTCAGTGATCACAGACCTTGTGATGGGAAAAGAGCCTGGAGCAGCACGGATGCCGCAGATGGCAACTGCGGTGTCTGCGTCTCTAACCTTCCCTCTGCTGTCCGGAGATCAGCCACAAAAGGCCAGGAGCATGGCCCTTCCCGTGTGCTAGCCCCTTCTTGTGAACTTTCTGGCTATTTTCTGTCTCTCTTTGCCCCAGCTTGGTCTCTGAGCAAGCAGCTCACTTTAAACTGACATTCATGCCCAGCACGCTGGGTGTCCTCAGCCAACCACCTCGGCCAGAGGGGCCTCCCCAACTCACTGAGGGACGGAGAGAGTCCACTGTGAAATGATGGAAGCACCTTGCATGCCTCTGCAAAGTGGGAGAGCTGAGGGATTCCCGGGCATCTCTGCAGGGGCAATCTTAATGCCACCCAGTGATCCTGGGGAGGAGGAAGGATGTCACCATGGCCTGAATGATCGAAATCCAGGCTCCCTCAAGCTCTGGCATTGGAAGTGTGAGAGCAGCAGCCCCTTCTTTTCCTTAAACCCTCTGCCCCCTGAGCAGGGCATGCTAAGTTTCAAAAAGGAGAGAGGAGAAGACGGAGAGGAGGGGAGAGGAGGAGAGGGTTTTGACTCTAAGATTTTTTTCTCAGTTTGGTTTCCTTTCCTGAAATTTGTGATATTGGCAACCCTAATACCGAGCTCCTAGAACATTCTCTTTCCTGGCTATTTCAGCATTGAGACTATGGCTGTGTGACGTCTTAAAAGCTTTCACTTCACAGGCAACAGATTCTAACATGAAACGAGCTACACTGGTAGTCCTGCAAGCTCTGAACTGAGAGTAAAATGTGTTTATCTCCTCCTCCCCTCGGAGCCATGCAGCTACGACAGCGGTGCCGAGTGCTCTCCTGCCTCAGGTTCCATTTGCCACCCCCTTTCCTCTGCTGCCGTCTCCAACACCAGGAACCAGCGCTGTGAGGAAGGATGGTTTGTTTTGTCTTCAAATATTCTCGAAGTTGAATTAGGAGCCAGATTAAGTCATAGAATGACTTAATGAATAACAATGAGCACATTTAATCTATTTAGGGCCTTTTATGTGTGTGTGGTTTGTTTGTTTGTTGTTTATTTGAGACAAGGTCTCACTGTCTTGCCCAGGTTGGAGTGCAGTGGTGCAATCTCACTTCATTGCAACCTCCACCTCCCAGGCTCAGGTGCCTCTCTCACCTCAGCCCCTTGAATAGCTGGGGCCACAGGTGTGTGCCACCACACCCAGCAGATTTTTTTGTACTTTTTGTAGAGACAGGGTTTCACCACGTTGCCCAGGCTAGTCTCAGACTCCTGGGCTCAAAGTAATCCATTGGCCTCAGCCTCCCAAAGTGCTGAGATTAGAGTCATGAGCCACCACACCTGGCCTAGGGTCTTTTCTCTACTGAGACTTTTATGCGATTGGAATGGAGTTAAATGAGAACACGTCACTTGCTTTGAAGGGTTATGGTAGCTACTTTCGATCTCAGAAATTTTAAAATAATAAAAAAATAGACATTTTGGCTTTAGGACTTCTTGTTTAAAAAATATCTACCTGTTATGCCTCCCTAATCCATGTAAGTCCACGGAGGCCATCCAAGTCTTCCAGAAACTTAATCCGGTAATTGGATGCAGCAGCCATCAGCTTCCCAATGCCAAACTCATTACTAGACTGGCAGATGAGAATGCCACAGATCGAGCTGCTCTGTGCTCAATCTGGCTCTCAGGCCACATCCTGCTAAATTCGAGGTAAGGAGATTCATTCTAGATTGACTATACTCCCCTACCACCGGGTCAGAGTTTGAAATGAGGCACCCTTGTTAAAATTTAGACAGAAACGTTGTGAACCAGTCTAACCAAGAGGTGCTGCTTTGAATAGGAGGAGAAAATAAGGGGAAGGGAGACGGGGCCAGGGAAGGAAGAATATGGCACAGAAACCATTTCTAGAAAGCTCAGAGGAATCCAGATAAAATGCAAGAAAATGTATTTCAGTGTTCCAATTCTTCATACTCCAATCTGCCTTAAAAACTCCTTGGATCACAATGTGACTTCCTCAGTGAGCGACAAAGGATGGTTTTGTTTTTTCCTCTTAACTTCCAGGCTATAAAATGGTGCAGGCACTAACAGCTCCACAGCCCACAGAGATGAACCAATGGCCCTGTTGAAATATCATTGTGGAAATGTCACAGCTTATGGGAGTGTGTTATTCCGTTTAAATTGGGATGATGAGAAAGGTACTGTCATTTTCCTTGTTTAGGGAGTGCTCATTTGCATATTTCTCAAATTTCAAGTAATAATGAGCTGGGTTTTGTATTTGATTTACATCATTTAAGAGGAACAAGGACAGCCTTAAGTGGCCCAGGGCCAGCAGCTCACTGATTGATGCGGTTCCTTCTGCGTCTGGCAATGAGCTACTCCCTCCAGCTAATGGCTCAGTGGATGCAGCCTAAACATCCATCACAGGAGCGTTCCTCAGGCTGATGAGCCAGCTCAAGGCGGACAGTTTTCTGATACAGGCAGCCAGGAGAAAGGAACGCACTTCTCCACAGCCAACACATGTTGCATGACCCACGTGCTGGCCTGTTGATTCAGGGCACACTAGTGCAGTGATGGTAGCATCTCAGAGACAACTGAGAGCTCATCAACCTTATTATCCCATGGGTTTAAGGAGCCATCATTGTCACCTGAGTAGAAGCTCAGCATTCAGGTTAGGGGAGCAGGCCCTTTGGAGTCTTCCCGAGACTGGCAATATTGCCTTTACTGTTACTGCAGTGTCTCCTAAGAGAAAAAGACACTGTTCTAGATGCCAAAACTGTTAAAGTTGAGAGCTAGACAAGGTTCAGGGAGAAAAACAATATGTATGTCACTAATTTATGTAAGAAGAAAAACTTTACAGTAGATAAATGAGTGAAATCAGAGTAATTAATGGGGCAGAACGGGGATCCCCTTCAATGGTTAAAATGCAAAGGAAAGCTCGAATCATTTCGGAGTCACGTTGTGATTGCCAGTCTGCACTTCTGAAGCTGTGACACAGCTCTGAGGCTGAGGCTGAACCACGTGGTACGCAGAGTCCCAGGTCGGCACAGGGGTCTCCTCCTCAGCCTAGTTGTGGGGCCTCGGGGAAAGGGATTTTCTCCGATGCAATTTTGATTACCTGCATCTGGCCCCATATGACAAGGATTATAATGAAAAGGTCCTCAAAAGTGAGGTTAAGCCTGAACCTGTTTGTTCACAAAGGGTCCTTAGTATAAAGCATTGGATTTTTGTGATGTGTATGACCACGTGGAGAAAAATAGACTGCTTAACAGTTGTGCAACCTCACAGTTGAAGACCGATTTTGGACATAAGAAGATAAAAAAGGAGGTTTAAAGTGATTCTGATAATTTTACTATACAAGATATATACTCAGCAGAAAAGCTAAGGAACATGAGGGTTCAACTGGCTGAGATTCAATTCCAGAGAAATTAGGAGCTTCTATGCTTTCTCAAAGATCTTGGCATTGCTGAGATATAGGTAGCCAATTAAAACGCATCTCTAAGTAAAAGGAGGAAATATGATAAACCAATCTTTCTTGAAATAGAAATTGAATCAAAGGACACACAGAGTGAGTAAATTTTAGGTTAGATGATAGTCAGATAAAGCTCTGAATATGATAATTCTAGTTCTGTACAAGCATCCATGAGAGAGGGAGGTGGTGAGCAATGCTTTGAAGACACCATGGCCTTTGCAGTTTATATTCTGTGCATCCACCACAATGGAGAATGGGAACAGCAGTCCCCTAATCAGGTCGATAAAGAAAACATGGAAATAAGAAAGCAGGAAGATACTACCCTCTAGCTTGTGCTTTATATAGGCAGAGCATGAGAGAGAGAGAGAGAGAGAAGGGGAGAGACAGAAAAGGTTTGAGTAATGAAACTGCTAAACAGGACACCTCAGAGAGGGGCCAGGGTACAGCCATCCTGATCACACCTCTTTACCTTGCATCTCCTGCTGTGCTCCCTTTGGCTGAGTCCAACAAGAAGCACAGAGCACATGAAGCCTAATGATGCAGTCCATACTGCAGATCAGCTTCCTGGGGCATGGGGCAGGGAGCAAAAGTGGGACAGTGCAATTGATAAGGCAAATGGAAAATACTCAGCACAATGTCCGACCAAGAGAGATAAGTCTTTCATGGTTGCACTGTATTTGAAAGACAGTTGACATCAGAACTTCATTTTGTCCCCTCAATGTCCATTCCAAAGACTGGCATTAGCTAGTGCTGGATTAAGATTTGAAGAGATGTATAAGTGAGTGAGTGAATGAAAGGCTCAAGCGATGGGTGGATGAAGGGACAATGGATAGATGGATGGATGAAAACATGAATGGATGGATGAAAAGAGGAATAGATGGATGGACAGAAGGTTGGATGGGTGTGTGTATGGAAGAAAGGATGGGTGAAAAATCAATGAATTGGCTTATGAAGGGAGAGATAGAGAGAAAGATAGGTGATGGATGGATGAGTAAATGGGTGAGTGGATGAATGGGTGTATGAATGAATGGACTGATGTTGATGAATGGGTGGATGGATGGATGGATGGATGGATGGATGGATGGATGGATGGACAGATGGATGGGTGAATGGATGGATGGATGGATGGGTGGATGAATGGATAGATGGGTAGGCAAATGGGTGGGTGGATGGATGGATGGATGGATAGATGGGTCAGTGGATGGGTGGATGGATAAATGGATAAATGATTGGATGGATGGACTGATGGATGGGTGGATGGGTGGGTAGACGGATGGATGAAAAGATGGATGGATGCTTGGGTGGATGGATAAGTAGATCAATGGGTAGATGAGTGGGTGAATGATGGATTGATGGATGGATAAATGGATGGATAAGTGGATGGATGGGTGGATGAATTGTGGATGAATGGATGCATGGATGGATGGAGTGATGAGTGAATGGATGGATGAATGGGTGAGTAGATGGATGGATGAGTGGATGTATGTATGTAGGTATGTATGTATGGATGGATGGATGGATAGATGGACAGATGGGTGGATGAGTGGTTGGGTGGATGGATGGGTGGATGGATGGATGAGTGGATGAATGAATGGTAGGTGGATGGATGAGTGGATAAATGGGTGGATGGATGAATGGGTGGATAGATGGATGCATGGACGGATAAATGAATGAGTTGACGGATAGGTGGATGGATGGATGGCTGTGTCTGCTTTGAGCACATGTCCATCTGCTCACTGGAATGCAGCATTTGTGATGGGTACCATTCTGAACTCTATTTGTGGGTTTTTGACACTGCCTGGATATGTTCTGGCTTCTACCAGAGAGGATTTATGCAACTCACAGTATGATGGGGGTTTCCTTATTAAAAATATTAAGATACTTTAAGTTTATATTTTGTAAATTGACAAATACAGTAATTAATTTGTGATTTCCTCTTTTAAATACATCGCTAAGTGCTGAGTGGTCATTGTTGAGCAAGATAACTTGGTCGTGAGAACGTGCCTCTGAACAATTCTAACAATGTGATATTTTTTAATATTAAATTGTTTTATGAAACTATATCATCACATTTATGACTGCAGTAAAATGATTAAAATCAGTAAACTAGGAAACACTAATATTGAAACAGAATTAAGAGAGGAGTGTAAAATTATAATAATTTGGCAAATTTGCCTAAAGATGATCTTCACCACATTCATAAATTATAATCATTCATTCAAATTGTCTAAACGCATTGTAATGTGTCCATATTTAGAAAGCAATAATAAAATTAAAAGGTAGATATGACTTGTCAATTTGGCTTTTTATTTATAGACAAAAATACTCAACCTACACAATGAGTGCAAGTATAGAATATCTGAAAATGAAATTCTGGAACCTTCTCTCATATTTTGTTATTTAGAAAAAAACAAGAAAATAATAAATATATTATCTTCATTTGAAGGCAAAAAATTAAAAGCATCTATCTCAAAAATTAATTTTCAAAATCTGTTCGGATGCCATTATATTGAATGTTATTGTTTGGTTTTATATACACATTCTGTTGTAGAAGTAAACAAATGTGTCATTGAAAACTATTTGTCAATACTCCCACTTCTTTTTTCTCAAAATTACTTTATTACCCAACATAATTGGGTACTGTATAATACCTGTGAAAAGAAAAAGTGGAAATGCTTCCTTCATAAAGTGAAGGTTAATAAAGATTACACTTGAACGTACAATAAAATCTTTAGTACAATACATATTCAGACCTAAAACTTCATTCAAGGAGAGAAATAAAGAGAGAATGATTACTTAAATTTATTTCTTTAACTAATACCATACAGACACTTAGAAAAATGTATCCAAGAGCCTAACTAACTAATGGGGTTACTAGGACGATAAATAACCCTAAATGTGTTTCCCATTAAACTATTCCAGGCAGCTCTGCTAAATCTTGTCCCACCACTTAAATCATGTCCGGAGGTGTTCACATAAATGTCATGCTCTTACCGCTGACCTAGATTTTTACCAAAAAAAAAAGTGTTCTAAAATTAAAATAAAAGTATCTGTCAATTTTTAAAAATTATGTGGAAGGGGAAATGGGTAGGTCGAAAATCATAAAGACTCATTACAAGCATTCAAATGCTGAGACCAGCCACTCAACTCAAGAGATTATTATTTTTTGAGGGTTCATCTGCTTTCCAAAAAAGTGAACTTAAGAAACAGTCTTTAATTTCTCTTTCAGATCTGTACGCTGTGTATAAGGAAGGCAAGTACATGTTCCTAAAGAATAAGTGTAAAGTGTAAAAATACAGCATATAAACTTCAGAGATTTTTAACACAACTAACTCAATGTGGCATTATTTAAAAATGGACTTGCCTGGACATTCTGCTGTTGATGTCATAGATGTGACCTTGGTGTTGCTCTGAAATGTATTCATCGCCTCCTCCTCACTTGTACAGCAGGCAGAGTTCAACTGATGCCCATGATCTCTTCACTCAAGCAGACATTCTCTTGGTGAAAACACTGATGGGTCCAATGAAAATGAGAGTAAAAGTCACCAAGGTCACTGCTTAATCACAGGATGATGGCATTCTTCTATATCACAGGCCTCAGACACAATTCCTGGACCACTGACAAACCTCCCCCTTCCTCTTAAAAAAGAACATGAACAAATAAGTGATGTGTGTAAAAAATGTATCATTCACTCCAACTAAGTAATTGTGTGAATTATGTGTGTATTTCAATGTTTCTTTTAAATAACAAATTGTGACCTGTGATAATGACAAATTGAGTCTATGATGGCAAAAGGGTGCATATATATGTGCTTATGCATGTGTATTTTTGCATATGCATTAACATGTGTACACATATATGTGCATGAATATAGGCCCAGGTATGTGTAGAGTGGTGTATGCATTTGTTTTCATGAAGGAGGGTAAATATGTGTATGTATGTGAGTATGTGTGGTTGGCACATTTCTATGTATGTGTGTTCATGCTCTTGTTTGCATGTGTACATGTGGATGTGTGTTTATGCTTATGTTTGTATGTGTACATTATGTGTATGTGTCTTTATGCTTATGTTCATGTGTGTACATTATGTGTATGTGTGTTTATGCTCATGTTCATGTGTGTACATTATGTGTATGTGTGTTTATGCTTATGTTTATGTGTGTACATTATGTGTATGTGTGTTTATGCTGATGTTCATGTGTGTACATTATATGTATGTGTTTATGCTCATGTTTGCATGTGTACATGTGGATGTGTGTTTATGCTCATGTTCACCTGTGTATGTTATATGTATGTGTGTTTATGTTCATGTGGATACTTTATGTGTATTTGTGTGTGTTGGTATGTGCATGTGCACCTAAATATCTTCATGTATATTCATGTGCTTATGTATGCTTGCGAGTGTGCCTGTGTTCATGTGTGTGTTTTTGCATAGGTGTGCACTTGTGTATATGCACATGTCTTGTAAATATGTGTTTGCATGTGTACATATGTGTGCATGTATGCACCCACTACTGCTATAAACATCTTCACAGCCTAATCAGAGCTTCAGTGAGTTTCCTGGAGCCCTCTCTTGCATAAATAAGCCAAAGACCTCCTCCCCTTTGAGCTCATTGTAGAGAGTCTATTTCATGCCTCCACTTTGCTCCAAATAAAAGTTCTAAAACTAGTTCTTTTAAGAACGTCTTACGCTCTAGGGCGTGCGTGTGTTTCTGACTCTGCACGCCCAAGTAGCCATAACTCGCAGGGAAACGAGAGAACTGCCCTCTCCCTGCCTGGGCTCCACAGTCCTTTGACCAAACTCCTTCAGTCCTGAGAGCCCTGGCCTCTGCCACAGCATGGACCACCCATGGCAGCCGACCCACCTTCTCACCAGCAGGTTCAGATGGCCGTTGCCAAAACTGAGGCACGCCCTTGACTGTGATGAAACGTCCCTTTCTTTAAAACACGGGTTGAACTCTGAACATACCCTAGGTCAAAACCACTGGTGCTTCCCCAATACAGATCCTTCACTACAGTCAAAGTTCAAAGAGTTCAGATGAGGAATTAAAACCATCATGCTGAACAGACAGCATTATTACTCATATCAGCTTTATTATGCTACAATTCGTTAACATTTCTCTATTCATAAGGAAAAGGAGTCCATGAATCAACATAGTAAAATTAGGGGTGGCATGAAGTCAGAGGAGAGGGGGCTTGGCAGAGTCTTCTCCACACGGGCCCCCCTGGCTCTCACTGAATTCGCATATGGTGCAAAAGTGCCTGTCCTGTCTCCAGGAAAAAGAATTTTTAAAAATATGATATTCCAGGAAAAGTAATTTAAAAATACAATATTGTTAGAAAAGAGACGTAGGAATCAAGTCTTCCCTTACAACTTCTTCTGAAATGTATATTTCCCTAATGCAGGGAAATAATTTGATCTTCACAACTGAAAACTTTGAGCCTAAGGAAATTTTAAGATGAGCTCCAAGTGTCCAATAGTGTTACTAAAAATTCTTACAAATGTGTCAGTGTGACTTGGCCTTAGTGTATATTCATAAATGACACTCAGCCTACTTCCAAGAAAGGTGTGCAGTGGACTACAGATAAAGACATACAGGCTGGGCAAGGTGGCTCATGACTGTAATCCCAGCACTTTGGGAGGCCGAGGCGGGTGGATCACGAGGTCAGGAGATCGAAACCATTCTGGCTAACATGGTGAACCCCGTCTCTACTAAAAATACAAAAAATTAGCCGGACGTGGTGGTGGGCGCCTGTAGTCCCAGCTACTCAGGAGGCTGAGGCAGAAGAATGGCGTAAACCCGGGAGGCGGAGCTTTCAGTGAGCCGAGATAGCGCCACTGCACTCCAGCCTGGGCGAAACAGTGAGACTCTGTCTAAAAAAAATATATATATACACACACACACACACACACACACACACGGCATCTACAATCACCCACAGCTAACCCTGTACCTACTAACAGGAGTGAATGCTTTCCCATTAAGTTCAGAAACAATACAGGGATTCCATTCTCACCACTTCTATTCAATATGGTACTGGAAATTGTAGTCAGGGCAATTAGGCAAGAAAACGAGATAGCAACCATCCAGATTTGAAAGGAAGAAATGAAACTAGGCTGGCAGATGATGTGCTCTTGTGTACAGAAGAGCCTAAGGAATCCACCAAGAAACTGCTAGAATTAATACACAAGTCTGGTAGGACTACAGGAGACTGTCTCTATACAGTAACAATGAACAAGCTGAAAATGAAATTAAGAAAACAATTCCATTTATAATAGCATCAAAAAGAACATAATATTTATAAATGTAACAAAAGAAGTGGAAAACTCACTCTCTGAAAACTACAAAACATTATTGAAAGAAATTAAAGACAAACAAATGGAAAGACATCTTATATTCACGAATTAGAAAAGTTAATATTGTTAATATCACAATACTCCCCAATTTGATCTATAGATTCGGTGCAATTCTTATCAAATTCCCAGCAGAATTATTTGCAGAAATTGACAAGCTGATCCAAACATTCATGTCCCGTGAAATTCAAGGGACCCAGAATAGTCAAAATAGAAGATAGCTGGAGGACTCAAAATTTCAAATTTCAAAACTTAACTATAAAGCTACAGGTATCAAGACAGTGTGGTACTAGCATAATGACAAACTTATAAATTAATGGAATCGGATTGAGAGTCCAGAGATAAACTCATGCATTTATGTCCAGTTAATTTTTGGCGAGAAGGCCACAAATGGTGCTGAGATACCTGAACACTCACATGCAAAAGGATGAAATTGAAACTCCACCTCAGACCATATGCAAAAATTAACTCAGAGTAGATCAAAGACCTACAATGAACCCCAGTAGAAAAACAAAAAGGCATGTAATTGAATTTAAAAATTGAGAAAGTATATAAACAGAGATTTATCCAAAGAAGATAAGCGAATGGCTAATAAACACATGAAAATATGTGCTACATGGTTAACACAAATCAAAGCCATGAGATACCACTTCCCAGTCAATAGGATGGCTATTTTAAAAAGTTCCACCAAGTAGTTTGCAAATATTTTCTCCTATTCTGTAGGTTGCCTCTTCACTTTGCTAATTGTTTCCTTTGATGTGCAGGGTTTCTTCAGTTTGAAACAATCTTATTTGTCTATTTTTGTTTTCATTGCCTCTGCTTTTGAGGTCTTCCCCACCACACATCAAAAAAAAAAAAAAAAAAAAAAAAATTTGCCCAGACCAATGCCCTGAAGTGTTTCCCCAATATTTTCTTCCAGTAGTTTTATAGTTTCACGTCTTCCTTTGAGTCTTTACTCCATTTTTATTTGATTTTTGCATATGGTGAAAGGGTCTCATTTCATTCCTCTGCATATGGATATCCAGTTTTCCCAGTACCATTTATTGAAGAGACTATTTTTTCCCACCTGTAAAGAAAGCCAAGTAACATCGAACATTTTTAATAGCCAAAAAAAAAAAAAAAAGGAAAGCATTGTTAAGCATGTGGACACATTAAATTCCTTTTACACGGCTAGTGTGTGAAACCAGCAGCCACTTTGGAAAAGGCCGCTCCTCAAAGGTGAAACCCAGAAATTCCTCCCCAGGCATACACGGTGGAAATGAAAACATGTGTTCATATAAAACCTTTGCACTCATTTTCACAGCAGCATTATTTACAATAGTCACAATGTGGAAACCGCTCAACTGTGCATCAGTGGACGAAGATGCACCGTGTGCTCTCGCCCCACAGTGGCATGTGATTCAGCCGTAAGAAGAAAGGAGGCGCTGGTGCCGGAACACGAGTGAACCCTGAAAACTGTGCCAAGCAAAAGAAGCTAGTCGCGAAAGACCATGGATTGTTCGGTTTCATTTATACAAAATGTCCAGAATAGGGCAATTCTGCAGAGCCAGAGAGTAGATGGGTGGTTGCCAGAGACTGGGAGGTGCAGAATGGGGTAGTGGAGAGATTGGGGTGGCAGCTAAGAGGTATGGGGTTTCTTTTTGTTATAACGAAAATGTCCTTGGTCGGGTGCAGTGGCTCATGCCTGTAATTTCAGCACTTTGGGAGGCTAAGGCAGGAGGATCACGAGGTCAGGAGTTTGAGACCAGCCTGGCCAACATAGTGAAACCTCGTCTGTATTAAAAATACAAAAATTAGCCAGGTATGATGGCATGCGCCTATAGTCTCAGCTACTCGGGAGGCTGAGACAAGAGAATCTTTTGAACCCGGGAGACGGAGGTTGCAGTGAACCGAGGTCACACCACTACACTCCAGCCTCGGCGACAGAGCGAGACTCCATCTCAAAAAAAAAAAGAAAAGAAAAGAAAAAAGAAAATGTCCTAAATTTGACTGTGGCAATGGTTGCACATATCTGTGGATACACTAAAACCCATTGATTTGTACACTTGAAATTTGCGAATGTATAGTACGTAAATTATACATAAATCAATAGTACTTTTTAAAACAAAAAATGTGTATGTGTGTATAATTTTTTTAGTTAGGTAATTGCAATATGAGGAAATAATTGGATAATTATAGCAAAATGTGTCTCTGTAGTTACTCTATTTAAATATTAAATTTGGAGCTCACCATCTTGGCCTTCGTGACTCAAAGGGAAATCATTCTTCCTGTCTGATTCAAGGAAAATACCATGCCAGTGGGGAGGTATCACTTTCCTCCTGCTCAATTCTAGGACAAATTGTGAGTTGTGAAATGGGGAAGGGTTCTGCCAGTTTTACAGAAGAGCCGTCTGATGATGTCCTTGGCTGACCTGTTTTACATGAGCCCCTAGCATGAAGCCGTCCTCAACTCTATTTCTGGGGATAACTGGGCCCTCCATGTGGGGCTGATACTCAGATGACACTCCTGTGGAGTGCTGGACTCAGGGCATGGAGGATGCAAGGGGCCGATGGGCTTGCAAAGTTATGCTCTGCAGACACAGGAGTGCCTGTGAGGGAGGCCACGCGTGCCTGGGCCTGCAAACCAAAGGCATGGGTCTCATCTTGACCCAGAAGATTTCACATGAACATGTTGGGTGAATTTCCTTTTATTCTCACCTTCAAGGTGGCAATCCAGTGCTAATTTTCAGGAGAAATGTGTGTGAGTGTGTGAGGGGAGACGGGAGCATGGACACTTTTCAGAAAGATGCTGTGTGTACAATTTTGTTGCTACACAGATTTTGGCAAGGAAGTAAAGAGAGAAAAAGAGAGGGAGGAAGGAAGGGAAAGAGGAAGAGAAGGAGAAAAAGAGGAAGGAAAAGAAAGAGAAAACTTACGGCTCCCTTCCATTGCATTGGAAAGTTGCGTAATAACAGCAAATATTAACTGAGTAGCGTGCAAGGGGCTGTGCTAAGGGAGCCCATCAATGAATGACTTTGTGCATCCTTCACAACAACCCCATACGGCTAGACTCACATTATCCCACCCTGAGGATGAGAGAACCAGGGTCACTGAGCGGGGGGGGCCAAGGTCTCAGGCTCCAGGGCACGCAGCCTTCCCCAGGTCACTGAGCTGACTTGTGCCCCTGGCCTCCTTTCTGTTTTGCTTAGGAGCCTGTCCCCAGTTTCTGTGAGTCCCAGTGTCTTTCAGAATCTCTTCTTTGCACCAGATTCCGGTTACCCATTAGATGTGTTAGATAGACGCCAACAAAGAATGCAGCTGAGATCCAAAGTGATTGTCAAGTTACTTGAGACAAAAGCCGTCTCAGGGACTGGGCTGATATTATTACTAACAAGAGGATGCATGACCCAGAAAAATGTGATCTTTACAATCTGCAACTGGAGTCCTGGGATCTCCTCTTGGTCCCCACTCATCAAAGAGCACCATGCTCCTGCCATCGTGTGGGTGACGCCCCCGCAGGCTGGACTTCCTAAAGCAAGGCACGGGCGCAATCCATGCATCCACCCTCACGAGGAAGACACTGTGTGTGTGTCTGTGTCTGTGTGTGTGTCTGTGTGTGTCTGTGTGTGTGTCTGTGTGTGTCTGTGTGTGTCTGTGTGTGTCTGTGTCTGTGTGTGTGTGTGTCTGTGTGTGTCTGTGTGTCTGTGTGTGTCTGTGTGTGTGTGTGTCTGTGTGTGTCTGTGTCTGTCTGTGTGT
>NW_012102243.1:2074786-2136285 GCF_000951045.1 Mandrillus leucophaeus | reverse complement strand
TGTGTGTGTGTCTGTGTGCTTGGTGTGCTGCTGAAAGATAATAACCTAATCCTCAGAGTGGTATCACTGAGGAAATGACAGTGTTGCCTTCAGTCAGAGAGGGGCTGGAATTAAGAAACACTTGGTAAAATACAGAGAGGACCTGGGCCATTTGTGCAGCAGGTTTGGGGCATGATTAATGAAAATGACTGGGTTAATATGCCTTGCGATGAATAGCTTCCATGCAGCCTCGTCTTTCATTACGTTCCCTGGCAGCAGGCTATTAATAGTGGCTGAGCTTCAACTTGTTATTTCAAACATTTCAGGCACAAATAATAGAAGATTTCCAATTAAAAGGGATAATCTCCCTTCAGAAGCAAAGTAGTAAGCACGGTGAATAATTTAAAAAGCTTTGGGGATATAAAGATTTATTCTATCTCCCCCTAAGCAATAAGTCGGCTGCTTTGATTAACAATTTAAAAATAGAGGACGAGGAGGCACGGAGAAGTTGTGAGACGTGGTCTTTTGTTCACGACTTTTTATCATCACTGCTTTTCCAAAATGTTGTCATTACATAAAACATTATTTCAATTAGTTTCCTACAAACCCCCAAGTCATATTCAATAAGTTTTTACTGATATAGAAAATAGGAAGTAGGCAACAGGAAAAAAATACACGGTTACTGAGAAAAACAGCAAATACCCTCTGGCTTTCAGATGCTTAAAACTGTATTTGAAGTCTTTATTGGTTTACCATTTAGGATGATGATACATTTTGATTAAACACAGGAGTGTGGACAAGTATTAGGATTCCTATCTAATCCTATCTACTCATACAGATTTATCTAATACGTATTTCTGGGAAGTATAATTTGGTTTTTACTCCTAGCATGAATTCAGAATTAATATATTTGAAATTTCAGAGCCATTGTCTAAATGATTCCGCATTTCTATCTTCATAAAGAATTTGATAGTCCTAGACACAATATGAACATCAAATTTGGACTTGAAAGAAATTCTGGAAGACTGAACTGGAATGAGTAGATGGCAGGTGAGTTTTCCATCAGCCTCCTGATAATGTCTAGGATAATATCAGTTAACAGAAAAAAAGGCGGCTGGCTAAATGCAGTAAGGAGAAAAAGGCCTCATTTTCTCTGCAGAAATTCATTACTTGCACCCAGGGGACTCCTGGATTTAGTGAACTTCTGCAGAAATAGTTTCTAGCATCTATTTTTAGTTGTTATCAAGCCCATCCCTAAGCAGGCTGTACTTTCCCATATTAACAGAACATGTTCCCCTGTCCAAACCATATTTAATTTGAATAATATTCAAGATTCTATCGGGAATCTAAATAGGCCTCTATAATTTAGGTTCGCTCGGTTCCCTTGGCAATAGGTTTTGAAGAGCTGGTAAATGGGAGTGCGCAGGGATCGCATTTGGGGAGGGCAGCATAAAAGGGACCTATAATAAGCATTCGCATAGACTGAGCTCTCCAAATGCGCCAGCAGCTGCCCCACGCACGTTGCAGGGTTTCCTTCCTGTAATTCTCACGGCAATCTTCTGGGCGAGGTCCCATTGTCAATCTCCATTTTCCCAGGTACAACTGAGGCCACAGGAGCTCCAGAGACAAAGCAAGCAAGCGCAGGGCTGGGACCGTAACCCAGCTTCCGTGCTGTCCAAGCCAAGCACAGGGGCCATCACAGGGGTCTGAGAGCAGCAGCATCCCAGCTCTGGACTGTGCCCTGTGTGTTCATTATCTCCTGCAGTCCTGCAAACACGCTGGGCTGCTGTTGCTCTCATTAAGCCCACCAGACAGAGAAGAAGACAGAGAGTCAGACAGGAGAAGCAACTCAATCACGGTATACAGCCAGAAACTGCCGGACCCCAGATGCGCTCCCAGGTTTGCCAGGCTCCAGAGCCACCTTGTCAACACTTACGCCAGCCACAGGTTTGGGCCCAGAAACGGAATTTCCTTGAAGAAGAGGATCTCAGCTGTGGAATCAAGCCAGCTGTTCCAGGAAAGGCCCAGGGTGTGCAGTGTTGGAGCAGGGGCAGGTTGGGAAGAGGCATGTCAGAAGCTGGGCCTGCAGCCTGGGGGGCGTTTCCTGTGATGCTGGCAGATAGCCGCTGGACAGGCGGGCAGGCCCTATCTACGGAGGTTCTCTGGAGCTGCGCCTGGGGGACCCCACTGCCCCTGACTCCTTCAAACACAGGGGGCAGGAAGTGTTGCCTGGGTCCTGCCAGATGTGCCGGGGAGGCCTCAGACCTGCTGGCACCTGCGTCTGAATGTCCTGCCTCCAGACAACATAGAGTGTCTGGGTCAAAGGCTTTCCTCGCTGCTGAGGACTTACTTCAGCATCTCTTTGGAATAGTCTCGTGAACCAAAGATACGGTGGTGTATGGGTGTCGGTCTTCATGCCCACGGTTCTTGGGTGTTCAATGTGATGCTTTTATGGAAGGACCTTCCCCACTTGCATGTGCAGAAGCTTCTGGAGAGGAGCCAGGAGTCCTGGTTTGCAGAAAGGGTTGCTTCTGCCAGGTGGACGTGATGGCGGGGCGGCATGGGATTCCCTGGATTCTCCGGTGGAATTACAGCCCATGAATCCTGAAAACCTGGAAGCGTGGCTGAGATCGCCTCCCTTGTGTCTCTTGTATAAGGCACTAATTTCATCCGTCAGGGCCCTGCCTTGTGGCCTACTCCCCTCCCAGAGGCCCCACTCCTCATACTATCTCCTTGGGAGTTACAGTTTCGAAATGTGAATTTGGGGGATGACACACACATTCCATCCATAGCAGTCACCTGCACTGTGATCAACGGTTTGGAGTTTGTGGTAAGACCAGTAGGAAGGAGGGCACAGTATGACTGATGGGCTGATATCCTCCTGGCTGTGTTATGGAAGAGAGACCGCAGGGTGGTGTAGCAGGTCCTGTACGCCTGTCCTCTGTCTCAACGCTGCCTTCTGCTCTCTCCGTCCCTCAGCAAGGGGCAGCTTCATGGGCTCCGTCCCCACCTGGTGCCACCTGACAGCTCCCGCCTCATGCCTCTCACCGCTGAAGAGCCTCCCTGTCAAGCCCGGGGCATGAAATGTCACAGGAGCCCCTCTCCCTATCAGCACTCATCCACCCATGACCCAGGCCTGTGAGGCAATTGAGGCACCACAGGGCATGTGCTGACCCAGGGCACCTCTGCGCTGCCCCTCCCAGCCTGACGAGCGATCCTGGATGAGGCCCTCAGATACCCCGGAGGAGGCATCTCAGGAGCAGGCAGGAGGAAGAAGGGCCCTCCCAGTGCAGCTGACCACAGAGCCCACAGCTTCCCACTCTTTCCTGTTGCGTTCCCTTTGGCCCTCACCCTGTTTCCCAAAACTGCACCCCTAAAACCAGGTAGCAGACTCTGATCTTGGGAAACACAGGCTGGGACAGACAGCAACAATGGAGTCAGGGACAGGGTGGGGCCGTGGAGGTGGCCTAGGGATGCAGAATGGCAGCAGAGAGCAGGCCTCTCAGCGGCTGTCATCCCAGCCTGTCCAACCACTATCTCTTTCCCAAAACTTCAATTTTGACCGTTTCCCTCCGTCACGAATGCATGATTTGCAGATTTCAGCTGAATTGAGCCTTTCCAGAGATGCTTTGCCTGGCTCTGCACATGGCCCCAGGAGCTCCCTGCCCTGGAGCCCTTTGAGTAGCACACTGTTTTTGCCCTCTTAGCACAGATGACAGTTTGCAATTAAACACTGAAGCATGCCACTGTGAGTTTCAGGTCTCCCTGGCTGGCATCTCCAAGGTTGTGAGGAGAGGGGCTCCACCTGATGCCCCACACCAACACAGGGTGAGGCAGGTGGACGCCTGGCAGATCAGGGGTCATCCAAAGAAGGGGCAAAGGGGGCCAACTGGTGTCCAACGCAGTCCCAGAACCTGCACAGTCAGCCTGCGGCCCAGCCCGAGAGCCCAGCATCACCCTGAAATCAGGCACAGCAATCGGCTGCGGTTTCTGGACTGTGTCATGGGGTCCTGTGTCTTCATGGATATAATCTTAAATCTGGTTCTTAAACAGAGCTATGATTTTTCCTAGAAATTCAGAGCAACTGGAGGCTCACCCACATCACAGAAACTTTATGAATGCTCAGGCCCGGTGGAAGACGTCCAGAGCCATTCAAGTGTGGGGTTGTTTGAAGCTGATTTTAAAAGAGGGAACCACTGAATATGCACCTTCTGCAAAGGCAGGGTCCGAGTTCTGTCAGGGACGCCTGGCTTCCCATGGATCCTGGGCCCACACAGGCAGCCCTTCCAGGATGTCCTTAGCTCTTTCTTCAAGGTATCTCCACAGTGAAGAGAGAATGTGCCCATTTCATTCAGAAACTTTGACCTGGGTGAGGCATGGGGTTTCCTAGGTGACCCCTTCCTTCACCTGCTAGGTCCAGGCAGAATTTTTCTGTCCTTCTCTGCACCTGTGTTTGACAGCTGCTTCTGCTCTCCTCCTTGTTCCTGTGCACAAGTCACTAAATGTCAGCGTGAATGTTCCCATGTGCACAAATGCACTTGTGCAAATGCACACAGACACACACACAAACACACACACTAGCACACAGCAAATCCCCCCTCAGTGTTCTCCTTTAAAATACAACGGCCCCAGTAATTTTTCAGCCCTTTTAGAATGTCAGCAAAAATTGGAGGAAATTTCAGGAAGCTGAATTTACTTTTGTTTTCTCTCCTATGTCTTCTCTCTCTCTCTCTCTCTCTCTCTCTTTCTCTCTCTCTCTCTGTCTCCGTACCTTGCCTCTTCTTAAATGTTTTTTTAGCAACAGGAATATTATGGCGATTTCGAAGACAGTGGTTGCATGCCAACAAACTCTGTGCTCCTAACTTTCAAATGAAACTGCAAATTGAAAGCTCTCAACTTTTGATTACTAATCTGTTACTAAAAGGAAAAGATTACCAACAAGAACCGAGGTAATTACCTGAAATAGAAGTTCAGAAATGAATGCAAGGAGATTCTCATCCCCTATTGAGTCTGCCTACATTTTGAACTAAAAACAATTGAGTTCAAATTCAGGTTAAGATTTTAAAACAGTTCAATTATCTCTTTAAGTATTTTTCATTTAAGGTACATATTCACTCATCAGTCCTGGTCAGAGTTGGAATGACAGAAATAATAACTTATAAGATAATGTAATAGCCTCATAATTCTACTGGAAGTAGAAACCACAGCTTACATAAAAGTCTATTCCTGTGAGCCTGTAAACACGAGCCTTTAGGAGGCAGATGTATTCTGAAATTTCACCTTGCAAGATCTGACAAAATTAATATGCTTCTTGGAATTCCAAAATGTTTAGAGTGCAAGCTTGTACGTTTATTTCTGCATGTTGGAATCTGTAACCCACGCATCACAGAGAGGAATGGATTAGCTTTTATTGGAGCTGGGCAGAGGGAGTACGTAGGACTGAGGATCGATGCAGCCTCACTGCTTTCACCCCGGACACCAGAGCCCAAGGAAGGAGTGAACTGGTCAGATATTTAGGGAGAGGAGGGAGGTCTGAAGGGCATAAACATGGGAGCAGAAAGATGTGTCAGGAGCGATGGGAATAAACCAGATGAGAGATGGTGGTTGTCTAGACCAGGGAATAGAAAACTGGATGGATTTGCCAAATATGGATGAGCAGAATTTACAGGACTTGGAAATTGATTGGTGATAGAGGGAATGGGGAATTGAGGAATGAATCAAGAATAATTCCTACAGTTTCAGCATGGTGCTTGGATGAGTTATGGGTGATGTTTCGAGTTACAATGTTGGTGAGAAAATTATGTGCCTCCCCTGTCATCACCGTTATGAGATAATTAATAACCTTTTGATTTAGCAATGCTGCTTTATGAGGTCATATTTTCCTGTTCCTGAAACACACCAGAGAGTTGTATCTTCTCACACAGTGTGAGGATCGCTTCTGCTATGCAGCTTCTCCACACTCTCACTGCACACACCACACCTTGCTAAAGGTATTTTCCACACTGCAGCCTAGTGGTCCCTCCAAAAAATACAGGCCAGGCATGGTGGCTCATGCCCGTAATCCCAGCACTTTGGGACGCCGAGGTGGGCAGATCACCTGAGGTCAGGAGTTCGAGACCAGCCTGGCCAACATGGCCAAACCCCGTCTCTACTAAAAATACAAAAATTAGCCGGGTGTGGTGGCAGGTGCCTGTAATCGCAGCTGCTCGGGAGACTGAGGCAGGAGAATTGCTTGAACCCAGGAGGTGGAGGTTGTAGTGAGCCGAGATCACGCCATTGCACTCCAGCCTGGGTGACAGAAAAAAAAAAGAAAAAAAAATTACAGCTGCACTTACAGCTTCTCCCCTTAAGCACGTTGACCAGGCCCCTGTCTGTTTGCCACCTCTGCATCCCCAGCATGGTCGGTGAGTGGCCCACAAATTTATGTTGACTACATGAAAATGACTAGAATAGGTTTCTCCATTTTCTGCTAGACTCATCCATTGCCCTTTACATCACTCAGAGAGGACCTGCCATCTACTTTGTACATAGTTGTTTGCAGGAGTTTGTCTGTGGTCACCCCTGCGGCCATCCCAGCACACACAGTAGGTTCTGAATGGACTTGGAATGTATGAATTAGCCAGGGTATGGGTGCCACTGAATCCAATAGTGTAATGGCTAAAGAGACTGGTGGGCCCGGCCTGGTGATCCAGTAGGTCCACTGGGAGGAGCAGTACCAGGCACAAAGGAGGCCATCATGGGCCACAGGAGAGCAGCCCCCCAGGCAGTCTCTTCAGGGCATGGATACTCCAAGGCTGAGGAAACCTCTAGAGACCGGCCTGGAGCCATCAGGCCATAGGTAGCCGATGAGATGCCATTGGCTTGCTGCCCACACCCACTGGATTTTACCTACCCAGGTAAAGTACCAGATATTCCCATTCCTGGGGTCTGCCCACAACCACAGACTCACAAGTATTAGGATACAAACACCCCAGCTCCCTCAACCTTCAGGGGATCCGATGGAGCACGTGTTTTACACCATTTTGCAGAGTTCTCCCCATGGGCTCACCTCTGGTCACTGTTGGTGATGGGCTGAGAACACCCCATTCATGGGATCCGACCCTTCCCCATCTCAGGTCCCTGCTACCCCGACAACGCTTGCTTCTTGTAAATAAACTACGTGCACTAGAATGCTTCCCTCAGAGTCTGCTTCTGGAAGATTCCAAACTAAGACCCACCTCAGATGCCATAGAAGATAAGGAAAGACTTGTGGATGAGGGGTGGGGCTGCAGCATCCACATCTCAGGCAGTCTCCACACAAGAGGTCCTGAAGCAGCCGGGCCTGTCTGCCACGTGCCTCTTCTTCACATCAGCCAGTTTGACATCTCAACGTTCATTTGGTTGACTTCATCCTCACGCTGTGCTGTGCAGTTTCCCATGGTCCAGGCTCTCCCTTGCCTAGTCTTCAGCCCACTGTGGCTGTGTACAGAGCGTGCCACACACTAAGCCTTCAAGCCTCACAGCTGCATCCAACTCCCCAGAGATAAGGAGGGATGGAGGCATGCTCTTCCCCTTATCCTGCTCACTATGTCGTCCTCACATTAAAAATCCAGTGACTGGTCCTGTGCTCTCTTGGCTGTTCAGAGCAGGCCATGGGCAGCTTCGGTAAATATAGGAAAGCTCAGGGTAAACCTGTCCACTGGTATTTTCTCCAGCTGTGCAGCACTCTGAAGACCTCTGTGGATGGGCTTGGCCAGTCCTCCTGTTTTGAACAGAGGGCTCCCAGAGCGCCTGTGTTTGCACTATGGAGCAACCCAATGCCCCTCGAAGGATGTCGGAAGCCTGACTCCCCTTGCGACCTCCAAAAAAAGGCCACATATGCAACATCCAAATGAGACCCCACACCCCAGACAAGAAGCCCTTATTCTGGATCAGACTTAATCTCCAACCTTTCCTTCAACTGGCTGCTCTCAGATGAATGATGATAACTTGAGAGAATTAATCAGTTAATGTTTCTACAATAATTCACAGGTTAAAAGAAAGTAGCTCTTGAGAAGAAAAAGAGTTGGAACTCTGATTGACCCCAAATGCCCTCTGAACCAGTGTGGCGTGGCTGCTGCCAGGCTCCTTGAGTCTTGGGCATCACCTGGGCAAACGCCCTAAGAGGAGGACATGTCTCTGTAAGGATGCGTGCTTGCATCCCTTGGTCGTGAGCACCGACCCTCTGGGAAACATGACCTCCTACTCTGCGATGCTCAGGGCTGAACATTCCAGGTGTAGATGAACTTGAAAGAACTTCAGATGTTTAGACAAAAAAAGGAAAGTCACAGAGTAGACAGCATCTCTTTCTAGAGCTGCCCTGTCACATCATGACCCTGCCTGGTGCCCAGGCCAGAAGAAACACAGCCAGCAGGTGGACACTTACATCAGCTGTGAAGTCTCTCCGAAGCTACATCAATTACATTCCCTGCCTGTCCATCTGGTAAAACTGCCAAAGAAAGAAATGACAGTAATTGCCAAAGCTTGGTTTTGTCAACTCAGGCTTGTTCCCATGATAGCTTCTTTTTTCCTACTTGTAAACACAGCAACTATCTAACGGCATCTTCTTAAACCTCATCCGTGATTGCCATCAAACCCACAAGGAGATACCCCACATCTCGGTCTCCTGCATCTCACTGAAGCTGGACTGGCTTGACGTGTTTGTTCAGCCACTGGTGCTTTGCTTGATCTTCACGAGCCTTCCAGTGTTCACAGTCCAGGTGCAGGGAGCTTCTTGGCCAATGTTCCCAGGATGTCCTCTGGGCCACCATACAATCTCCCCTCATTTTCTGAACATTCTGCACTGCTTTTACCAATGACAAGGTTACTCCCTGCTGTCTGAAGACCATTCCCTTAAGTGACAATAGGAGCAAACTCGGAACTGAGGAGAACTTTCATGTACCACCATCTCATCGGTGGCCCCAAACAGGACACTTGAACAGGCATGATACGTTTGCTTGCCTAGAACATTTAGAATAGTGTTTTCTCCTTTGGCATGTTTTCCAGGCCTCATGAAGAGCCCACCTCTGTGACAACTTTTTGGAGTCTGTCTTCAGTGGTCACAACCATTGTTGTCACTACCCTCTTTCAAGCTCTCCTCAGAAGAAAGACTCTGACACTTTGTGGTTAACTTTCTCTTTTTTTCTCCTTAATGTATGATGACACAACCAAATTGCATTTTATCATGACTTTCCAATGCTCTTGTGCTCCCTTGTCTCCCATGGTCTCTGGCTGCAGGAGCCTCCCTCTGGTCTTGCCCGAGTGTGTTTGAAAGCTCCTTTGTCAGGGCCGTGGCTAATGGGCTCTGATTCTCTCTTCTGATCCTCACAAATCCTCAGCGACAAGACGGCTTCTCCAGTTTCTCGTGACCTATTTAGTTATCGATTCCCTTTTGTCCTGTGGAGCAGTCTCTTCAGATCTTCTACTCTTTGGTAGACAAAATTATCAGAAAGGAAATTTAAGGACATGATTGGATAGGACAATGCAGGGATGAGATAAAACCCTTGTTTTACTTGCTCTTGCAAAATGGAAAATTCTGTAATTCTGTGGGTCACGTATTCTCCCTTTACTTATGCAGACGTATAAGGTAGCCAAGCACATGGAGGCATATTTTAAACTTCACAACTCTTATCTGTTCTTTTTCCAAATGACTACAGAAATGGAACTTTCCCTCAATTCCCTCAAGTCTTCTGTGGTTTGTAAACAAACAGCAACTGTGTCCCATCTCTTCACGGTGTGGTTTGCCAGAGTGTCTCTGATGTTTTGTAAGATATTCATCTTTGAGTCAAGCACATATGAGTTGGTTTCCCATGGGTTAATTTGTTCTTACATCATTACAAAGATTCATCTCCAGACTCAGGGATCCTTCAGGTCAGTTGGCAGCCAAGATCAAATGGCTGGGATTTTGGTCAAGCTGGCATAATTGCAAAGTTATGATTTGATGCATCTCCTCTGCCCCCAAAACATAGCAATAGTAGATGAAATACAAAAAGGAGAAAAAAAGAAAAGACAATGCAGGGCTCAGAAGCAAGATAAATCATGCTTTGTGGATCAGAAATAGCAGAATGCTGAACTGTAAACAGGGTTGAGACCAGGGCATCACTGGCCTCCAGGCACAGGGAGCAGCAGTTGCAGGAGTTTGGTTCATACAGGACAAAGGTGACTAAAAACACTACACATGAGATGTGGCAGCAGAGTCAGGCTACAGAGTAAAGTCAGGGTGTGGCATGTGACTCTTCCCTCTTGTACAACAAAGCTGCACATCACAACACTGTAAACTGCTACCGCAAGCCATTGTGAAAATAAATGAGCAGAGAAGCAGGAATAACTGGAAAAGATCTCCAGCCAGCAGCTACATAAACCTGTTCACTCACTCACTCACTCATTCGCTCACTCACTCAGTGATTGGAGCTGGTGTGGCCTCAATATCATTTCAAAACTGAGGCCCTGTACCACCTTCAAAGATTTGGTTCTGGATTGGGGATCCAATGGCAATCATGACACTGCTGGAAGGCTAACAATAGAAGGAGAGAGAAGTAAACAACAGAACAACAGAACCAATTGGACAAATTACCTCCCAAACAAAAATTCAGAACATGTAAGGACTATTAAGGCTTAAAAATACAGCCAACGAAATCAATAATTACAACAATGATTTACGCTAGGCGAAAAATCACTCTAAAGAAACTAAAAGTAGTTTGAAATAATTATATTTTATGTGCTCAAAAAGACAAATGAGGGTATATAATGTCCATTAATAATTAAGAAAGTGGCAAATAAAAACAGAAAGAAATGAAACAAACACAAATGGGTATACAATGAATCTATAATAAATCTTAGAAATGAACAGTCAATTAAATTGAAATTGTAATAGAGTTACCAATTCTATGTGAGAAGCAAAGAGGAATATAAGGCAGCACTGTGGAATTCAAATGAAATGCAGCATGGAAAAACAGATAATTAAGGCTCAAATATGAAGTTGAAAAGAATTTTACAAAAAAGTAAGGGAATGATGGAGAAGCAAACCTGAAAGGTTTACAGATTTGATGAAAAACATGCACACTTTAAGTATTAAGTGGGAAAAAATAAACCCATACTTAAATTAATCATAGTGAAAATACAGATCAGGAGCAAAGAAACTATCTTTAAAACCACTAGAAAGAAAGATGAATTACCTACAGAATAATTAGAATGAGAGTGAATTTCTCATTATCAATAATATATGTCAGAAGATAATGGAATGGTAATTTCAAAATGCTGTGGTAAAATTAAGGTCAATCCAGAATTTTATACCCAGCTAAATTATCATTCAAAATTTTAGTAGACCATATCACTCATTCAAAATTCTCCTCGACTCCACACCTTACCACTCCTTTCAGGGGGGACTGTCATATAGCCCATTCTAGTGACGTGGAGCTTGGTCATGTGATTTCCTTTGGCCAACGGGAATTGAGAGGAAATGAGGGCACACCTGTTCTGAGCAAAGGACTGTAGGAAACACTGTGTGTCTCTGCTCATCCTTTTTGATGTTCTGCTTTCCACAGTGAGAAGAGCATGCTCCAGAAAACTAGTGCTGCCTCAGCCTGAATCCTTGTATCAGCTTGTAAAAATGCCAACAATCAGGCATTTTGCAATTCATTGGTTAAACGTGACCACTACTCAAAATTAAATTATATAACTCACTTTTAAATAAATCCTATTAAAAACAAAGGTAATAAGTATTCAAAATCCATCATTTTCCAATTATGTTTCCATACGTTACTATCATCTGTGTTCTTGAAGTGTTTTTGGCCCATCGTGTCTGTGTGGCGGGAGTGCTCTGTCATGCTGCACTCTTGTTCATCTCCTCCCACTTCTGTGCTCAGTATTGCCAGGTGAAGAGCTTAAACTCAGAAGTCTGTCATGGTGGGAGCATTTACACCACAGAAATTGGTAAGTGCCACAAATCAGGGCTTGGTTTATTATTTCATTGATTGTCTAGGTAGAAGAGTGATGGAAACAATGTTAACAATACAGATTAAACAGAAACTTGTGTTTTATCTGTAGCTGTTACATTTGGAACAGCACAAATAATGAGGAAATATTATTCCAGTATTCCACACTATTATCTAATTCAGCAGTCTCTCAGGTTATAGTTTTAATTTAGAACAAATAACATGCAATTCCTAAGTTTTGCTGTTTTTGATCTTTTCCATAAAAAACACCAGAAAAATGAGGAGATATTTTAGAAATTTTCCTGAGCCTAAGAAGCATATACCATTTCCATTTAAAATATTAAAGTTATATTTAACAATCTCATGTATGTTTTATCTAAAATAGTTTTAACACTAATACTACTATTTCCAAAATATTAATGAAGATAACTTGCCAAATGATAATTAATGACCTCCATATGTTACCCTGTCTACTCCCTAGTGAGCTGGGTCTCCTGGAAACACAGCTCAGAAGTGACACTCTAAAGTCTCCCTTAAATGAGACAGATATTGAATGGAGTGAATGGCAGAAGAGGAACATGGGCAGCTGGGATGGCTTTGGGGAGAAAGCACAGCAGTACTGAAAAGCCCAGAGCAACTCAGACACATGATCCCTTGCTAGCTGTTTCACTGTGTACATTTGTGTAACACACGCGTGAGGCCACTGGCCCAGGAGAGTGCATCTGGGCATCTTGCTGGTCCTGTGCCATGATTTCACAACAACTTTCTCTGCCTCTCATGCCTGATTTCCTCTTTTGGAAAAGTGATCCATGCTTTGCTTTTACAGTTTTCCTGCAAGGAGAAGCGCAAGGATCCCCAGCCTCCAGACCAGAGACCAGGATGAGTCCATGGCCTGTTGCAAGCTGGGCTGCCCAACAGGAGGTGAGCAGCCAGTGAGCAAAGGATTCCCACCTGAACTCCACTTTCCATCAGGTCACCAGAGGCACTAGACTCTTACAGGAGAACAAACCCTATCGTGAACTGCGCATTCAAGGGATCTAGGTTGCATGCTCCTTATGAGAATCTAATGCCTGATGATCTGAGGTGGAACAGGTTCATCCCAAAACCATTGCCCCGTCCTGCCGGTCCATGGGAAAATTTTCTCCCACAAAGTCGGTTCCTGGTGCCAAGAAGGTTGGGGACCATTCTGTGCATGTGTAGGGGGAATGTGTATGTGTTGTGTGTGTAATGTGTGTATTGTGTGTATCATATGTGTGTATATATTGTGTGGTATGTTGTGTGTGTGTTGTGGGTATATGTTGTGTGTATGTGTGGTGTGTATGTTGTGTGTGTGTGCATGAGTTGTGTGGTTTTGTGGGTGTGTGTTGTGTGTGCATGTTTTGTATATGTATGTTTTGCATGGTGTGTATGTTTATGTGTGTGCATATGTTATGTGTGCTGTAGGTATATGTTGTGTGTGTGGCCTCTGTGTGTTGCGTTCATGCATATGTAGCGTGTGTTGTGGTTACACATTGTGTGTGTAATGTGTATGTTGTGTGTTGTGTGTATGTTTATGTGTGTATGCATGTGTCTTGTGTGTTTTGGGTGTATGTTGTGTGTATGTGTGGTGTGTATGATTTATGTGTGTGCATATGTTGTGTGTTGTGGGTGTATGTTGTGTGTGTGCCTGTGTTTTATGTTCTTTGTGTGGTGTGTCTGTTTATGTGTATATGTGTATGTCATGTATGTTTTGAGTGTATGTTCTGTATATGTGTGGTGTATACGGTTTATGTGTGTGCATACGCTGTGTGTTGTGGGTGTGTGTTGTGTGTACATGTGTTGTATTGTGTGTGGTGTGTGTGTTTATGTGTGTTTGCATGTGTCATGTGTGTTTTGGGTGTATGTTATGTATATGTGTGGTGTGTATGGCTAATGTGTGTGCATATGTTGTGTGTTGTGGATGTGTGTTGTGTGTGTACATGTGTTGTATTGTGTGTGGTGTGTGTGTTTATGTGTGTTTGCATGTGTCATGTGTGTTTTGGGTGTATGTTATGTATATGTGTGGTGTGTATGGCTAATGTGTGTGCATATGTTGTGTGTTGTGGATGTGTGTTGTGTGTGTGCATGTGTTGTATGTTCTTTGTGTGGTATTTGTGTTTATGTATGCACATTTCATGTGTGTTTTGGGTGTATGTTATGTATATGTGTGGTGTGTATGGAATGTATGTGCATATGCTGTGTGTTGTGGGTGTGTGTTGTGTGTGCATGCATGTGTTGTATGTTCTTTGTGTGGTATTTGTGTTTATGTATGCACATTTCATGTGTGTTTTGGGTGTATGTTATGTATATGTGTGGTGTGTATGGTTAATGTATGTGCATATGCTGTGTGTTGTGGGTGTGTGTTGTGTGTGCATGCATTATATTGTGTGTTCTGTGTGTAGTGTGTATGTTTATGTGTGTTTACATGTGTCATGTGTGTTTTGTGTGTATGTTATGTGTGCTGTGTATGGTTTATGTGTGTGCATATGCTGTGTGTTGTGGGTGTGTGTTGTGTGTGTGCATGTGTTGCAGTTTTTTGTGTGGTTTTGTGTTTATGTGTGTATGCACATGTCATGTGTGTTTTGGGTGTATGTTATGTATATGTGTGGTGTGTATGGTTAATATGTGTGCCTATCCTGTGTGTTGTGGGTGTGTCTTGTGTGTCTGCATGTGTTGTATGTGTATGTTCTGTGTGTGTTGTGTATGTTTGCATGTATGTGTGCTTGTGTTACGTGTGTTGTGAATGTATGATGTGTGTGTGTTTTTTGTGTGTATGCATGCCTGCTATGTACCAGTGGTCATTTTAGGAGGTTTATATCCTTCATTCCACTTAATTCCATTTAGTTGTGAGATGGAGGAAAATGATTTTACAAATTAATATAGAAGAGCTCTACAGACTACAGTCAACTGTGGGAAATGATTCATTTTTATTCCTCCCTTTTTTCGCTGTATCCATAGGGTCTATAAAAGGCAGGAGAACAGTCTGTCCGCATCTGTCTGTGAAGAATGGAGTTCTATTACTGACCTAATGGACAGGCATCTGGCAACCCAGGTGCCCTGGCTGACGCGGGCATTAGCATTGCTAAAGGAAAGATAATAGTTATTATTCCTGCTCTATCACCTCCCAGCTGTGTGCATTTGGGGCAATTGCCTTCCCCTAAAGGACACAGTTAGGACCTCGGTGAAGTGGGCCCTATTTCCGGAGACCATTCCAGGTTGGAGAGCCTCTGGTGGATGGGATTCCTTTGGACAAACAACAGCACATGTTGAAACTGCAGAAGCCAGCACGGGAGCCTCACGTTGGCATTCATTCAGAATCTCGAGTCTGGGTGTGAAGGCTCCCAAGTGGGCAGGCAGAGACGGCTGAGAGACGTGTCAGGTGTCCTGAGCCTTCCAGCTCCCCCGGGAAGTCATGGAAAGTGCTGGTCAGACGTGCTCTCTGGAGGTCCCCAGAGCCAGCAGGAGCTGCTGAGCGTCTTCAGTTCAGCTGGGCTGAGCCAGGGTCCCACCAGGACTGGAACCCGATCGCCAAGCCTCCATCTTCACTAGAGACTCAAAGACACCCCAGCTGAGGGTGCCCCTGGGGTCATCTGGTCACCTGCCCCGGCCCTGTGCACCCTCGGTCCAGAGAGGAAGAAGCCCTGTCATGCCCAGAGGGGCTCCAGGTTGACTATCTAGATACCAGGAGCAGCCAGTGTGCCAGCCTGTGATTCATGAATTCTTGTCCCTCAAAGGCCAACAACAGTTTTTTTAACAAACAAATGAATAAGCCAATTAATGCAGCACAGCCCCTCATCCCGGGCCATGTGCATCAGAACCTGCCCTGACACTGTGGCACTTCATGCTCCGGGGCCAGAATCCAGAACACTAGAGCCCAGAGGCCAGTAGCCCAGGTCTTAGTAGCGCTGGTTTCTAAGGAAGGTGGGAGTCCAAGCAGGGTCCGGGTCCTGCTCACACAGGTAAGAGGAGAGAGGAAAGGGTCGAGCTCCTGAATGGGCTGACTTCCGAAGGTTCCGTTTGGTCAGCAGTTTCTGGTAAGCAGAGAGGGGCAGGCTACGCAGCCTGCCGTGTCTTCCCCTAACGCCTGCCTCACCCCTCAGCTCCCTGTGCCGAGTGACACTCAGCCAAGAGCCACAGGGGAAGGGAAGCTCTGCATGCCAGCAGGCTCAGCCTCCTTCCAGAGGCTGTTTTCCTGCTAAGCATCACTTCCTAGACTACATCTGCAAAGGTCTGAGTGCCCAGAGTCTGTCTGAAGTCTCACCTGTAGAAGAAGTTACTCAAGGCCAGGAACATTATTTTCTGACCATCTCAGACTCATCCTGATGCAAACATTTGAGTGCACAAAATGCAGATTAGGACAGAGTCCTGGAAATGTCTCTCAGCACCACTTAGGATTGAGGTTATAAGCTCTGCAGTTTTTAGAGTTCTACAAGGAGTTAGCCGAAATGCTTCTCACATGAATTTTAGGAGGCTAAAGGGAAATCTTCCACTGTTCAAAGAAGAGCACGTGGCTTTGGAGACCCGAGCTCCAGAGAGACGGAGAATGGGGAGCTCCTGAGAGGGACAGGAGAGTCCCAGAAAGCAGAAAGCACTCGCTTTCAGGCCATGAGCTGTTTGGCTGGAGCTGTGGTCAGGGGATTAATCACTGGTTAAGCTCGGCGAAGCCTCAACTATGACTCAGCCCCGTGGGCAGCCAAGACTCAGCTCACGCCCCCGTGACCACCGAGCCCCTCCCCTCCTTTCCAGACACACTCACAGAGATCACGCCCTCCTTTGCTCAGCAGGGCACCTTTAGCAAACACACACCTATTTGCTCAGATTCCATTAATAAAAATGGGATCAGACAGGATCTGCAAGCTGAGGCTCCAGGTGGAGCCAAGTCCATGTTCCCTGACAGAACAGAACCGATGTTTGTTTCCATCTAATTTCTCAGCCCATTTTCTTTTTATAATCAGAGCTTTCTGTGGCAGAAAAAAATTCCATGCAGAAACTGCCAGTGGGAGTGACGTCCGAGGCCCACTGGACATCTGTGCTGGCCTGTGCTCACAAAGAGGCCCCTGGCTCTGAAGGAACAGAGTTTCTTCTAACAAAAGCCCAACGTGTCTGCAAGGAGGATGCTCTCCAGAAGTTCAAGACCATCCTGGCCAACATGGTGAAACCCCGTCTCTACTAAGAATACAAAAATTATCTGGGTGTGGTGGCATGTACCTGTAATCCCAGCTACTCGGGAGGCTGAGGCACGAGAATCGCTTGAACCCAGGAGGCAGAGGTTGCAGTGAGCCAAGATTGCACCACTGCACTCCAGCCTGGCAACAGAGTGAGACTCCACCTCACAAAAAGAAGAAGGACTCTCTCTGGAGTGTGAGATTTAAGAGACAGATTTGACAAGAAAGTATTCCTGTTTAGAAAGCTAACTCCACCATGCCCAGTACATAAAGCTAATTTCGGTCGACTACATAACTAATAACTCCCCAGATTAAGTGCTTACAGAGTCCACTTTCACGTCTTCACTAACTAGGAAAGGGCTGAGCTGGGCTATCTCTGTAAACTCAGGAACCAAGTGCAGTCCTCTGCTCTCACCTCCACCTCTAGATGCTTCTGTTCTCTCTTGTCACAATGGCCAGGCTGGTGGCACACTGGCCATAATCAGGTGCAAGCTCCTGGATGAGTGTGATGATGGGTCCGTGGGGTGGACAACTGTTTACCATTTTCTTACCGATTGCTTCCCAGGGACAGGGCTAGGGGCTGCAAGCTGAGGCCTGGCTCAAACTGGAGTCACCCATTCTACATTGGGGACGTTGTTTAAGAATTCAGGCATTGCTTGGCATCCATGGGATGAGGACTGCAAAACCTCCACCAACGACCAACGTACTGTGCAGGGGCAGTGAGCAAGTGGCTGGATGGGTAACTGACTGGTGTCACTTCCCCGTCTCCTTCTGCCTGGCCCATGAGACCAGTGGTGCGGACAGCTCAGGTCTCACAACAGCATTTGATGCCTAACTTCTCATTTGGGCTTTTGGGGGCACTCAGCTATGGGTTTCTTAGCAGCAGGAGGAATCGAAGAAGAAAACAAGCAGACCCCCTTTGATACCTTTCTCAGACCCTCCACAAAACTCATGGAAAGCAAGCACAGGAGGAGAGCATTGATTTGCCCAAAATTCCCCCTTTTACAGACGAGAAAACAGGCCCAGAGGAGTAAGTAATTCCCCGGAGGGATCGATAGGCTTCTTGTGTTAGAGCCGAAACCAGCTCCAACATCAGATTCCAAGCCTTTCCCAGAGGACATCCCCTGCCTCACAGTCTGTTTAGCCACACAGCCCATGCCCACCCAGCTTGGTTCACCCCTCACTGCCATGGCCAAGGTACCAAATCCAACAGGCAGTCTCTGATCTCCCTGCAGCTCTTGCCACAGCCTCCCTGTGTCCTTCCACAGCAGGTGGTGCGGTTTCTCCTAGGACTCCTGGCCACCCTGGTGCACGATCACCTCTCCCGCCGCCTCTGCTGAGCACTCTGCCCGCCGCTGTCCTCTCCTCTCCCTCTCTCCTCACTCTGCTCCTTCTCCCGGCTGATCTCATCCCCTCTTGAAGCGTGGACTCGGCCCATGGGCCCGTCAGCCTCACAATTCTGCTTCCACACGCAGGTCTGCCCTGAGCTCCAGCAGGTGCTGGCAGCGTCTACTTTGAAATGCCTTGGAGACATTTAATGAAAGTGCCCAAAAGCAACCTCTTGGAATTCTTCTCCAAAATCACCCCCCTCCATCCTTTGTAGTTCATGCAACACTCAGCGCTATTGTTGCCACGCCCACCCTGGGCTGCTCTGGGCCAAGGAATTCCTGAATGACCAAAAGGACAGGGCCCTGGCCCTGTAAGCTACCTTCTCGACAAATGGTGTCACTCTGCCTAACATCCCCCTCTTCCTCGTCACATCCTAACACCCAAACCTGCAACAAGTCTTGCAGAATCTGTCCCAGCCCGGCCTCTCCCATCCCACCACCCTTCCCATTGCCACTGACCTGCCCCACCACCCTCTTCAGCCAGGACATGCTCGTTATCAACCAGCGCCCTTCCTGCCTTCCGTCTCCCTGGTCCCCAGCACCCTCAGAGAGGCAGCCGCTCCCATGTCTTACCTGGAAGCTGGACGGCTTCCTACCGCCTGAAGGAAATCCACACACCTAGCCAGGGCCCCAGGCCTCTGCTGCTGTGCCCCTGCCCCCACTCCCACCTGCTCCCCAGCCTCCCTCAGCCATGCTGGACTTCCCCAGCTCCTCACATGAAACCTGCTTTCTGGCCTCCAAGACGTTGCGGGTGCAACTCCTTCTGACCTAATCATCCTCCCGGGTCTCTGCCCTGCTGCCTCTGGGGCTGGATGGACGAGGGCCGGTCCTCGAGGCACCCTCTGACTCCTCATCTGACGTGGGTGCTGCCTCACGTTTTTCCATCACGTCCTGACCATGCTGTATGGGGCGTGCGTGCGTGTTTAATATCTTATCCGTCCTAGTAGACTGCAGTTCTGTGAAAGCCAGGATGGTCTCCATTTCCTGACCTTGTGATCCACCCGCCTCGGCCTCCCAAAGTGCTGGGGCTACAGGCGTGAGCCACCGTGCCCGGCCATCTGGCATCTTCTTACCTCTATTTCCCCAAGGCACAGGCTGGAACCAGGACACCAAACTTCATCCACCAAGTCGCATTCACACAGACCCAAGCTTTGATTTACAACCAGCCAGCAGCCTGTTTCTCTAGATGGGGCTGGGGAGGAAGGAGGACGCTGGCCGAGCTACTGTTCTGCTAACTGAGAACTGTAGAGGGCACTCCACTTAGTTCCGCAAATACAAATAACCAGCTCCATCAAGCCTGTCAACCCGCAGTTTGTTCTAACCCAGTGGTAACTTCCGTTGGTAAATGCGTTTCCCGCTCTCATTCCCCTGCATGAGAAATGTGCCACTCATGAAAAAACAACATGTGTAGGAAACAACGAAGGGTCACGTTCAAGAAGCCCCTTCTATGCACAAGGCCCTGGACTAAGCCCTTTCCGTGACTTTTCTAAGTGAATCCTTACCCAAACCTGCTAAGGAGATGCTGCTACTAAGGACGTGTTGCAAGTAGCCTGAAACCTCAGGCCAAGAACCATGCGATTTATGGAAGACGGTGGAATCCCTGAATATGTTGCGGACATGACCACAAAACGCCTTTAACAATGACCAGATGTTATGCTCTGCAAGCCTCTTATGTCAGTCAAACGCTCGTGATCAACTTGTGTCCTGAAAAATTAGTTTTGTTTTCCTCCTCTGTCTACGTGCCCATTTGTCCCTAAAGTTTATAGGTGTAATAAATGTCTAGTGAAATCTTTGACTTTGTATGCAATGATAAATTTACAGATAAGTGACAGCCGTGCAGAGGCAAAGCGCTGCTGTGAATCCCCCGATAACTGTCATTTATTTTATGTTGCTAAATGTTCAAGTAAAAGCCTGCATTTTAAACAGCATCTGTAATGACCTCAGAGCTTTACTTCCCCGAACAAAAGTAAAAGAGAAACTCTCCTGAAGCCACATCTTGTGTATTTGTAGGAGGATGCAGAGGAAAACGCCAGGATTGCCTGAGCCAGGTCGCACGGAGACCCCGCTAGCACCGCGCCCTTCCTGCTGGCCGCGGGGTGGCAGCGCTGGTGATGGCCTGGCAGTGCTGCCAGCCGCAGGCGGGGGGCGTGAATGGTGACAAGGTGGGTGCTGAACGTGGAAACGTGAGCCAAGGACCACTCATGGAGAGGCAGGGGAGGCGCCTTGATTCCCTTACAGTTGAGAACAAGGTGAGGGACTGGTGGGAATCGGCGGTGTGTGGGCGCACGGGGCCAGGAGCCGGGCTGGGATCCTAAGCGTGGGCCACGTGGCTGTGCGGGTGCCCGGCAGAAACGTGGCCAGACCTCAGGCTTTTCCCCCAGAACACCCGTGGGAAGCTTGGGATGAAGAAAAGCAGACAGAGCCTCAATTACAGAGTCAGAAGGGAGAAGCCAGCCTCACCCGGAAGACATTGGTGGGAGGTGTTTGGAGGGGCCCCTGGCTCTACTCAGGCATCCCAGAGGGTCCTTGGGGTGGATGTCGATGGCAGCAGTGTGTGGGGCTTGGGTGTCATCCCATGCTTAAGCTGGGCACACCCCTGCTTCGCCAGCTGACCCCTCGTCCTGCCCCCAACCCCTGAGCCTCCTGTGTCCACGTGCGGCAGATTCCCACCAGTCCCTCATCGTGTGTCCACGCGCGGCAGATTCCCACCAGTCCCTCATCGTGCGTCCACGCGCGGCAGATTCCCACCAGTCCCTCATCGTGTGTCCACGCGCGGCAGATTCCCACCAGTCCCTCACCTTGTTCTCAGTCGTGTTTGGGCTTTCGGCACAGGCTTCACTCCCTGGGCGTGTGTCCCAGCGATCCCTGGCGGGTCAGAGTCTGGGCCTCCAGCGTCTTCAATTCCCTCCACCCACACTGCAGTCTTACTTTTCTCATGCAGCCATCTTAACCTCTGAACTATAGGCGTGAGAAGGCAAGAACTGTAGCCCAGGACGATCTGAGAGGGAAGTAAATTCCACGAAACACGAGGGAGGAGGCGATATTCTGACTTGCCCATAATACAAAGATACGTTTTTCTAAGTTTTTTTTTTTTTTTTTAACTTTAAATCCCAGGATATATGTGCAGAACATGCAGGTTTGTTACATAGGCAAACGTGTGCCATGGTGGTTTGCTGCACCCATCAACCCATCACTGAGGTTTTCACTGAGGTTTTAGGCTGTGCATGCATTAGCAATTTTCCTGATGCTCTCCCTCCCCTCGCCCCCGCCCCACAGGCCCGGGTCTGTGTTGTTCCCCTCCCTGTGTCCATGTGTTCTCATTATTCAACTCCCTTTTATGAGTGAGAACATTGGTTGTTGGGTTTTCTGTTCCTGTATTAGCTTGCTGAGGATGATGGCTTCCAGCTTCATCCACGTCACTGCAAACGACGTGATCTCATTCTTATTTCTGGGTATATACCCAAAGGAATATAAATCATTCTGTTATAAAGATACATTCACGTGTATGCTTATTGCAACACTATTCACAATAGCAAAGACATGGAACCAGTCCAAATGCCCATCAGTGATAGATTGGATAAAGAAAACGTGGTACATACACACCATGGAATACTAGGTTTTTCTAAGTTTTAAAATTGTTCTTTTCACAACATCAGTTATGACAAGATGTGTGTGTATCTATGATTATAAACTTACTGTGAAGGATAATACAATTTGAATGTTCTAAACAGACTTGGGGAAAGAAAATGCATTGTTTTAATAAAGATATTGGTTCCCAAGGTGACTGACTAGGAAGATGAAGCTAATTTGGATTTGCAAGGTTGAGTATATGAGAAAACAAATGCCATCATTTTCATGGTCATATCTTCTGTAAAAATTTTGCTCTGTGATATTCAAGAACATCACTTTTATGTTAATAATTATTATAATTTGGCTAATTTACAGACAGTAGTGTATTTTATCCAAAGATCATAAATTTTAATATTTTGTTTGAGAATGAGAGGGATAACTAGAAAAATTTTTAAATTCAAGTATAGAAAATTAACATATTTGAGTTTTCTCTCTATACTACTGTGTATTTCATTTGGAAAAGGGCTAAAATATAGTCTTGATGGATGATTTGTATTTATTAAAGTGACTTAGATTTACAAAGTACAAAACGGTACTTAAGTACAACACAGTTTTGTCCTTGGTAATCTTGCCAATTAATAAAGCTCCAAGGTTGTCTAATCTATAATTTCTGAAAAATACCAACCACGTTAATCATTCTCCAGGGTTTTCAAACAGGGCCTATGAATGAAGATACAGCATTGATTAAAAATGTTAAGTACTGTGATTGAGATCTGTGCCTGACACCGAATAACCTGAATGACTCTTATTTTCTACTATAGCCACTGCCACTGCTACTACTACCAGGAAATAAAAGCAACCCTGCTGAAATCGAGGGCCATTGTGTCTCTTAGACCTGTAGGTGTGTCTCAAAGTTTTAGCCTAAATAGACCACAGAGAAGGCACAGCCCACTGATTCTAAACTTTTAAAGATCTATTGCAATCCTAAAACAGATGAATAAGTAAAATTTGAGCACGTAGTTTTAAAATAAGCAGACATGGTCTCTTAGCATTTCACCAGCGTACTTACATGGCGGCAAAGGCACCCCTGTCCACCATTCTGAGATTTTGTTCAAGCATTAATGTAAAGATAATGGAGTAATTGCTCAATGGGGCATTCCCAGAAGGTACAGTGGTTCAGTTTGCAAGAAAGGGATGCATGGATTCCTGCAACGCTCCCTACGTACATCAGACCTTAACCTTCTTCTTTGTGATCTGTGGCAGCTTTTGCATGCAGTTGTTAAATAAATCTAAACATGCATTGCACTGGTTTTCCCAGTGAGTGAAGGAAATTCTCATATGCCCAGAAAGAGCCTCAATGAGGGAAGATACAGCTGAGTCTTCACACAATATTGGGACATCCCACCCTGCACATTAAACCCCATACATAGTACCTTGTCCCACACAGATAGCCTCAAGACGGGCTCAGAAAGTCCCAGGTTCTATGTGCACCACAAAGAAGCCCCACTCCAGTGAGCCCCGAGGCCTCCAACACCGGGGTCACCAGTGCAAGTAGCGTCTTCTCCTTCATCTCATTCACTGATGTGAGCTGTGCAGAGTGAAAAAGGATCTCTGCAGTCTTTTCTGCCCATGCACTCAAGAGGTGCACAGGAAATTTCTGATCAAAAAACTGATTTTGCATCATTGATTCATTCCTGTGACTTGGACAGATAATTCCTCAAATGTGTAACCATGGAAAACACAAATATTTCAAACACAAATAGTACCACATGCAATGTAAAGATACATCTGTCAAGACAACCGCCTACCAACGGGTCCTTAAGCCACTGTAAACTGAAAATATGTTCCACGTAACACATCTAAGCCTTTAAGCACACAAGGACTTAAGTTTTTTGAAAAAGCATAATTCATTTATGAATATACAGTCTATATTCATAAAATGTATGTGTATAATGCTTCTTCCCATCTCTTTTTATTTTCTCTCTGAAAATACCAAACTACCCGGAAATTCACATAGTCTGGGCTGCCTTTAGTACTTAAAATCTTATTCAACTTTGGAGTATGACGTGGTTTGGCTGTGTCCCCACCCAAATCTCATCTTGACTTGTAGCTCCCATAATTCCCTCATGTTGTGGGAGGGACCCAGTGGAAGATAATTGAATCATGGGGGCGGTTTCCCCCATACTGTTCTCATGGTAGCAAATAAGTCTCACCAGATCTGATGGCATAAGGGGAAACCCCTTTTGCTTGGTCTCTCATTCTCTCTTGCCCGCTGCCATGTAAGATGTGCCTTTCACCTTCCGCTATGATTGTGAGACGTTCCCAGCCATGTGGAATTGTGATTTTATTAAACCTCTTCCCTTTATAATTACCTAGTCTCAGGTATGTCTTTCTTGGCAGCATGAAAACGGACTGATACAGAGAAAGAGACAAGACCTCACACTCTACCACCACTTACTTTCCCACGATATTAACTGAGGTACTGGACCACACAACAAGATTTTAGAAAACCAACATATTAAGAGTAAACACAAAAAGAGACTAATGGATGATTTCAGTATGGTATCTGAAAAATTTGGGGAAAAAATTCATGATGTAATATACTATACCTAAATTACATTAAATTAAATTGTGTATCTTAAATGTACAAATTACATTCAATTTCTAAGAACGATTTTTGTTCATTCATTCATTCATTTATTGTAACTTGGTGTTTCCCGGTTGACATGGTCATGTTTGAGACAAGCTGGGCTTAGTTGAGAAAAGCTTTGGGTTACTTCACCCTCAAGCATTTTCCCTTGAAACGTGTTGATTGACAAGTTAGTGATACTATGACACCAAAAGACATATCCCCCTATTGTAAATTACTTTCTAAATTTGAGGCAGATCTTCAGCCTTAAAGTCTCTCACTAGTAAGCAGTACAAATTTAAAATAAGACAAAACAAAAATTATACTTTTTTTTTTGAGACAGTCTTATTCTGTCACCCAGGCTGGAATACAGTGGCACAATCTCAACTCACTGCAACCTCCACCTCCCAGGCTCAAGCAATTCTCCTGCATCAGTCTCCCTTGTAGCTGAGGCTACAGGCACACACCAAGACACCTGGCTGTTTTTTTCTATTTTTAGTAGAAACAGGGTTTCACTGTATTGGCTAGGCTGGTCTCAAACTCCTGACCTCAAGTGATTCACCCACCTTGGCCTCCAGAGTGCTGGGATTGCAGGCAGGAGCCACAGTGTCCAGCCTCTACTTTTTATGGAGCTAACAAATAGTAGCAATAGAAGGAAGCTTAGGGAGCTGAATTTCAGAGATCAAAGAGCCTTTCACAGGAAGTAAAAGAACTGTGAATACTTTCCTGCCTGGGGCAGCAACAGGTCCTGAAATTTTGCAGAGATGAAGGGCTGTCAGCACAGCCTTGAGGAACAGTGTAGGCTGGTGAGATTGATTCATCATCTGCAAGAACTCCAGAGGCAAGGACAGATCCCTCAGCCCCATAATTCCTCCCAATCACCTCCTACCTGAGTTTTGCCAAAAAACACAGCAGTGGAGGAGCGGCTGGCCAGAGAGAAACTTTCTAATCCTGTTTCATCCTGTAGTGGCTGAATTCCATGGTTCTTTTGCAGTTGGACCCAAAGCAGAGACAAAAATATCTGAAACTGCAAGCAACCCCCTCCTGGATCAAATACTGGCAAGATCAGAAAAGTGTGTGACGAGTGGGCTATGACAGTGAGCTCAATTTCATTAAGGCAGAGACCCAGCACCACCTCAACTACAAGCTTGGAAATACAAAAAATCAGCCCTAGGAAATAAGCAGAACAAAAAGCTACCCTTCAGTCTCTCTTCATAAACAGCGTCTGTAACCAACTGAAAACGATTATGCGGCATGCACAGAAGCCAGAGTCAAATGAGACACAGTGAGTAGGAGGAGATCTCGATGACCCTGTTAGAACCAGCCAACAATGGTGTTAGAACACCTAGTGTAGACACGTTACAGACTTTCCCAGAAAAGGTAGAGAGTACAGGTGGAGAGAGAACATTTCAGGAGAGAAATTGAAACTCTAAAACTAACTAAATGGACACTTAAAATTGAAAACACAATATCTGAAAGCCAAAATTTACAAGATAAACTTAATAGCAGATAGGAGACTGGAAACGCAATGATCTGTGAAATTAATGTCAATAGAAATCCAAGCTTAAGGAGAGAGAGAAGAAATCGATTGCACAAAAAGTGAACATCCATGGAAGCGTTAGTATAAGCTCATGTTGAACTTAACATAGTTACAGATGGTTACAATTAGAAATACTTACAAACATGTTCATCTAAGAGGATGAGTAGACACTCATGTCTTGCTCTATCAGCTAACAAGTCCTAGAAGCAGTGACATCACCCTACCAATAAGCCCACCTAGTTCCCAGATCCTGGTCTCTAATACCATTTTCTAGTAAAAGGAACCAAGCCTCCTTGGAAAAATGGCTTCTTCTAGGATGAGGGCAGAAAAATATGCAAGAATAAGCATGGAGCACCTTTTAGTGCCATAAAGTACAGAAGAGCTCCAGCAAACAAAAAAACAAAACCCACAAAGATAGGCATATTCCAGAAGAATACAGGAACCAGCTAAAAGAACTCTCACAAAATAAAGTAAATGGTGTCATACTATCACCAAAAGAATAAAAATAAAGATGTAAACACATGATTCAATGAACAGATAAATAAATTGGAGAGGATAGAAAAGTCTCTTTTATGGAAGATCTCCCATCTACAACGTAACTCCCACTCCTTAAATGACCTTCTTCCAGCAAGCAGTTTGAAAATGGAGAGAAAAAGAAAAGATTAACTGTGGTGCAGAAACCTGACAAACACAACCTCAAGCCAGATGGTTGTGGTCACCATCAATAGTGATAAGTCACTTTGATAGCATGTGCCCTTGATAAGATGCAATGAAAATGGACGTTACCCCGTGCTCTTCCTCCCCAAAACACATTCCCCCCATCTGATCATTAGGGAAGCGTTTCTCAATTGAGAGAATTCTGCCAAATTCCTGACCAGTGCTCCACAAAACCATCAGGCTCATCAAAAACAAGGAAAGTTTGAGGCCGGGTGCGGTGGCTCACGCCTGTAATCCCAGCACTTTGGGAGGCTGAGGTGGACGGATCACGAGGTCAGGAGATCGAGACCATTCTGGCTAACACGGTGAAACCCCTTCTCTACTAAAAATACAAAAAATTAACCAGGTGTGGTGGCAGGCGCCTGTAGTCCCAGCTATTTGGGAGACTGAGGAAGGACAATGGCATGAACCTGGGAGGTGGAGCTTGCAGTGAGCCGAGATGGTGCCACTGCACTCCAGCCTGGGTGACAGAGCGAGACACTGTCTCAAAAGAAAAAAAAAATTCTTAATTACTTAGATGACAAGTGACTCTTTGTAAACTGATAATAATGAGTAGCAATTTTTAAATTGGTTGAAGTAAAATCCATGACAAAAATCACACCCAGGATTACAGGCACAGGGAAGCATCGGCTGCAGGCTTCCTACATCTTACTCCCAGTGGTGTGATGTGTGCTCCTCCTACATCAAGACAAGTTCATATTATAATCATTACAGCAATGGCTAAAACACAAAAGGAGGATTTGGTATCAAATCAGGAGAAGACAGTAAATGGAATGCTAGAACAGTGGTTAAATAATCTGCAAGAAGGCAAGAAAAGGAGCAACAGAGAAACCAAAAGCAAAAGACACAAATGAAAGAAACGAGCGATGTGGCCGACTTCACAATTACACTGAGTGCAAATGGCCTGAGCACCCCACGCAAGGTCAACATCGTCACACTGGACTCAAAACAGACAAACAACAACGGCACAAAAGAGAATCGGACTCTAGCCTGCTACCAAGGCTAAAAGCGAAGGGCTGTTAGGACCCAGCTGACAACACTCCCCATAGCCCACGTGCTGCATTAAGGGAAGAGCCCACTCCAGGCAGGAAGGCAGAGCCACATCTCAAGGATGAAAGGGTCGAACATCCAGAAGATGCAACAATCCTGAGGTATCTGTTCCCAACACCTGAACTTCAAATCCACAAGCGAAGGTTGGCAGACACTGAGGGAGAAGAGACAAATCTGAAAATAGAACAAGTAGAAAATAATTAGGACTGCAAAAGATTTGACCAACCAGTTTCACCCCACAGACGCTTTCCAAGTGCACATGCCACTTTCTTTTTTTTTTTTTTTTTGAGAGGGAGTCTGGCTCTGTCGCCCAGGCTGGAGTGCAGTGGCCGGATCTCAGCTCACTGCAAGCTCCGCCTCCTGGGTTCACGCCATTCTCCTGCCTCAGCCTCACGAGCAGCTGGGACTACAGGCACCCACCACCGCGCCCCAGCACGCCTAGCTAATTTTTTGTATTTTTAGTAGAGACGGGGTTTCACCGTGTTAGCCAGGATGGTCTCGATCTCCTGACCTCGTGATCCGCCTTTCTCGGCCTCCCAAAGTGCTGGGATTACAGGCTTGAGCCACCGCACCCGGCCGCACATGCCACTTTCATAGGATGCGTCCTGCGTGATCGTACGTGATTCTGCAAGCGTTAAGTTTAAAGCAGGCCAAACTACGCTGTGGGACAGAAGTCCAAAGAGAGGCTGCCTCCAAGGCTGAGGCGCTGGGGATGACCAGGAAGAAGCAGGAGGAATCCTTGTGGGTGATAGAAATATTTCATGTTGCAATTGGATTGTGGGTTACTCGGGTGTATCTATCAAAATTCATTAAATACAAACTTAAGATTTATGTATTTAACTGTATGTAAATTAATATGTATAATATAATGTGATATGGGTTTATAATATACTACAACATAACATAATAAATATAATATATCATATATGATATGATATGAAAATCGTATCCAATTTATGCCATGTATAATATAATATCATATGATATATTATGATTATATTATATATAATACAAATCGGATACGATTTTTCTAAAACTCCATATTCAGGGTCTGACCCTTCTGAATCTTTTTCAGATCAGAAAAAGAGTCACTGATCTCTATGTTTTCCAAACAATATCAGCCTCTGTGATATCAGGAGGCCTGGGGAGGGGCGCTTCTCACAGGACACTAAGGGAGCGGCTACCCTCATGGGGTCTGGGCTCCAATCCCCGCGTCCAGTTCTGCAGAGTGAGCCTGGTTTGACTCCTGTTCAGGGAATGTTGTTTAACGCGTTGGTTTCGCCGCCTTCTCACCCTCCACACACCATCCCATCTCTAGGAGTTCAAGGAGCCCAGCTCTGAGCATTGCCTTCGATGGCTGATTCTGATGGCTGTTCTTTCAGGTTTGGGGTCGCTTCCAGATGCCTGTGACTGCCACCTGGTCTGCAGCTAGTGTGAGATGCCACAGATTGTAAAAGTTAATGTGGAGAAAAAGAAGTCTCAGAATCAATGAGATGCCAAAATATTTTTTTTAATCAAAATGCCTTTAACAATAACAGAAGAGAAGGCTGTTTTCTAGGGCCTGGGGCCAAGGAGGGCAGGAGGAAGGGGAGGGATGGGGGTGCTCAGGCTCCACCGAGGAGGACGAGGACCCTGAACCCAGCTGCCCACTCTGCTCCTGCCTCCAAGAACCCGTCACCGGTTATGCCAGGGGCCCATGAGGCTGGAAAAAGCACAGGTCTTCCCCGGGACCTGCTCGGAGGGCAGAGGAGTTCTCGCTTGGGACACTCCTGTTGCTATTGTTGAGTAGGAAATAACTGTGCTTCCGTTGCCAGCACCCTCAGGGGATGCACCTCCCTCCCTGCTGCGTGGTGCTGGACTCAGTCAAGCTGCCACTCAGTAGCCTGCACCCACCGAGGCCCATTTCCCCTTCAGCCCAAAGACAATTCTCCAGGGAAGTCATCTTTGGCCCAAGCCAGAGGGAGGAGGGGCTGAACCCTAGAGCAGGAGACGGGGCCATGGCGGGGAGACCACTGCGCTGAATCCAGGGAGGATAGAAAGAGACCCCCTGCTTCCTGGAGGCGCCGTCAGAGCCGGGGAGTGGCAGCTGCGCGTCGGATCCCTACAGAACCTCGGGCGGGGGATTGCCGGCCGGCGCCTGGCTCCCTCCTGCGTTTTTCCTATTAGTTGTTTTGTTATAACTGCTGGGGCCAGCCAGTCATTTAAAGACAGCAGCTGAATCGGCAGCCTTTCTCCAGGGCACAGAACAGTTCTCTGTAAACCACACACACCCTGGAAGCAGAGGAGATAGTCCCCAGCTCATTACATTTCTCCGGGCCCCACCCTTCTGCCAATTACTGAAGCCTCACGGACAGTTTCAAGTCACACGGACAAAGCCGGTTCCGCTCACCTGGAATCCAGCTTCATTATTTGCCACGTCGCAGAGTAAATAACGAGTTTCTGAGTCCAGGAAAGTGGGTAAACTCCTTGGAGTCTTTTGCGTGAATTGTCAATGTATACACTTTCTTTTGGCCGGTGTGGTGGCTCACACCTGTAATCCCAGCAATGTTGGAAGCCAAGGCAGGAGGATCGCTTGAGCCCAGGAGTTCAAGAACAGCCCGGGCAGCATAGTAAGCCCCCATCTCTACAAAAATAATTAAAAATTAGCTGAGCATAGTGGCTTATGCCTGTAGCTGGGACTACTCAGGAGGCAGAGACAGGAGGATCACCTGATCCCAGGAGGCTGAAGCTGCAGTGAGCCGTGATCCTGCCACTGCACTCCAGCCTGGGTGAGAGTGAGATCCTAACTCAAAAACAAAAACAAAAACTTTCTTTTTTTAAAAAAAATCCTGGTTCCAGCATGTGTGCGCCTTTGTAAATTTTGTACCAAGAAGAGGAAAGCTCAGGCCATTGAGTCGTAGAGCCCACGGCAGCCTCGAAGGCTTTTTCCACAAAGTGCCTCAATAAGGGAGGAGCACACTGAGCTGAGGGAGGAGGCAACCGTTCAAAAGGGTTCCAAGACAAATCCAAGACTGGGGGCGGGGGCAGGTGCGGACCTCCAGCCGGAGGACCCAGCAGACACTGACAACAAGGGGAGGGCCCATCTTCCACACACACGGAGGTCCCAGTCACCATTTCCACCGCGAGTGGGTTTAGGGGGTGTTCCAGGTGTTTTCCTGCACACCCAGGGGCAGCAGTGCCTTCGGGCAGCATTCCCCCACTCCCAGCATCTTCAGGAACAGCGTGGGGCTCTCCTGGCCCCTCTCCACACCATGCGGATGCCCCTTCTTTCCACAGCTGCTGTCCAGCGCTCACAGAGCTGCCCCACACTGCATCCCCCTGGGGTACAGGACATTACCGACCTACCTCAGGCCTGCCCTGTGGAGCTGCTGGCGGGCCCTGAAACCTCAGACCTGGAGGGCAGAAGCCGTGTTGCCCACAGGAAGTCTAGAGGCCTGCCCAGCGTGGTCTCATCAGACCCTCCAACTGGGTTCTCTAGCCCCGCACCCCATGGCTCTAGCTGGATGGTGGCTGCCATGGGGTCTGTGCTTCTGCCTCCACCTCCACGACCATGAGCCCGGCTTCCTACTGGAGCCCTCACCCCCAATCTAGGCTGGATCATCCAAACACCTGTAAGGATCTGCTCTTAAAGCCATGTGCATCTCACAATCAAAATGCCCCGAAGAGATTATTGCATCCCCTCAAGCCTATCTGGCCTCTGGTCCCACCATTGCTCAACTGCCACACCTGGGTGTCCTCCCCAATCTGGGCGGTGGCCCCTCCCCTCCTGACCGGCATCCCTAGCCTTGGCCCCTCCCCTCCCTCTCCCAGACCGCCCTGATCATTTTCCTTGGGCATCTCTGCCCTCCTACCCCCAGCTCTGCCTGTCAGATCTCACCCTGTCAGGCGCCCCTCACAAAGGCCCCCTATTCTCTGGGTGGCCCTGCCTTCCTGCCCACTGACCACCTTCTTCCTAACACCCTGGGGGAATATGACTCCACATGTCCCATAATCTTATCAAGGGCAGGGTCTGTGTCTTCCTGGTTGCCTCAGGCCAAAGACCCGCAGGTGCACAGCTGCAGGGAACATGTGGGAGTGGGCTGGGTCCCCACAGCGAGGCAGGTGTGCACTGCAGAGGCTGCACTGTGGGTCCTGCTGAGGGTGGTGGAGCCTGCTGCAGGCCTGCAGTTGGAGTTTGGGGAGGACTTAAAGAAACAGCGGTTTGTTCTAGGGCAGCTGCTACCAGGAAAGCTGAGGGGCCTGAGACTGGACGTGTTGGGAAGAGCACTGTGGTGACCTCGCTGGTGTTGGTGCTAAGCAAAATTATGAAGTGGGCCTGTGTTGCTTCCATTTATCACGGACTCAGGGTGACCTGGTCTATTCCCAGACGGCATTCACGTCCAACGGGAGAACAGCATGGCCTGCTGTGCACGTCAGACCCCTAGTGACGACACTGTGGTCCAGCACAGCCGGAGTCAGGTCTGGACGCAGAGATTGCCTTCGTCTTTCTCACCTGTGCCTGTGACTCAGCTGAGACGGGAAATACAGCAGCCAATGCCAGTCCTGACTCCCGTCGCCGGGGCCCTCGTGCTCACAGGGCGTACATAATCCAGGCATGACCTTCACTGTCCATGCCCCTCACATGGGTCCCTGTGCTCGCAGGGCAGGCTATGTCTCAGGTGGCAGCCTGGGCTGGCTGCAGACCCCAGGACAGCCTCCGCTCTGCCGTGCGCCCCTAGCTCCCATCCTCTCCTCTGCACAGGCGCTTCCCCGTCTGTAAGAAGGAGGGTTGTAGTATCTACTGGCACCGGTGAACTTGACTTTTTTGGGAAAGAAAAGTCTTTACAGATGTGATGAAGCGAAGGAGCTCCGGAAAAGATAATCCCGGATTATCCAAATGGCCTGAAGCCCAATGACAGGTGATCTCACGAGAGACAGAGAGGAGGCTCGGATGCGGGGAGAGGCTGAGTGAAGATGCAGGCAGAGGTGCAAACACCCCAGGCTATTTGAAGCCAGAAGGGGCAGGGAGGATCCTCCCCTAGAATCTCTGGGGAAGCACGGCCTTGCCCTCACCCTGGCTTCACACTTTCGCCTCCAGAACAGGGAGAATGAGCCTCTGTGGTTTTAAGCCCTCATGGGCAGCCCTGGGACACCCATCCACTGCCACCCAGGCTGCTGTGAGGAGCAAGGGGTGCGTAGATGTGGGGGGCACTCATCTCCCCTCCCCACCCCTGGCGTAGGACCCCATTGCTCCCTCCCTGTCATCTGAAGGTTTGCACTGGCCCCCGCCCCGCTCCACGTTGGAGCACCTGCAGGCCGGGAGCACGTAGGTGGTGCACACTGCAAGCTGCGGGAAGGGCTGGACCTGTCCACAAGACATTCCCATAAACCTTCAAATTAACTCGCGTCTGGAGTGCAGAGGCGTGTCTCTCCTGGACGCCCCCATGCGTTTCCTCAGGACGCGACAGCAGCTCTGAGAAACGTGGGTTGAGACACAATGGCCTGGAAGGTCACAGAGCATCAGCCTGGCAGGGGCTACAGACAGAGGCCCCAAGGCTAGGAGCATGTTCCAGGCCTGGCCTTGCTACCACGAGGACTGAAGGAGCAGAACCCACCATGATGCCACGGCCCACGGATGAGAACTGGGGGAACACAACCCATCCCTCAAACCCATGTCCGGGTAGAACCGCGTCACACCCCCAGACCTGTGGCCTCTGCAGGTGCCGGGCAGTGGGATCACAGTTGTCAGAGCTAGGTGTCCCGGGAGAAGGTGGTGCAGATACATCAGCACTCTGAACTCTCATGTTCGGAGAAGAGCGTTAATAGATTTAAACCCCTCAACACGTAGCCTTTTGTTGTTCCCCACTCGAACTCTGATTTTCCTTTTGCAGCCTCATAAGACAATTTGTTAGTCATTGAGGTCAGTTTGGGCGTGTGGGTTTGAGGCTGGCCGGTGAGTCAACGTAATGTTCATTTTATCTGCCTCATATTCGGAATTTATTGAAATAATCCAGACAGGCTTTGCCTTTTCATAATTTGATCAGTGAAAACCCACTGGGAGAGAGACAGTGTTTTAAAAAGCAATTGTTTAAATGAACTTGATATTTTTATTGCAAAAATACATCACAACGCGCTTTAAGGTTGAATTTTATCTCAGTAACCACATACATAATTCTAATGATTCATGGAGAAGCTAATGACAAATACTGTTGTCTTTTAAATAATCTAATAAAACGCTTATTAATGTAGGGAAAGATACCGATTGGGTATACACACTCAAAGTAATGTGTTCATTTGGTGTAATAAGTTGGATTCTGTCAAGCTTTGTTTTTCCTCACTCTGATGCCCCTGGCATTTTTTACCTCTCCTTCTAGCTTCCCAGCTGGCTCCCTGGCCACCCATAACCCAGGTACAAGCACGGCCGGCAGCGCCAATGCGGGCCCTTCCTCTGGTAGGGTCCTCCCTGGCCTCACCTGGGCAGGTAGACAGACCTTTGCTCCCCACCTTTAGAGCAACTGCTGCTTCCTGGTGGAGGTTCAGCTCGAGGGTCTGGGAGGTTAATCCACAGGGACTTCCTGCACACCACCAACCACCGTCGGGGACTGGGAGGGCCAGGGTCCCGTGTCCTCTGGACCCCAGGTCTGGAGCTTTGATGAGTGGATGAGATGTGGGGCTCAAAGAAGACCTCCAGGCCTGGGATCCTGTCCACTGGGACCCATCTGGACATGTCCCATGACCTCTGAGAGGGCTGGATTTCTCTCCTGCATCACAGAGTCGGGATCCACCCTGGCCTGCCGTGGGGTGCTAGGAAAGGAGGTGTGGCCCCCGGGGAGCCAGGCAGGTGCTCCCTGCATGGACAGTGCTTCTCTCATGCCCACCCCACTCTCTGTGCAAACCACCCCAGGGTCTGCCCCTGGTGGCAGACCTGCTGCCTCAGATCTGCCAGCAGCACCCAGACATATTAAATGACAAAGCTGAAGTTTTAAAGACAAAAATTAGTAAAATGTATTAATAAAGCTAGGAGTCAACTTTAACAAAAATAAAACTTTCCAAAATTAGGAATTGTAAAGGGAGAGAAAATAAATGCAGAAGGATGTGAGAAAGAGGACGTGACCCCAGTTGCATGGAAAAACCTGTGACTTGTTGGTAAGTTTAAAGTCTTGATGAGAAGGTTCATTTTTCAGGAAAACATGGTTCCCCAGCTCTAATTCTCAAAGAGGTGGATGGCAATGCAGTGAGAAGGGACTGGCAAGTTTGTGGGGCCAGCAAGCAGCCCCGACGCCCACAGCAGCACACGTCACTCGGAAATGAAGAATAACATGGAATGAGACAGGTGATGTGTGTGCCCCTCAGACTGTTCCGGGGCAATAAGACAGGTGATGTGTGTGCCCCTCACACTGTTCTGGGGCAATAAGACAGGTGATGTGTGTGCCCCTTACACTGTTCCGGGGCAATGTTTAAGGGCGTTTCTCAATTTAACTTATGAAGCGAGCATGGAAATTGTCATCGAATCTCACAAAATACAGACAAGAGTGCTGTATTCTCATCTCATTTATTTAGATCCAGAATTCTACATCGTGTGCAGGTACGCACTCACACACAGGCACCAATAGCACAGTGGAGGGGAGATTCGCCAGCAAACTGCAAGAACTGGCATGTGTTGGGAAATACATAAATAGAAGCCGTCCCAAGTAAGTTAAAATGTTTTGTTTTGTTGGTTCCGTTTATTTTAATTGGCAGTTAACAATCATAATTACTTACAGGATAAGATGTGAGGTTTCAGCACTTGGGTAGATCGTGGAAAGACCAAATCTGGCTAATCAGCATCTCCAGCACCTCAAGTATTCATCATTTATTTGTGGTGGGAACATTTAAAATCCCCTCCTTTTGCTTTTTTGAGATATACAATACTGCAAACCGAAGAGTATCTGAGACAGATCTCGGTCCATGCGGAGGTTTATTTTGTCAAGGTTGAGGCTGCACCTGGGAAAAGAGACACGAGGCACAGTAGGGCCTGTGGCCCCCACTTTTTCCAAAGAGGGCTTTGAGGGCTTCAACGTAAGGAGAAAAGTGGGCAGGAGGGGAAAGGAGAAAGAAATAAAAAGAGGCGGGGAATGGTCACATTCTTGCGTGTGGTTTTATTTATAATTTTTTTTTTTTTGAGATGGAATCTGTCTCTGTCATCCAGGCTGGAGTGCAATGGCATGATCTTAGCTCACTACAACCTCCGCCTCCTGGGTTCAAGGGATTCTCCTGCCTCAGCCTCCCGAGTAGCTGGGAATACAGGCACCCACCACCACGCCCAACTACTTTTTGTATTTTTAGTAGAGACGGGTTTTCACCATGTTGGCCAGGCTGGTCTGGAATTCCTGACCTCAAGTGATCCACCCGCCTCGGCATCCCAAAGTGCTGGGATTACAGGTGTGAGCCACCACGCCCGGCCCAACACTTGTATGAATCCACATGTTGCAGGTGAAAGGAGGGGGTGGAGGACACAGTCAATCACACATGCGTCTGGAGCTCCGTAAATCTGCACTTTACACACTTTACACAAGTGGAAGTGGACATCGAAGGGAGGAAGCAGGCCACTACACATTCATCACGAGGTGGGCGAGGTGCCAGTTCTCATCTGCTTCTGTCCCAGACCCATAAGGATGGGCGATTTGTTTGCATGGCCAGGGTGCGGGAGGGCAGACATGGCCATCTATCTGAAGCTGTCGGTTTAGAAACAAAAGGAAAAGCAGGGGTTTTTGTTTGTTTTTGGTGACTCCACTTCCATGCTTAACTTTTCCCTTTTGGCATAGAGAATTTAGGGTCCTGAGATTGTATTTTCCTTTCACAATACGTTAATATTAATTATAGTCAGCGTGCTGGGCCATAGAACACCAGAATTGATTTCTTCTGTTTAACCGAAAGTGTGTCTGTCTCCCCTTTCCCCACCCAGCCTCCACTCCTAGCCTCTGACAACCCCCTTCTACTCCCTACTTCTGAGTCTGACTTTCAAAATTCCACAAATAAGTGAGATCATATGGTATATGTCTCTCTGCCTGCTTTCTTTCACTCCTAGGTTAATCTATGTTGTTGCAAATGACAGAATTTCCTGTATTTTAAAGGCCAAATAGTACTTCCCCATGTACATACGCCACATTTTAAAAATCCATTCATCTGTGGATCAACAGTTCGATTGTTTCCATATCCTAGCAACTGTGGATAATGCTGCAATGAACGTGAGCGTGCAAACATCTCTTCCCCACACTAATTTCATTTTCTTTGGATATATACCCAGAAGTGGGATGGCTAGACCATGTGGTAATTCCAGTTTCCGTGTTTTCATGAACCTCCACGGTGTTTTCCAAATTGGCTGTGCTAATTTACATTCCCATCAACAGTGTGCAAGGGGTCCCTTTCTCCATACCCTTGCCAATACTTGGTGTTTGTTTGTTTTTGTTTGTTTGTTTGTTTATTGAGATGGAGCCTTGCTCTGTCACCCAGGCTGGAGTGCAGTGGCATGATCTCGGCTCACTGCAACCTCTGCCTCCCGTGTTCAAGCGATTCTGCTGCCTCAGCCTCCTGAGAGCTGTGATTACAGGCACCTGTCACCACGCCCGGTTAATTTTTGTATTTTTAGTACAGACAGGGTTTCACCGTGTTGGCCAGGCTGGTCTCAAACTCCTGACCTCAAGTGATCCGCCCTCCTCGGCCTCCCAAAGTGCTGGGATTACAGGCATGAACCACTGTGCCCAGCCACCAAAACTTGTTATATTTCATCGTTTTAAATAATAGTCAATCTAACAGATGTAAGGTGATATCTTATTGTGGTTTTAATTTGAAGCTCTCTGATTACTAGAAATGTTGAGTAGTTGTTTTATGTATCTGCTGGCCATTTGTGTGTCTTCTTTTTTAGAAATGTCTACTCAGTCGTTGGCCACTTTTAAAGTAGGGTCATTTGTTTTCTTACTACTGAGTAGTTTAAGTTCCTTGTGTATTTTAGATATTAATCCCTTGTGTGATGTATGATTTGCGAAGATTTTTCTCACAATCTGTGAGTTGTGTCTTCATCCAATTGTTTATCTTGCTGTGCAGAAACCTCATCGTTTGATGTAATCCCATTTGTCTATTTTTGCTTCTTTGCCTGTGTTTTGGGTTCATGCCCCCAAAAATCACTGCCCAGTCCAATGTCATGCAGCTTTTCCCCGCATTTTCTTCTATTAGTTTTGCAGTCTCAGGTCTTCCCTTTAAATCTTTAACCCGTTTTGAGTAGACAGGTGTATAAGGAGTGAAAAGTGCATTTGATACATTACAGTATTTACGATTGATTTTTTAAGCTTGTAACAAACTAAACATAAAAACAAACTTCCTTAACATGACAAAATATATTCATCTGAAATCAGATACCAGCATCTTAATTCTAAGCATGAGGAACAATTAAAATCTGGAATAAGGCATGGGTGCCCATCATCACTAAAAGCCAATATAATTATGAAAATACCACCCAATGCAATGTAAAAGAGTAAGTTAAATGAGAGCATGAACAGTGGAATGGAGAACAGAAAATGTGGATTTTTTTTTTTTTTTTTTGAGACAGAGTCTTGCTCTGTCACCCAGGCTGGAGTGCAGTGGCGCGATCTGAGCTCACTGCAAGAAAATGTGGATATTTAAAGAGGAGATGCATGTCTGCTTGTAAATCCCATAAAAACGTACAGAATGTGCACAAAAATAATAGCTTTCCTAGATATTAACAGCAAACAAAGCAACAGAATGGAAAAACGCATTAGCAACAACAGTAAGTAATACATTATATGGTTAGTATACATGTATCTATGTATACATATGTTTATATGCCATGTGTTATTTTTAATTGTGGAAAATTGGAAATTTCTAAATGCCAATGTAAGTGATTCATTAGACACATTTTGCTGTGTTGCCAGTTAACTGATAACGATGAAAATACATACACTTATTGATGTGAAACATGCTTATACTATATGAAACAAAAAACAATATTTAAAACAATATAGTATGCAATATATATTTTCCTCTGTCTCTTTTGTAATGCTTACAAGGTTGTAAACCAAATATTTACAATGGTAATAATGGCAGATTCCTTCATCTCTTTGCTTATGTATAAATTTTTCAACATTAAAGATGCATCTTTTTTGTAACTAAAAGTAGTTTTAAATGAGTAAGGCCAATCTATTCAGGCTGTAAAAGTTTATATAGAAAATACTAATGTAGGAAGAAATAATGTGATGTTGCACCTAAAATTTTATCTAGTTTTCAAATTATTTATAGCAACACTTTTATATATAATGTTTGCTTTAAGTGGCCTTATTTCACTTTGATTCTTTAATAAAAGAGGTACTAATGACTAGAAGATGGAAGCATCCATTGCAGTGAATCTGTAGGACTTGGAACTGCAGTAAAGAGCGGCCAAGCCTCCCACAGCGGTGGAGGTGCAGGGACTGCAGACCTGCTGCGGGGCGAGCACTTCCCAGACTGTGGAGAGCCGTTTTCTTTCTGTTTCCTTTCTTTTTTGTGAAAGGGTCTCTCTTTGTCACCCAGGCTGGTGTGCAGTGGCACGATCATGGCTCACTGTAGCGTTGGCCTCCCGGGCTCAAGTGATTCTCCCATGTTAGCCTCCCGAGTTGCTGGGACCACAGGTGTGTGCCACCACAATTCACTAATTTTTGTATTTTTGGTAGAAATGGGGGTTTTGCCCTGTTGCCCAGGCTGGTCTTGAATTCCTGAGCTCAAGTAATCTGCCCACCTTAGCTTCCCAAAGCACTGGGATTACTGTTACAGGCATGATCCTTTCCTTCCTTCCTTCCTTCCTTCCTTCCTTCCTTCCTTCCTTCTTTCCATCTTTCCTTCTTCTTCTTCTTCTTTTATTTTTTTGGAGTTTCAGTCTTGTTACCCAGGCTGGAGTAACAAGAACAATGAAGTCATCTCGGCTCACGGCAACCTCCGCCTCCCGGGTTCAAGCGATTCTCCTGCCTCAGCCTCCTGAGTAGCTGGGATTACAGGCATGAGCCACCATGCCTGGCTAATTTTTGTATTTTTAGTAGAGACGGGGTTTCATCATTTTGGCCAGGCTGGTCTCAAACTCCTGACCTCAGGTGATTGGCCTGCCTTAGCCTCCCAAAGTGCTGGGATTACAGGCGTGAGCCACCACACCCAGCTTCTTTCTTTCTTTCTCTCTCTTTCTTTCTTTCTTTCTTTCTTTCTTTCTCTTTCTTTCTTTCTTTCTTTCTCTCTCTTTCTTTCTTTCTTTCTTTCTTTCTTTCTTTCTTTATTTCTTTCTTTCTTTTCCTTCTTTCTTTCTTTTCCTTCTTTCTTTCTTTCTTTCTTTCTTTCTTCTTTCTTTTTCTTTCTTCCTTTGTTTTTGTCTTTTATTGCTTGTTTGTCTTCAAGATTTAAAACAATTATAAACAGAAGTGCTTTGCTGTTCCCTCTTCTCCTTCACTCCTAGGGTAGCTCTTCAGACTCAAATCCTTCACTTCCCCGTCCCCCGATTCCCCTGATGGAGAGAGTTACGCTGTTACCGCAGACTGGACACATCTCCCAGAGGTGAGGCGGGGCCTGCTCCTAATGCCGCTGGGGAGGAATCTGCTCTTCATTCCCCCTGGAGGTCCTCACTCGGAGCCTCCTCATTCGTGCTGAGGCAACCATTGGCGCATCAGACACATGCCAGAGTTGGAGAAAAACACATCATAAAGCCAAGTATTTTTTCTACTTATTTTAATTTAGGCCATCCTCACCCTCACCTTTTTCTCACCTAGTGACTCCACAGGTATTTATAAAAGGCCATCTGGTAATACAAATGCACACATCACCATCAACGGCTCCCCCAGAAGGCCCTGAGAATCAGCCACTTAGGTGGCTTGTCCCTGGAGAAATGTGTATCGCTCCACCTGGGCCCTAGAAAATTTTGGAAAATGTGGAAGTTTGTATACAAAGATCTAGTTTTTAAAAAATTGCTTAGAGTAAAGCTGCATACATTCTTTCGAAGTGTGAGTGGTGTCTAAACTTCTACTTACTACTTCAAAGCAGCAATTGGTAAACCGAAGAACAAGAACAGTGCAGACATGGGGAAATGGTCCCCAGCCTTTCTCCCAGGCATGGCGAAGGGTGAGGATAGGGGAGGAAGGAATCACCTGCAGATTTTGTGCTCCGTGAACCCCCACACGGTCAAGGGCACAGGGCTGGAGCTTCTCAAAGGCACAGGAGCTGCCTGAAACGTCCACTCCTGCCCTTGCTCCCAGGTAGCCCAGGTGCATTAGGGCCATGTGGGAGCTGAGCAGAGCCGCTCAGGCCAGAACTTGCAGGCGGGCAGGGGGTGGGGAGCGCTCTCCGTCGGGCTCCTGGGCAGCCTGCCGGTTTTGTGTGTGAAAAGTGAAATTTATTTCTAAGCACAAATTTAGAGCATCTTCTTCCACGATAGAAGGCATGTGTGTAGGAACAGGAAGACACTGCCGCGGGATAACACACAGAAGCACACCATTCTCGAAAGCGCATCTGCACCCCTGCGTGGTCATGGAGTCCTGCCCTTCATGTCTCAGGGGGCCACAGAGAACAGGGAGAGTCTGTGCGTCGTTCAAATATAGGGCCCCTTCTCCATTCCACATTGCTCCCCCATCCAGAACTGTGAAAAAAAAAAAAAAAACATAGTACAGGGCATATCGAGCCCATTTAAATGACTTGAAAAATAGCAGGTTCTATGTGATCATTCCCTGGTGTTGCTGCTAGAAACCCTCACAACCAGCTGATGCCCTGGAAGGTGGGGGCAGTTCCTGAAAGCCGCACAGATGGCTGCAAATCCATCCTGTCAAGAACCCCGCATGAGTCTACGTTCCAGAGCCTTTGCGTGGAATGCTCCAGAGCTTCCCGAGTCTCGTGACATGGCTCAAATCAAGGCCTCCCTTCCAGTGTTCCTGCTCAGCATCCTCCATCTCCCAGAGGGAGAAATTCCCTCCAGATGTGGGGACTCCACACGGCTGCACAGACACAGCCATGGTGGTGCCGTGAGCTTCCTGCAGATCAGAAGGAAGCGATGCCTTTGTGCTGCTGCTGTTTCTCTCCAGAGCTTCTGAGCCTCGTCTTCTCGAAGCATGCACCGACCCCCCACCAGCCTCAGGTAACACCGGGGTTCACCCAGACTGGGCATTCAAATGGATGTGGCCTTGACCCTGCTCTTACACCCTTGTTGGTCAATGTGGCTGTGTCCTCATCAAGGGTTTCTTTTTTAAAAAAACAACATAAATTGGTGAAACCTCATCTCTACTAAAAATACAAAAATTAGCTGGGTGTGGTGGTGGGCGCCTGTAATCCCAGCTACTTGGAAGGCTGAGGCAGGAGAATCATTTGAACCTGGGAGGCCCAAGTTGCAGTGAACCAAGATCGCGCCATTGCACTCCAGCCTGGGCGAGAGGGTGAGACTCTGTCTTAAACAAAATTATTATTTTTTAACTCTTATTTTAGGTTTGAAGGTACATGAAAAAGTTTGTTACATGGGTAAACATATGTCACAGGGGTTTGGGGTACAGATTACTTCATCATCCAGGTATTAAGCCCAGTACCCAAGAGTTACCTTTTCTGCTCCTCTCTCTCTTCCCACCCTCCCCCTTAAGTAGTCCTAGTGTCTGCTGTTTCTTTCTGTGTGTTCATAAGTTATTATTTAGCTCCCGCTTATAAATGAGAGCATTCAGTATTTGGTTTTCTTTTTCTGTGTTACTTTGCTAAGGATAATAGCCTCCAGCTTCATCCATGTTACTGCAAAGAACATGATTTTATTCTTTTTTATGACTGCATAGTATTGCATAGTATAGAAGTACCACATTTTCTTTATCCAGTCTGTCACTGATGGGCATTTAGGTTGATTCCATGTCTTTGCTATTGTGAACAGTGTGGCAATGGACATTCTCATGAATGTGTCTTTATGAGAGAATGATTTATCTTCCTCTGGGTATATACCCAGTAATGGGATTGCTGAGTCAAATGGTAGTTTTGCTTTTAGCTTTTGGAGGAATCGCTACACTGCTTTCCACAATGGTTGAACTAATTTACACCCCCACTAACAGTGTATAAGTGTTTCCTTTTCTCCACAACCTCACCAGCATCTGTTATTTTTTGACTTTTTAATATTACCATTCTGACTAGTGTGAGATGGTATCTCATTGTGGTTTTCCTTTGCATTTCTCTAATGATCAGTGATATTGAGCTTCTTCTCATATGCTTGTTGGCTGCATGTATGTCTTCTTTTGAGAAGTGTCTTTTCATGTCTTTTGTTTATTTTTTAATGTGGTTGTTTGTTTTTCTCCTATAAATTTGTGAAAGTTCCTTATAGATGCTCAATGTTAGACCTTTGTCAGATGCATAGTTTGCAAATATTTTCTCCCATTCTGTAGGTTGTCTGTTTACTCTGTTGAATAAAATTTTCTTTGCCATGCAGAAGCTCTTAAGTTTAATTGGATTCCACTTTTTAATTTTTGCTTTTGTTGCTATTGCTTTTGGTGTCTTTGTCATCAACCCTTTGCCCGTTCCTATATACAGGATGGTATTGCCTAGGTTTTCTTCCAGGATTTTTATGGTTTGGGGTTTTACACACAGACCAATGAAACAGAATAGAGAGCCCAGAAATAAGGCCTCACATCTATGACCTTCTGATCTTTGTCAAAGCTGATCAAAACAAGCAATCAGTCAAAGACCCCCTATTCAAAAACTGGTGTTGGGGGAACTGGCTAGCCATATGCAGAAGACTGAAGCTGGACCCCTTCCTTACACCATATACAAAAATCAACTCAAGATGGATTAAAGACTTAAATGCAAAACCCCAAAGTTTTTAACTCATAAAAAATTAAGCCTTAACATTAAGAGGGGAAAAAAAGATCTCAAGCTGCACAAACAGCCTAAGCTCCACCTTTGATAAAATAGACACGTGCGAGTGTACACATATGTGGATATGCAGATGCTCCCACCCATGGCTTCAGATAAGACCCTCAGTTCATGCACCTGACATGTGGGAGGCCCCAATTTCTCTAACACAATTGTGTTTTCCAGGGCCCCCCTCCCCCTTCTCAGATGGAGGAATTGCTCACCTCTGTTTTCTTTGGGAGTCTCCACTGGGTCAATGAAACAGTTTTTAATCTGGGGAAGACCACTTCCCTTCATGTTCTGATCTAATCTGTCACTGTTTGGTCCTTTTATCTGGCATTTCATCTTTTCTATTTGATTCTTTCCTCTCAAACTTGTCCAAGGTAAAGACCACGCCTGTGGTGCAATGAGCCATTTCCATTTTCCTTATTCATTTGGCCCAGACTGAGCGCTTCTTCCTTCCTTGTTCTCCTCTGAATGGATCTTGTATTAGTCCACTTTCACACTGCTATAAAGATATACTCAAGACTGGGTAATGTATAAACCAAAGAGGTTTAATTGACTCACAGTTCCACATGGCTGGGGAGGCTTCAGGAAACTTACAATCATGGCAGAAGGGGAAGAGGCACGTCTTACATGATGGCAAGCAAGAGAGAGTGAGCAGGAGCAGGGAAAACTGACCTATACAACCATCTGATCTCGTGAGAACTCACTCACTATCATGAGAACAGCATGGGGGAAACTGTCACCTTCAATCACCTCCCATCTCGTCCCTCCCTCGACACCTATGAGGATTATGGGGTTTATAATTCAAGGTGAGATTTGGGTGGGGACGCAAATCCAAACCATATTATTCTATCCCTGGCCCCTCGCAAATCTCACATTTTCACATTTCAAAACGCAATCATGCCTTCCCAACAGTCCCCCAAAGTCTTAACGCATTTCTTCATTAACTCAAAAGTCCACAGTCCAAAGTCTCATTTGAGACAAGGCAAGTCCCTTCCACCCAGGAATCTGTAAAATCAAAAGCAAGTTAGTTACTTCCTAGATACAATGGGGGTACAGGCATTGGGTAAATGCTCCCATTGCACATAAGAGAAATTGGCCAAAACAAAGAAGCTACAAGTCCCAAGCAAGTCTGAAATCCAGCAGGGTAAAGCTACTAAATAATCTGTTTTGACTCATGTCTCACATCGAGGTTATGCTGATGCAAGAGACGGGCTCCCATGGTCTTGGGAGCTCCACCCCTGTGGCTTTGCAGGGTACAACCAGGATCAGCCAGAGGACGTGACTCTCCCTTCCCCATCATGGTGCACCTTTGGGACACTTTAATCCTATAGGAGAACATGCATTGTGGACCTGTCCCCTGTGTTCTGAGCACATGCTTGTCCGTTTGTCATGACTTCCGTGGCCCCAAGTCCCTTCCACCTCCCTGGAGCCTCTCAGAGCAAAGACCTTCCTAATAAGAAGTGCTGATATAGTTTGGCACTGTGTCCCCACCCAAATCTCATGTTGAATTGTAATTCTCAATATTAGGGGAGGGACTTGGTGGGAGGTGATTGAATCACTGGCAGATTTCCCCCTTGCTGTTCTTGTGATAGTGAGTGAATTCTTGGGAGATCTGGTTGTTTAAGTGTGTAGCACTTCCCCCTTCTCTCTCTCTCTTTCTCTCTCTCTCTCTCTCTCACTCACTCTCTCTCACTCTTTCTCTCTCTCTCTGTCTCTTCTGTTCCACCATGGTAACCATACTTGCTTCCCCTTCACCTTCCATCGTGACTGTAAGTTTCCTGAGGCTTCCCCAGCCATGCTTCCTGTACAACCTGCAGAACCGTGAGCCAATTAAATCTATTTTCTTTATAAATTACCCAGTCTTAGGTAGTTCTTAAGAGCAGTGTGAGAATGGACTAATACAGGTGCTGTTCTGTTCACCCGTTTCTTTCAGAAGCAGAATAACTCTCCCCCGCCATGTTGTGGTTGGTCTTGGAGTTCTCTGGTTCCCATTTAAAACCTAAGCTCATCTCAGGTGTGCCATGTTATCCACATTCTAAGAAGAGCCTGTCATCAGGGGCTTCTCTGTGGGAGTCTCCTGACCACCACTTCCTTGCAAATGCACGCATGTACGGTGCCTGTCAGGGCCCACGCCCAGTCTGCATCCCAGCCAAGTGTGCTGAGATAAGCTCCTGAGGTCCAGGGGTGGGTTGTCCCCTCAAAGAGGCCTGGGTCTCCTGGAAGCCCACAGGAGTCTCCATTCCCCTGCAGGACCGGCTCACTTGCCTGGGTCACAGTCATTCTGCCTCAAGCCCGAGCAGGAAAAGTGCCAGCATCTTGTCAAGGGGAAAGCATTGTGCTAATATCCAGGACTGCTGTAAACAATCTGGGTTGATATTGGAGAAGAAAGTTCAAAGGACTTTGCTTCTCCTGCAAATGACAGAGAAGGGGAAAGCTCATGGACATGGGAAGGGCATTTGCAGGAGCAGAAAATTAAAAATAATAACAGCTTTCACTCCTGGGAAATGAGAAACTCACAAAACCCTCTGAGGCTGCTGAACGCTCAAGTGCTGTTACAATAAACTGGTTGATGTTTAGGCAAAGTGCTTGTTTTTAAAATGCAAAGCCTTGGTCACAACAACATGGAAAACACCAGCAAATGCATCCATTCGTGTATTCATCAGAGACTGACTGTGCATGGGGTGCTGGGGACAGAAACGCCATGCCTTATCCAGCCTTGTTGAAGGTCCTGTTTGCTCCAAGTGAAACCAAGTCGAGTTTTACTCCTTGGCAGGGGCCATAGTTTCTGTTTTCCTTAAGGATGGATATTTTGAGAAGCCACATATAACTTCACTGATCTTCTTAGAAACAAGCCCACATTGCCCAAGCAAAGTTCCAAAACTGTGCACAAATTACCAGCTGATCAAAGCGAGTGAGCCATGGCAGGAGAGAGACAGGGGTTACTGAGGGTTGCAACATAGGCACCTAGCAGTGAACAGAACTGGTTATTTTCAGTAAGTTAAACAAATGAATGTGTTTTTTTTCTATCAGTTAGGATGATAAAATACTTTTGCCTTATATAATTGCTTTGTGGTAGTTCTTCACAATTCTACCAGCCCACCCCTAAAACAGCCTGCTTCCAGGCAGTGATGGGGAGACCAGGCACAGCCCAGGAAAGAGACAGTTACCTAAACAAGACACATCTCAAGGCAAAAGGAATTAAGTTAAACAAAGACTAAAGCAGCAGATGAAGGATCAGCCATCTCTAAATCTGGGGTCTGCTGTGCTTTTTGCTACTTTACTAAAGCAAATGCAGACTCAATATTTCCACTTTTGTAACTGTAGAATTTATCATACAAACAACAGAAATTAGTGACTGAATACCTTTGAATTAGATGATTTCATTTCAAGGAATACCGTTTAAGCTTCATATACAGAGACGAGCATATGTAGAAAAGCAGAGAGTGAAACTGTTTAAAATCGTGAGGATTATGGTACTTGAATTTTGCCTGTGTGTGAAGAAGAATGTGTTAGTTAATGTGTCCAGTGGGTGCTATGAGGACCCACAGTAAAAACAGTGATAGAACATCACGTATCATGTGGCTTCTAAGACGTATGCTTTTAAGACCAGTAAAAAGTATCATTTTAGAAGTTTTATCTCTTTAAATTAAAAAACTGATCTTGTCATTCTCTGTAGCAAGCAGGAGTGGCATCAGGACAGTTGAAGGGAGGCCGTGAAATGAGACTGAAAGGCAAAGAAGATTGCAAAGGAGATGCTGCTGGAGTGTGGAAAAAGGAGAAAAGGAGAAATTTCATCAGAAATTTGGACAGAGGCAGGATCTGGCTCTGTCCACAGACAGGCCTAGTACACATGTGCACTTGCAAAGGAGAAGTGGGTCAGCTCCCGTCGGCCCCTCGCTGCCAGTGGACACCTTCTGGATGAGCTCCTTAAAACTGGAAGGGCAAAGAGCAGCTGGGCATCAGCCGTGTGGGAGAGGCGGCACCTCCAGCTGCCCGAGAGGCTGCAGGGCCAGGAGGCTCAGAGGGCACCAGAGGAAGTGTGGTCCACGTGCGGTACACACGGAGCAACAGGGAATGTAGGCCTCCCCGCAGGGCCCCTTCCAAAGAGGCTTTGTGTATGGTGTTGAAGGGACATTGCATATCTCAGTCTTCCCACCCCCCGCCCCTCCTCCCCCGCCACAGAGTTTTGCTCTTGTCGCCCAGGCTGGAGTTGCAATGGCGTGATCTCATCTCACTGCAGCCTTCGCCTCCCAGGTTCAAGCATTTCTCCTGCCTTAGCCTCTTGAGTAGCTGGGATTACAAATGCCTGCCTAATGTTTTTGTATTTTAGTAGAGACGGGGTTCACCACGTTAGCCAGGCTGGTCTTGAACTCCTGACCTCAGGTGATCCACCTGCCTCAGCCTCCCAAAGTGCTGGGACTACAGCCGTGAGCCACTGTGCCCAGCGGCATGTCAGTCCTTTACTTTTCCGTTGCGTCAATCCGAAGCACTCACATGACTCAAGGAAATGAGAACACGTCTGAGCTTCTGCTCAAGCCCCTGAGTCCCACGGGCAGCCCCGTCGCAGCCGGTGGACCGAGTGTGATTAGGGCCCAACCTTCACTGCACTGTGTTAGCTTTGGCTTGTAGATGAACAGCATGGCCTTGACTGCACATCCATAATCACCGGTGGATGAGAGAGAGACAGGGCAGGGTGCAGGACCCAGCAGCCAGCCAGGGATTCCGTTCCCTCTGCAGCTGGGAACCTCTCCCCGGAATCCCTGGGGCCCACAGTGGCCGGCTGAGCCATGATAGGAGTTTGTTGGTTCACTTCCATTAATCGCAAACATCTCAGAACAAGCTGGAGACTCGTAAGGAAGGCTGCTTCCTGGCTGATTTTAGTGTCTGTCTTTTGAGAAATTCCCAAATGGAAACAAAAGTAGGAAACTTAAAAATGTACAGACATCACATTCAAAATGCACAGTGAATCACGCACTTGAAACCAATGAGCCCGCGGTGGATGTGGTCCTGAGCTGACAGCAATGACGCAGAATGTGCCACAAAGCATAAAAGCTGTCCTTCAGAGATGAGAGCTGACAGTGTGCATAAAGTACCATACTTTTTTAAAAAGTGCCAGCATCAGTCAAATCAGTGATAAGCAGGAGCCTGACAAGTCCTCCGGATAAAGTCTTTTCCTTTCTGTGGAAAAGAAATCAAAGGCAGCAGGATCCACCAGGAACCCCTGTTACCTTAAATAGATGTGAGAGTAAAAGCCTGTGAGCTCCAGCCTGGAACTCACTCACTTCGGAGCTCCGGACTCAAATATGCCTCTGCCTTGGGGGATCTTCCCTGAACCCCTGCAGGAATCTCACATTCAACACGTGCAGAATGGAGCTGTCTTTCTCCCAGATCAGATGGGTCCCGGGCACTCTAGAAATATCCCCACTCTCGCTGAGCAGACCACGGCCAAGTCATGGAGAATCCCGTCCTCCTCGGCAGTCGGTCCTGTAGATTCTGCACTCTCTGCATCTCCCACCTCTGCCGGCCATGTTTGCCCCTCCTCGGTGTCTTCTCTGCCAAGGCCGGCACTTCCCCTCCTTGTTCCTTCAGCCAGCCCTGCCGCCTGTTCTTATGCCCATCACAGGTCCCCTCTTCAGCATCCATCAGACAGTGCCCTGCCCTGCTTGCCCCCTCTGGAGGGGAAGCCCACAAGTCCCAGGGCATCTGGTCCTGCCCCTCATCCCCTCCTCCACCACACTCACCCACCACCTCCTCCACAGGCACAAACCTCCCACTGGCTGCCCCCACCTCTGTGCAGGAATGCATGCTTGTCCCCTGCCTAGGAGTCCTGTCCCTTTTTTGTCACCAACAGCTTCAGGTAACTCAGCTCAGATGTCACGTTCTTGGGAGCACAACTCAGAACCTGCTCCATCTCCACTGCAATGGGTTGGCAATCACAGCATGGACGGTGCTGGAGCCACAGGGAGGCGTGGCCAGGATGTCATGAGCCCTCGTGAGGAAGCACACAGTCAGGTTCAAACTCGAACTCAAAGGGCTGGACGCTGCACACATACAGCCTGCAATAAATGCTGGTGGAAGTTCCAACGGACAAGGACGTGTTAGCTGAACTCTGCCCCCACCGGCACCCCTGATTCTGTAATAGTGACAAAAAGATCCAGGAAAGGAAGTTCAGGTGCGATAACAACCACGTCCTCACAGCGTTCCCAGGAGCATTACACTCAGTGTCAAACGCTGCTACATCATACAAAGACCACAGGTAATTCTTGCAAAATGTGTTAGTGTAATCAGGGACGTTCAAAAGAGTTATCCTTCTAATTGAAATACATCAGACATGGGAAGATTTTGCAAATACTTTAAATTGATCAGAAAGATAAAAATGTTATACAGCACTGCATACAAGTTCACTTTCATAAGCAACAAACAAATCCTGATTTATTACAGACCCAAATCCATCTCTCGGCTTTTTATGCAAACAAGTGATGACTCTCTCTCCTGGATACTCGTCCTGCAAAAAGGCAGCATTGTACTGTCCATCTTCACCCTTTGCTTTCCAGAAACTTCTCCATGAATTCCTGAAGGTCTTTGTCATGCCTCTGCTGTGGCAAGCTGGCATTCTGATTGTCACTGGGAACTCTCGCTCAGCTTGAAATGACGATACGGTTATGCAGGCATCTGTGCTGAAGAGGGGTCAGTGCCAGGAGTGTCCAGTGGTGGGCAGGGAAGATAGAGTGCCCCCTTAGAGGGACGTGTACAACGGGGTGACAAGCAGGGCTCTGCCACAAGACATGGTGTGTCAAGGTTGGCACGGACACCCTGAGGGCAAGTTGCCCTAGGGACACAGCGTTTCCAAATGTGATGGGGTAGAGATGGGAACATGCACGTCCTGGAAGCCCCAGGGGATTCACATCTGTTGCCCACATAGTGAGGCAATCATTCCTTTTTCCCTGAGCATGAACTTTCCAGCCCCACTCATGGGTGCCCAGAGGCTTAAGGTGGCCAGTTGGCTATTTGTGGTCTGAGGTTCACCACTGGGAGCTGGAACCCTCCATCACCTGAGGCTAAGGACAACGAATGACGCGGAACAGATCCCAGGGAGTCACAAAGGCCTGCTCAGAGGAAAGGGTGCCTCAGGTGGCCGCCCTGCCCAGCTTCTGCACTGTGCCACCTGGACCCTGCTCCCCACACGGAGCCCTGTGAGTATCTGGGTGGGCTGGAAAATATACTCTGTGTATAACCCACCCACTGCCTGTGCTGAACCAAGAGGGTGCTGGTGCTGACCAGCCCTGTAAGGGCCAGGACCCATCTCACCTCCCAACTGCTGCATGCAAACAGTCGGTGCTTAATAGATGCTTGCTGCTGGGATGAAAGGAAGGTGCTCCCTCTCCATGCAGTGATAGAAGGGTACCGGGGCTTGGTGGACCTCACTTTCAGCTACATTTCGGAATTCACATGTCTAGGTCAGGCTGGATGGGGAGACCTCCTACAGGGATCGCAGCCAGTGCATGCCCACTCTAGCAGGCTCAGCTGCAGACATCACAACCTCAGCATTGTCGAGAGGTAAGGAAGAAAGCACCCGCAATGCCTGAGTGACAAAAGAATGGAAGGATTCCCATCTCAGCTCAGGTCACACTTTAACCTGGTTCTCCTGCTCCGTCTCTGTGGAAGGTCATAAGGTAGCCAGTCCTGGAGATGTCATGGCTCCAGCTGCACGGAACCGAGAAGCCTGCACCACCATCAACCAGATAAGTATTCTGCAAGCATCGAGTGTGCAGCGCAGGTGTGTGCGGCTGTTAGTGGTTTGAAATGATGTGGGTGCAGTGGCTCACGCCTATAATCCCAGCACTTTGAGAGGCTGAAGTGGGCTGGTTACCTGAGGTCAGGACTTCAAGACTAGCCTGGCCGACATGGTGAAACCCTGTCTCTACTAAAATTACAAAAATTAGCTGGGCGTGGTGGCACGTGCCTGTAATCTCAGCTACTCTAGAGGATGAGACAGGAGAATCACTTGAAACCCAGGAGGCAGAGGTTTCAGTGAGCCGGGATCGCACCACTGCACTTCGGCCTGGGTGACAGAGTGAGACTCCATTTCAAAAAAAAAAAAAAAATGATGAGGGAGAGAGCAGTTTGATACTGAAAGAGGGAGACACAACATATTCTGGAGTGAAGAATGACTCGTGCCCGTCCTCAGGGAGAGAGATGCTTCTCAACAGGAAGTGAGAGGTGGAGACAGGAACAGAGAAAGTCTTGGAGATGACCATGCCTGTGTCCAGAGGCTGCCTGTGCTCCCGCAGGACTGTGCACCTGCACTTAGTGGGGAGGGAGTTGGCTCTGAGCTAACAGTGAACTTGGTCATGGCCCTGTTAAAGGAGAAGAAGGGAAGTAGGCAGTTGTAGACCCAAGCTAGGCCTGTTCTTCCCAGAACCCCTTTACAGAGTGAGAAGTGGCAAGAGTGGCTTTTCCAGGTCCCCAGTGGGAAGCTGTGGCCTCACGTGTCTCTGCAGGGTGCCCAGCCAAGAACTAGCCAGGAAATTCCATCTGTCCCAGGAGCTGCTGCACAGAAGGGGACACAGAAAGCTTGAGTGCTGTGTGAGGATGGAGGGAACAGGGGCGGCCGGAAACACGCCCACATTCATGGCCATTCTGCCCTGTGCCACCAGCACACAGCAATTACTTCTGTGAAACCAAATAAAGGGACGCCATTCCCAGGTGCCTGTCCATAACTTTCAGTTCAGAGATGGCCAAAAATTTAAACATGCCACAACTTTCTCTCATAACTCCTGCACAAACAATTTACATGTTAAAGTCATCATTAATTAAACGTATCTTCTGCTGCTTTAATAGATAAAGCAATTTATATTCAATTCCATCTCTATTCAATTGCATTTCACTTTCAGAAGTGCGTGTGTCATAAAATAGGGCTCACCTAAACGTGCACGGCAAATACACATATTTTTGGTGTTCAAACAAAGGAAAATAGAAATTGTCAGCTGGAGGGTTATTCATGTAAGCACAGTAACCAGAGAAGTGGTATTGTGCTTATTTATGCATCAAGCTTCCCCAAAAGTCTAATAAATCTTTTGCATCTTATATTCATAAACCCAGAGAAAAGGAAAATGTGGAATTGAGACATGTGGCCAGAACTCACATTTGTGGAGCTTTTTATCAATCATAAAGCCTCATGAAGCAACTCTTGATCAATGCATCTCCCAGAAATGCCCACTGATATGCAGCTCCCTGATGGGACCTTATATTTTTGTTTGTTTGTAAATCTGTGTGTTTTGCTGAAACCAACAGAACCACATGCTGGCAAATTTGAAAAAGAAGAATGTATTGGAAAGTACAGCCGCAACTGCAGGATGTTTCACTTAGCAATACCCAAAGCTCCTCTGGTGTGCCCTCCTGTACCACCAAAGGGAGGAAAGAAAGACTCTACTTTCCATCACGTACCCTAGATTCAGCCAAGCATACCCCAGACTCGTAAAGAAGAGGTGGACGGTGTCAGGTGCAGGAATGACCTTGAGCAGGGGAGTCTGAGTCGCAGCTTTGAGCTGGGGCTTCAGCTCTTCAGGGGCAAATGCATACAAGCTTCCTCTTCTTAGTTCCAGAGTCACAGACGTCATCGGTAAGAGGCAGTGAGGTTTCCACCAGATTAGAGCCCTGGGTGTTCAGATGTCTCTCCTGGCTTTCTCGATCCCAAATGTGAATTATTCTTGAATCTTTGTAAATTCTGTGTGCCTAGTATAACTGCTAACATGTTGGTTGCACGGCAAAAAAAAAAAAAAAAAAAAAAAAAAGGTGATGAAGCAGTTACTGCAGTCATCTCCTAAACTTAAGATGAAGTTCCTTCCGAAGCCAAGGTACTGGAGACCAGGTTGCTATCTTTATAGACCATCAGGGTGGACACAAGGAATTCAAGGACTGTTGCGCAGGTGGGTGGCTTCTAATTATGATGAGAAACTTAAAAATAAAGCAAGATCAAAGCTGAAAATTCTTAGCTTAAGACATGATCTGGAACAAGAAGATACTATGATAGTCTTGAATCTCTTAGAGCTGGAAATCAGATGCAGAGTCTGATTCCTAGCACTGTCGAATTACAACATAAGTCAGGAGTTTAATCCATGGTCTCTGCCAATCTCTAAAATGAAAAGTGGGCCATTGATTGGGAAAGACAAGGGGACTGAAAATTTGAATAGGAATATTTGGGAGGATTAGGATGAAACCAGGGACTCCAAACTACCGGTGCTCTGAGTCTCCCTTGCCAGAAGCAGCAGCACCTTCTCTCTTTCCCAGTTTGCCTCTGCCGTTGGAAACTTCAGCTGGCCTCACTAGAGATTGCTTTATCACAGAAGGGCCAGTTCTCTCGCCCTGTCACTGACAGCCTCCATTTCCTTTGAACCTATTATTAGAATCAGATTCTCTTTGTGACCTAGGAAGCTAATTACAACATCAAACCCGAAAGAAGAAAACACTTGCTAAAATAATTGTGAGATTTACTAATTTGTATCAGAAAGAAAACTTGAAGGTTATGTATACAGGTATGGATTTGAGGTTACTGGATGTAGGGGCCAAGGCCATTCATTCAGATAAAGTTTAATTTATAAAATCTGTGAACTTGGCAGAGATTCTGGATCTGATATGCTCACTTTATCAGCTTAGAATGGCTTTGATTGATTTCTCAGTTGGTCAGCTCTAAGCTAGACTCCATGACAACATATAGCAAGCAAAGCTGAGATGCCAGGAATCCTGTGTAATGATCAGGAGAAGGAGCTCAAGGATTTGGTGAGCCAGGCCCATCAGGATGGATCTGGGTTCATCAGAGTCAACTCTTGTCAGTCTTGGCAGAGAGGACTGATCAGCTTACAGCACCTCCAGAAAGCTGTTGTGACAGCTTGGCAGCCACAGAGCCTGCAGTTCTGGAGAAACATCTGGAAGAAGCAGTCGGTGTTCTAGCAGGAATCTCTCTGCTGTTACCGCCACCACCCCAGACTCCTGATCTGAGGACTAGATTCTAGACCTCCTCCCATAACTGCTGCAGAAAGGCCAGCCTGTGGCCGAGAGATCCAGTTCCGAGGAGTCTGGCTGCTTGCTTCTGCCTTCAAGCACCGTTGAGGGTGTGTCTGGCTAGTAGAGTCTTGGCCTCATGTAGTGACTTCTAGGGTCTAGAAGACAGGAAGGTTTTCTCCACAGGAGATTAATTACATACTAACAGAGCCAATGTGCATATTTTCCAAGGGAAATGATTAAAATCATCTGATCTAGGCCCATGAGCCCATCTTAGTAGAATAGGATCTGGGATGCATGCGTTCACTCATCTGTTCAACAAATATTTGGGGCCGCTTGTCCTGGAAACCTGAATACAAAGACGAAAGAGCCCTAGGCTCTGTGGGAAACACACCCAGGCATGGAAGCCTGCGGGGCATGTGTTAGCCAAGCCCTGGACAGGCGGAGTGGGGACCCTCTGCTTGGGTGTGGGCAGGCGCCTTTCCCCAGTCATTCCAGGGCATCCAGGGAGTGAGAGCAGCAGATGAAAAAGCAAAGACGTGTGGCCATGATGGTGGACTTGGTGAACTGAATGGTTTTTGCCGGTGTGGAGACATCAAAGCTCAACTTGCTGGGATGGAGAATTTATCTAAAGGTGTCCCTCAAAGCGGCAAGATGAATTCTGCATCAGGTGCAGCTTTCCTCAGCTATTTCTTTAATCAAGAGGAAAATAACAAAATAACTTGCTTCAATTAATCAGATAAATAACGGGTACCACGTAGACGTCAGGAACTGAGGCATGCTCTGGAGCGAAGTCGATTCCTTTCCCGCAAGAAAGCGCTTCTGCTTCCCGCATCCTCTTGACCTCTTCACTGAGAGCCAGGACGAACCCAGGCCAGGGACGAGCTCTGCAGCCGGATGGTGATGCAGCCGCCCCTGCCCCAATGCACCTCGCGACCAGGATTAAAAAATAACGCACCAATACACCTGTCATCTCCCAAGACCAGTGACATCTTCGGGACATAAAGAAGACTCCAGAACAATCTAGAGTAACATTCCTATTTTATAATGGACGGCATTTTATCAGGAAAAGAAAGGTGAGGAAGGTATCCCAGTCACACAACTAGTTAGCTGCATAGCCGGGATCAGATACCAACTTCCCTGCCTCCGTGTCTTGTGCGTTTTCAATACCTGCAGCACTGCATCATGATCCAGGAAGCTGATGGCCACCAAAGATATTTCTGTAGAATTATTTAGGACCCTAAATTCAAGAAAGAGAGAAGTCTGTACAGCATTCTCAAAAATAACAACATTCTCAAAAACAGCAACATTCGCAAAAATAACTATGCTCAGATATGCTCAGATACTAGACTCTTTTTTCCTTAGTTACTGTTTTGTGCCTTAAAATAAAGTAGGTACATCAAATTCTCTCTCACAAATCATGTCAAATCAAGATCTCAGTAGCTGCCTGTATAGACAGGACCGAAGGATTCAGCTCCAGGCTGTCTTGCTCTAACCACAGGTTGTGGGCCACGTCCGCAGAAAGCCCGGAGGATGGAGGAATGAGCTCCCACTGCAGCTTCCCCATGCTGGGCGCCGGTGGGGATTTGGGAAAGGCCATGTATTATTTCCCCTTCTTTTGAACTTTCATCAGCTTAATAAACTCATAAGGTGCTGTAAGCTCATGGGCTGTGAGAAGTCCAGAAACAGAGACACATGTGAAAATGTGCACGGTCACCCGTCTCAACCTTTGAGACCGTGGAGCTGTCCTTTCGGGTCAGCAACGCCTATTCAGTACCGATGATGACACACTACGAAGTGTTCAACACTGAGAGATGGCCAGATGGTTAAACGCATGTCCTGAGAGCGGGACCGAAATAAATCCTTTGTAGCGAGATGGGCAGGGAGTGAGGGTGTGGACTCTTGGGCCTCACTCTGGTATTCTGAGACAGTAGGACTGTGTTTCTAACAATCGCCCACACTGCCTGACACAGGGACCTGCTCTGCCCACTCAGAGAATCACAGCTGTGGGGATAGTCTCAAAAGGAAAAGGAACATCTGGAGAGTGAACGCTGAAGTCACAGGGACACTCAGGGACCGGCGTGGGGACCACTCGGGCAATGCCGAAGTCAGAGACTGGACCCGTCTGCGGGGAAACAAATGTCCCCTTACTTGAAACTCCAGACTTGAATGACAAACTCTGGACACAAGAATCTGCTTTTCACCAGCTCTCTGCTGCCTATAAAAGTATACAATTATACAACCTTTCCAGGGGGTAATGTATCTTAAGAAAAAGCCTTCAAATGTGTACCCAGCAATTCCAGTTCTTGTCATTTACTGAAGGAAATTAGCAGAGAAGTATGCAAAGATGTATGCGACAGAATTTCACTGCATGCTCTTTAAGACAGCACAAAGCTCAAACAACATAAAGATCTGGCAACAGAATACTGGTTCAGTTTATATAAACAAATACTGCACAGCCATCGAAAGCAAGCATCTTAATCAGTAATTTGCCCACGAGTGCAGTCCTCCCAAGAGTGAATTTTTGTTTCAACCTTTCTGTCACTTAGTAGACAGGACCAAGGTTTGTATAAGTCCCTCATTTGGGACAATTCTGACCCAAGGAAAATAGGCCCTCCTGCAATTCCGGTAGCTCTTGCGTCCTCAGTGATTATTAACAGAAAAGTGTGTCAACGTATACTTTCAGGTAAGAATGCAAGTTACAACCAGCATAGGTGGCATTAATAAGAAAAAAAATCTGCATTAAAAAACCTTCAAAAGTTATTTTACAAATAGCAGGGAACTTAGGGACACAGAAGATGAATTTAATTTTTTTCTTCATTATTTCATCTTTTCAGATTGTTGCAGTAAGCATATGTCCTTTAACAGCTTAGTCAAAGAATAACCGACATTCGATAAATTAGCATGCATTTTAAACAGTAAAAATAGTAAAGCTCTGTGGTCTGTAATTATGGCCTCATCATGGCTATAATGCTTTTATCTAAAAAAGATTGCATGTGTATCTGTTCACCTGTGTGAGTGCATTTACATATATACAAGTGTATGTGTATGTGTGCATGTACAAGCGTGCATGCGTGTGTGTGTGTGTGCATGTACAAGCGTGCATGCGTGTGTGTGTGTGTGCATGTACAAGCGTGCATGCAGGTGTGTGTGTGTGTGTACATGCACACCCACAGAAGCATAAGAGCAGTGGAAGCAGCTCCGAGGTAGAGAACCCCAGGCTGGAAACCCAGCAGCGCCCAACAGAGGCCACCGAGCACAGGCACTGTGAGTCCTTTCCCCCCAACATTGCTCAAACTGTTTCTTCATCTGTAAAATTGGCAACTGTGCCTTTCTCATACGGTTGATGTAAAGGCTTAGTCAACTAAAGGGACTGACATCTCATACTTGCATGGGGTGGGAAAAGCTAAATGAAGCTTCTAAAACTTAAAATGTAAGGATTATGGGCCATGACAAAAGGAGAAAAGCCTCTGACTCATTAAAACACATTCCAGCATCATTCCTCCGGTGTGCACTGCTTTGCTCCCCTGTAGCTCAGAGGGGCAGCCAGCATGGGCCGTGGGCACCCCTGCCCTGACTCAGCTGCCCACTGGCTCCCTCAAAGTGCAACCGCTTCCCCAGCACCGAGGGCTCAACGGTGACCAACAACACAACTTAGTGTAAATGAGTGTCCCACAGTCAGTGAGATGGAACCAGCTAATAGAAGAAAGTGGCTGATGAATGTCCCAGATGCAAAGTCAAAGCTGTTCTGTGCCCCGAGTGCAGGGACACTGAGGGATGCCCTGAGCCCTCGGCCCCAGCAGGATGGAGGTCACGTGGCTGAGGTGCCAGGATAGGCTCCCCACATCCCTGCCTCCAGCCCAGCACTGCTCAGACCGTGATCCTCAGAGCCCTGTGAGAAAGGGGCAGGTGGAAAGCTTAGCAGGAGCCCTGGGGAGAGAGACAAGATGGCTTGGGGCTTCTCAGGCCAGAAAACAGCAAGAATTGTTAAGAATCCATCCCCTAAAATACTCTGCAAAAGTGCAGACCAGGTGTCAGAAGCTGTGCTGGGTGCTAGGCACGGCAGTGAATGTGACAGCTCAGACCCTGACTCCACAGAGCCCCCGTTTTGCAGAGGGGGGCACGGCACATAAGGAAGCAGGTAGATGCTGGCGGTGGGAGTGCCATGAGGAGGCTCAGGCAATGGCGAGATGGGGCAGTGGCACAGCAATGCCGGTGCTGGGGCAGGTACAGCTTCCCTGTGCAGGGGGCGTCTCAGCTGAGACCTGAATAACAAGAAGGCACCAGCCCTCAAAGAGGCATAGCACACACATGCCAGGTGTGGGAACTGCAGGTGCACGCTGGTGCAGGTAGGGATGTGGTGCAGTCACAGCATGCAGGAAAGTCCATGTGCATGGGGCTCTGTGAGGACGGACGTGAGGTTGGCAGGCAGCCTGAGACCAGGTCCTGCAGGACATGATGAACATCAAGAGGAGGCCCAGCTCGGCACGGGACTGTGCTGATGAGGGTCGAACCCAGGCACTGAGCCAGCAGGACAAGGGCTCCCTTCCTGTAGCATCTAAGAGCGGTATCACCGGCACAGGGCCCCAGGAGCTGGTCAGACCAGGAGAGGCCAGCAGGACGGGGCAGGCAGAGTGTCCCTGGGGTCTTTACAGGTGGGAGCCTGGAGACCCAATACAGCAGGAGAGAGAAAACAAGGTGAATTTCCAGGTCACACATCGGTGCATTCCAAGTTCTAACTTAGCAGGTTCCTCCTTGCTTCTGCCAGCACCTTCCCGTCATAGAAACCAGGGCAATCCCTGGGGTTGAATAAGTGGGTTCATTTCATGTTTCAGCCAGGGGCACCGCCCCTCATCTCAGCAAGAGGGTAACTGGGAGGAGCTGGGAATAGGAGCTGGATGTGTGTGGGGTGGTCCTTGGAGGCTTAGGGCGCAGGCCTTTGCTCAGGAAGGGGGGCCAGGCTGCGGTTGGTGTCTCTCCAGCCCGTGCCTAGAAGACGGAGGGAAGGCAGCCGGGCTAGAGAATCGAGTGCAAAGCCCAGGCAGTTGCTTGGGTGAGCCAGGGTTGGGGGTCTGGTCCGTTGGGATTGGATCACGTCCGTGTTCTTCTCTGTGTTCTGATGGGATGTGCAAGGTCTTGATTTGTCTGGATCAATCCTGGTCACAGAGTGGCCGTGTGTGTGTGACGTGAGTGTTCTGGGACATCGCTCATGGTCACCAAAGGACACCGAGGCCCAGCCAGCGGCACCAGCTTCTGCATGTCAGTGGCTGCTTTCTCTCTTTTTAGATCCTCACCTCCCTCCAAAATGTGAAGAAACTCAAACATGTTTTTTAAGGTGTGATCTCAGCCTGTTGTAGCAAAAGATGGATCAGAATGAACGCTCTGTTTTAATTACTTTCCTAGCACAGAGTATTTTACTATAAAAGTGCCATTCCTCTGCCAAAGAGACGCATTTATTTGCTTTGCCGTGCCTTCGGAGATCACGGAGTGTTTATAATTAGGTTGTGAAACCATGCGATCCTTCAGCTGGTGTTGGCTGTTTTAAAAACAGGCTCATGCATTTGGAAGTAAGAAAATGTTACCATATACCATGGAAATTATGCAGAATTCCGTAACTGAAATCCGGAATGTGGGGGGGTGGGGGTGGGGTGACTACATTAGAAAAAATAAAACAAAAACCTTGACTTATTCCAAACAGCAGCCAAGGTGCTCAGTGGCACACAATGTTATGATTCAATAAAAAGAGGCTCATTTAAATTGCAGATCCTTATAAAATTGAGACTCCACAGATAACTTTACTCTGCCAATGTATAGAATAAATGATCTCTTAATAGAATAAAGTCACTTGTTCTCTTCGTTTGCAGTTATATTAAAACTTCCCTAGAATGTGATTTCCAGGCAGCTCTCCTAAAATGCTCCCCCAGGATAGTGAAATTCAATGACACTGGATGATGTACAGGAAATAATAAAAAGAATCAGGATATGTCATCAGGAAAGTCCTCAAACTTTGTATTTGAGAGTGAATTATTTATTAAAAGGTTTTGGAAAAGTCCTCGTGTTGCAAAACCAAGTTTTTGGATAAAGAAAGAAGATAAATATTTCTATACATGAAAATACATCATTTCTTAGAATTTACTGTGCAGACTTAGGTATGCAGTCAGGGGAAGGAGGAACCCACCTGGCAGGGGCCACTAAATATCTCACCCCAAGGGCCTGAGTGCCCACCTGCCTCAGGCCTCTGAGATGGGAGGGGCCCTCCCCAGACATGTGCAGGCAGAGACAGGAGAAGCATGCTTTGGGTTTGGGGGACCAGATTAGAACCAATGGTCATGGCCGGGTGTGGTGGCTCACACCTGTATTCCCAGCACTTTGGAAGGCTGAAGTCAGGAGTTTGAGACCAGCCTGGCCAACATGGTGAAACCCCATCTCTACTAAAAATACAAAAATTAGTCAGGTGTGGTGGTGCATGCTTGTCATCCCAGCTACTTGGGAGGCTGAGGCAGGAGAATCGCTTGAACCTGGGAGGTGGAGGCTGCAGGAAGCCAATATTGCATCACTGTACCCCAGTCTGGGCAACAGAGCAAGACCCCATCTCAAAAAAAGGGAAGGGAAGGGAAGGGAAGGGAAGGGAAG
>NW_012102243.1:2011785-2074701 GCF_000951045.1 Mandrillus leucophaeus | reverse complement strand
ATGGTCAAAAATTACACAGTGGTAAATGGCGTGTCCACTGACTGCCGTGGCTGCATTTCTCCAAGGGTGAGGACCGCCCGTCAGAGAAACAAGGCTTCATTTACATCCAGAGCTCGTCTCAGGGACCACAACTTAACAATGCCCCGTATCCCACATCATTCCCCTCATTCTGGTGGTTTATTTTAACGATGTTTCACTGCACAAGGAATTCAAAGATACCACCAAGAAAATAAATAAATCGATCAATCAAAACAAACGGCCCAAGACCCCACTCTCCCGAGGACGCCGGGGCACGTGCTCTGGATGCCTCCCCCGCCCCCGCAGGTTTTCTCCTTCAAATGAAACCACAAGGAGTGTCATTGTTGAGGTTTTTCTGAAAATTTTCTTTGCATCTGCATGTTCTAATTTTTCCTTTTGGGAAAATTCACATGTATTATTTTGGTGTATTATTGTGGTATCATGTAAGTTTGCCTGTGTCTCTCATTTTGTTTGCTGGGTTCTCTCCAGAGACCGCGTCCTTGGGATTGTCTGTGCCCATCTTCCACGACAAGCTTCTTTCTGTAATTTCCTCCGTTAGTGCTTTGCTTGCACCTGCATTCACTGCACCGAGGGAGGCGTCTCAGTTGACTCCTAATGTTTTCACCCTGCGATTGTGCTATGTGGGTAAATTCATTTCCTGGTTTCTACGAAGTTTCTGTTTTCTTCCCTACTGTGCAAAATTGTGTTCTTCCGAGTTGGGTTCTTTACCTGTTCATGTGCTTTACGTTTAACTGGGACGATGAATTACTTGATGGCCATGTGGTTTTACATGTTGATCACACTTGGGCACCTACATCAAGAAAATATCTTGGGGGCGACTTCTTCCATCTTATCTGGGACTGAATTTCCATCGGGCCCTACAATTTGAGGCTGGACATCTCCTTTTCTCTCTAATTTTCATGAGGAAGGATGAGGGTCAGGGAGATCCCCACTGAAGTGGCGTCCAGTCTTTGTCAGGATGCTGGAGCATTAGGAAGGGAAGATTTGTAACATCCCAGTGCTGCAGGGATGCCTCCCATTGAGGACCGGGCCCTGGGTCACGAGCCTCTGGTTTCTCACCACCCCAAGGTCTCAGCATCCTCCTCCAAACCCACTGCCTCTGACCATACAGTGAGAAATAGAGAGCTGAGGGTGCCTGCCAGCCTGTCAACCACTGCGAGGACCTCCTCCAGGCCCATGGAGCTGCGGTGGAGGGGCTGAGAGGCCACCCTGGAGGCCCAGCCGTGGAGCTGTCAAGGGAAGGGTCACATGTCCCGGGTGGACAGTGGTGCCTCTGCCTCTCTACATGGGCTCTGACATCCTCTGGGGAACCAGGTGCTGGGAGCCAGGCGCAGGGTCCCTGCCGGGAGCAGACTTGCTCTCTGAGCAGCTCAGCCAGGCTCCATCGGCCAGCGGCTGGAGAAGGAGCCCCTGGCTCAGCTGGGCAGAGGGCACCCCAGCTCTTCCATGCCCCCTCCCCATTTCCCCTCAGCTGCTGTTCTCTGACTCCTCAGAAGAGGGGAGGAGAAGGGAACCCCTTCAACTCTGTGTCTCCCAAGTACAGGAACTGGTGAGAAACCTCCAGGCGTCATCTCCTGGGACTTGGCTCTGCCCCGAGCCTGCGCCAGCCGTGCAGGGTCCTTCACAGGCTGCCTCGTGTTCACGTTCTTTCCATTTGGTGATTTCTCTTTCCTGGCTTGGTTGCCGTTGGTGATTATTTTTCTCTTTGGATAGCTTTCCGCTGGTGTTTTCCTCATGTGTGAGAGACTGAGGTGGGGGAAATCTGAGCTGCAGTTTCTGTCTCTCCTCTGGTCCCTCATATGACGAAGGCAGATTCCCAGGAAGGGACACGTGTGGCTGGGCAGGGGTCCTTGTGTTGCATTTTACAGCTGGGCCGAGTTCTCCTTGCAGAAGCGGCACTGACCTAGACTGGCCAACAGCTCCGACTGGCCTCAACCCTGCGGCTGCCGCTGGGTGTGATGAGACCTTTTACCTTCGTTAATTTGATAACTAACATTTTACTTGGGCTTTCGATGTGTTTATGTTTTAATTTCATATCCTTTTACCTATTTTTATTGGGGTTTTGCCCTGTTTTCCTATTGATAAATAAGAAATCCTTATATTAAGGTATTGGCTTTTTATAAAGCAAGGCTGAAGAATTTCTCACTGAAATTTGACATTTCAGAGAAAATGGGGGCTCAGATCTGGTCTTCCTCAGGGAGCCTTACCTGTGAGCGGAGTGTGGGTGGGGAAGGGAGGGGGTAAATCGCTGACACCCAGCCCATTCTGAATCATGATTCTGTCCTGGGACTCAGGCTGCAATATGGCCCCTAGCCTCCTGCTTCATGGTCTTGCCCTTACGAGGTGTCCTGGGGTGCTGTGGGGGAGCAGGAGACAGGGCATGGTGGTCACATCTCCTGGGGGAGAGGGGGGCTCTGGCCTGGGGTCTCCTCAGGCAGCCACTGATCCCACTGAAGGCTGAGGCTGAGGCTGGTGTTACCTGTGGCTTGGGCTCTCTGTGTGCTCAGATCCCAGGGGCAGCCTTGGCCTCCCTCTGTCTGTCTCCTACTAGAGCCAGTGTCCCCTCTGAGCTCGAACTCTGACTCTGTTGGTCCCAACTCTAACCATCCACTCTGTAGCTGCCCCTGGAGCCCCCACACCACACCTAAGGACCTTGGAAACCCCCCCCCACTGAGAGGTTCTCACCTGCCTCCAGCCCAGGATGCACATTTGGGACTTACGGGCACCTGAGAATCCAGCCTCAGGTCTCCTCCTCCTGACCCTGGAAGTTCCATATCCACTCTGCCTCCATTCCTTTCTGTCACCATGGCAGAGCTCTGAGAAGAGAGGCTGGGACGCGTGTCTGACATCCTGGCTCTCCTGCCAGCCTCTCCTGCTCTTTCCAGAATTCCTGGGCTGATGGGGTCTCTGACCCCCTTTCTCACTGCCGCTGGCTCAGCAGCCATGGACAGAGGGGCTCTCCCCCTGTTCTCATGGAAAACCATCACCTGGCTCCCACAGAGTTAAGCAGCAATGAGCAAAAGAGGTTAAAAAAGCTGATAAAACCCTTTTCCAAAAGGCCGCAAAGCTGCAGCTCACTGCAGCACCGGAGTTTATGTCTCCTCCTTTCATGGCTGCTGTATGAGACCTGTATCTCCATCAGGACGGATGCTGTGGGTTGGCCAGAGCAAAGGTCATCCACTCAGAAATGCGAGAAAAACCACTTTACATTTTGAAAAAGCAGAAACTGTGTTTATGCATTTACCAAATTCCCAAATACTGACATCATGTTCTCTGTGCTCTCATCACTGTTCTAAGAGCTTGACAAATAGTAATTTAGTTAATTCTCTAACAACCCTATTAGCTAGGTACTGTTATTCTCCCACTTTTTAGATGGAAAGCCTGGGGCACAAGGCATTCGTGTAAATATAACATGTTCATCAGGAGTGCCCTGAATCCCAGGAACAGATTCCAGAAGCAGAATTGAGCTTCAGCCCTGGCAGCCTGGATCCAGGTCCTGCCCTTAGCCACCAGGTGCCATCTCTGAAGGACATGCACTACTGATGGTGAAGTGCGAAGCAGCTGGGCAGAACAGAAAGGGGCATGAAGAGGCAGCCTCCATAGTGTGAATAAACACAAGTGTGTTCAAAGACCACGCCCCGGCAGTGCCTGGCAGGTGCAATGCAAATCTTTCTCTGATATTCATTCACGCTCTTGGAATAGTTTTTGTTATGCATAATTTTAATAGCATACATTTCTTAAATTCTCAATTTGTGGTAAGTTGTATGTCCTTTCATTCTATCTTTGCAGTGACCCCACACTGTAGGAACTTGTCCTTCCCATTTTAGAGATGAAAAAGTGGAAAAACAGAGTTGAGTGCCTTGCCCGAGTCCCCACCAGATAAGGACAGAGCCAGGTGTGCCTGCAACCACAGAGCCTCCAAAACAGGATGCCCTGTGAGTTTTCTGCTGCCAGATAAACCTCACAGGGCCTTACCTTGTGAAAAAAAAAATCACCTGTTTTTGTTTCCCAAGCTTTGATGCATTCATGGGTTTTTTCTCTTTATATATGGAATCAATCCAGAACTTACTTTTCTTCATAGTTTAAGCTAAGGGTGGGCTTTAACATTCTCCTCCAGATGTAATCGGTTGTTCCATTACCATTTGTTGGAAAACCCAGCGTTTTTATTGACTGTGTCACTTGTAGCATATGTTGTATTCCCATTGCAATGCTCTGAAATCCTGTGTCTGTTTCACTAATTTTTCATTCTCTCTCTGACCTAAGTCACATTCCATTTAAAGTTTAACTCTGAAAAACATTTTCACAACTACTAGAGCAAGGTCTCCTCCACAGGGTGAAAATTTCAAAACACGATCCTCTTTGTTCACTCAGTAATCCTGATAACCTTCAGACTCATCTGGGGATTTTGACCAGGATTGTGCTTTTAGATTAATTAGGAGAGAAATGGCATCTCTATAATATTGAGTTAATAATCCTTCCACTCATTTGTCTTATTTCATTTCCTTCAGTAAAATTTTATAGATTGCTTCATATGAGATTGCATATTGCTTAAGTTTACTTCCAAGAATTTATGTTTGGCTGCTATTATGAAGCCATTTTATTTATGATGCTTTCTAACTATCTCTAATGTTTGGCAGTTAAAAAAGTCATTGATTTTGGTGCATTTCTTTATTGCCAGTTCTTCCTCCTTTGTACTCATTCTTACAGTTTTTCAGACGATTCTCTTGGGCCTGTCAGATGGACAAGCGTAGGTTACGTTTTATATGCACTAGACGCATCTATGCATTTTTCCAGGAATACAGCCATAACTTTAATCAAATCCCTTTTATCAAGGTGACTTCATAGACATTCACCTCCAAACAATTAATGTGATAAATTATATTAATATATTTTCTAGTATTAAACCATCATTTAATTCCTAAAACAAGCCGTGCTTGTGCCTCTAGTGGTCATCTGATAAAAACGCCGATTTGAGTGTGGATGTTTCCTGGGGCTGCTGTAACAAAGTGCCACAGGCTGGGTGGCATCGAACAACAGGGACAGACTCTCAGCTCCGGAGGCTGGAGTCCCAAACCAAGGCGTGGGCAGGACCTGCTTCCTCCAAAGGCTCCAGGGAGGGTCTCTCCTGCTTCTTTCTCGGAAAGTTTCACTGATCATTATCCTGTAGTTAGGCTGTGATGTCCCTCAATGTTGCAAGAAACCTGTCTCAGCTTCTGGGAACGAGTTCAAAACTGAGCAGGACAATTTTAACAAAAGCAAAAGGAGAGAGAAAGGCCGAGGAAGACGGGGGCGGGGACAGGGCGCCTGCAGTTCCAGGGAGTAAGCCACCGTAATTCTGGGCACTACACAGAACAACAGAAGGGGGATCTCTGTGAGGTTAGGAAGCTACCTCGAGCCGTCCCCCTTCCAACAATCCAGGAAAGCGAATTTCACATTAACAGGAAGCACAGCAGTCCATCAGGGATGAGTGGAGATGCAAATTGCGGTCTCTCCATACAATGGAATGGAATTCAGCCGGAAAAAGGGAGGAAACTCTGACACAGGCTGCAACATGCATGAAGCTTGAGGGCATGATGCTGAGTGAAATAAGCCAGTCACAAGAAGACAAATACTGCACGAGTCCACTTCTATGAGGTCCCTGGAGTAATCCAACTCGTAGAGACAGGAAGCAGAATGGTGGTTTCCAGGGGCTGGGGGAGGGGAAGTTAGTATTTAATGAAGACAGAGTTTCTGTTCTGTAAGAGGAAAAGAGTCTCAGAGATGAATGGTGGCAATGGTTAGCCAGCAAAGGGAATGCACTTAACACCACTGAGCCTGGACCCTTAAAAAATGGTTACAACAGTAAATTTTATGTTACATGCTTTTAATAATTTAAAATATTTACTTGAAAAATGAGACATGACAAATTTCCACTAAAAGTATTTATAAGAAAATGGATAATATGGCACAGAATGATATCTATATGGACAATTAAAGCATGGCAGAGATGCAGGCTCAGACAATGGGCAGAAACGGCTTGGTAGTAGTTCAAAATGAGATTACAGATTCTATAAAACATGCTTAAAAACAAAAATCATCATTTAAAATAATTCAGAAATGAGATGATAAAACAGGAAGCTTCAAAAATGCTAAAAATCACTTCAGAAATGAAAACTAAGCTATCAGAGACATGAATGGAACAAACAAGAACAATCCCTTAAGAAAAATAGGAGGTAACAAAGAAAGGCTTTTTAAAATAAAAAAGGAAGAAAGTAAGAAAGAAGGGGACTCAAGAAACACAAAAGGACAAATGCGAAAGGCAGGCACAGAAGGTGGCGTGTACGGATGGACCCTGCAGGAGAAAATCAAAGCAGGAAACAAAGTCAGTATAAAAACTTTTTTCACAACTTTCCTTACTTTAAGAGAGATTTTAAATGGCCATATTGAAAGTACATATCAGCTACCTGAGAATATAGATCCAGGATAACCAACACCAAGATATATGCCATTAAAATACTAAACTTTTACAGAAAAAGAAAAAAACATTTTTGGCATCTAGGTTAAAAAGCAAGATATTGTAAGGAATACAAAAATAGAGTATCATCATGCTTTTACAGCAAAGCTTTAGGCCCGAAAAAAGCTAAAATCTTATACTTATTATGTTTTATTAAGGAAAAAATGTGAACCAAGTATCTTATACCCAGCAAAACTGACTTTCGAGTATCAAAGACAGGAAGTGTTATCGGCATTCAAGAATTCAGAAATATTGTTCCCATGCGCATATGCTGAGAGAGAGCTCATCCTAGAGAATGAACTTCAATCAGAAGTGGCAACAAAGGTTTTCATTAAAGACTAGTGATAAGCATGTATAAAGTTACCTGTAGAACTGGGAAAATGAGGGCTAAAAGGGAGAAAAGATTGTATATAATGGCTATATGAATTGACCATGTAGACACAATACTTCTATTTTAAAATGGAAATGGAAACAGAAAACACACAGAGAAAAATACTATTTTTAGCCATATCAGTGGTGATAACGTTATTACTGGTATATAATATATACACCCATATATAATATTTGTATTCTGAAACGGTTGTGTGTATAATGTGCAATAGGAGAAATGAGCAGTTCTGTGAGATAATTCTAATTCTGTCATCCTTGAGCACTGCTAGAACTTTTGGTGTTGAAGAAAGGAGACACAGATGTTAAATGAGAGGAGATTAAATCGAAACTCTTTCATCCTGAATTTGAATTGGAAGAAATGGTACGAACTCCTAAGGCCTTTCCCAGTTCTGCCCAGCTACAGTGAGCACTCACAGTGCTCCTGGGACAGTTGGGAAACCCCTTTCCCACGGGAGAAGTGGGGCTCCTTGGGGAAATGACTGCTCCCAGGCACTGGGGGAGTGGAATACGACCTGGGCCTGGGCAGCACCAGAGGGCGGGGAGGTGAAGGTGGCCACAGCTGTGTTACCAGGGCTCAAGGCCAACTCGAAGAGGCTCCTATTAGGGGAGATGGGACAACCTGAGTTTCAGGAGGGATGTTAATTTCAACTGACTGAAACTTATTAAATAAGTCTAAACCACAAATAAATAAGAAAGTTCGGAGGATATCATATTCAGGGAACGACAGTGTCCCAGTTCATTATCTTGAAAACCGATGAAGAGAATCAAGCGTTTGCCCTCTTCCTTCTGTGAGCCATTCCTCGGGGGAAGCAGGTCACAGATAAGGGGAAGCACGTCTTCATCATAGCGCTACTGTTCAAGAGCAGAAACCATGGTGCCATCAGGCTAACCGTCGTGTAACCCATGACGATTCATGACGCCAGCAGCATCCACAGCAGCTGGCATCGCAGAGAGAAGCAATCAAGTGTTATATGCCTCCCAATAAAGAAACAAAATGCTGACTCTAATCTTAAGAAAGGGATCCTTAGGGTCGGGCTCTGGATGCAGGGACCAGTGTGCAGGTTCAGACCACAGAAGACTGTTGTATTGCCGCATAACTATGCACTTGGCAAAAGCCGAACTGGGACATTCTATGGGCAAAAACCCTGAATTCTACAACAGGTAAGTTGTATGGGAATGAAAAGGGTGGAAGGAGAACTTGTAGAATGAAAGGGATGTAAAGGCCTCAGATTAAAAAGAAAATGGGCAAGAGGGAACTCTGGATTCTAGGCATGCACGTGACTGACAGACCACAAGAAGGGCAAGGACCAAGATGGTGAATTCGGGGTGATGGTTTTTTTTTGGTTTTTTTTGTTTTTTTTGTTTTGTTTTTTTGAGATGGAGTCTCGCTCTGTCGCCCAGACTGGAGTACAGTGGCCTGATCTCAGCTCACTGCAAGCTTCCGCCTCCTGGGTTTACACCATTCTCCTGCCTCAGCCTCCCGAGTAGCTGGGACTACAGGCGCCCGCCACCTCGCCCGGCTAGTTTTTTGTGTTTTTAGTAGAGACGGGGTTTCACCATGTTAGCCAGGATAGTCTCGATCTCCTGACCTCGTGATCCGCCCGTCTTGGCCTCCCAAAGTGCCAGGATTACAGGCTTGAGCCACCGCGCCCGGCCGAATTCGGGGTGATGTTAATTTGAGGCAGGGGCTGGAGAGACTGATGGGGATGAGGAACATGTGGTTTCTGGAAAGGCTGCAAAGGTCCATTCCTCAACCTGGTGGTAGTTGCAGGGGGTGGGGCAGGCTGCTTTATCATAACCTGTTTCAGCTGTGTGCGTGTTTTGTGTGGTTTTCCATATCCGTGTTTTGTTTTACAATGAAAAGTCAGAAAAAACAAGTTTGGCAACCAGAGATGATGTCCCTCTGCCATGGTGACTTTCTAAACTTTTATGTAATACTGGTCCAGTCCCCTGCACCTGGAGGAGTCCACAGGCAGCCGCTGTGGAACAGGTGAGCCAGCGAGCCATGAGTGGAGGAGCAGCTGGGGCCAGTGACAGCGTTCTGAATCAGAGAGAGCTGCAGGCCAGCGCAGAGCGGCTGACTACGAGGCCTGGAACCAGAGTGGGGTTTAGTGAAATGGAGCAGCGTTTGTGTGATTCCAGCCTGAAGTTTGGAGCGGCGGACCGGAGGGACAGCTGGAGACTCACATATGAAGAAGTGCCTGCCCACTCCTTGGGAAGAGCTCTGCATCCACCCAGGTGCGAAACCACAGACAGAGCTCATTCACGAGGCAGCCCAGGTAACCTGGAGTACAGAGAACCAGACCCCAAGAGCACGTCCATAGATCTCCAGCATCTGAGGAGCCCATTTCCAGACATGCTGATGCAGGGGCAAGTGGTTTCTACAACTTGGAAAGCTGGAAAGTGTCCTGTTTTCATTTGTCAAACACAAGCCTTCCGTTGATTGTAAGAGGATCTGCTTGCAGACGGCTCAAATTCCCGAGGTGCCAATTCCGCCCTCATGTAACTGGAACCCTGAGTGTCCATCCGGATGGGAGGAGAAGCATCTGAGCCCTGAAGCCCTGGCTGGCACATTTCTACCACCACTCCTGGCAGCTCTAGACATGCCCAGGGGCTGCACCGGTGCCAGAGGTCACACACCTCCCACAACAGAAACCCAGACTGGAAGCTTCCTCTGTGAAATCATCAATGTGGGATGCAGAAGAGGCACCAGCAAGTATGGAATAAACGTTGCCTGTAATAAATGGCACCTGCATACAATCAGGGTCTAATACGGTTAATCTACCAGTGCTTGTAATTACCTTTTTTTGTAGAGAAGAAAGTGATTTGTATTTACCCTCAAATGATACCGAAGATGCCTTTTGTCTTCCGTCAGCCCTGGTCCCGTCCGACCTTCAGAAGGCAGTCTCAAATAAAAGGAAATTGCATTTCCATGATGAGGATCTTTGCTGAATTTCCTTGTGGTGAAAGCACATCTAATCAGGTATCTGAGAAGGGATTTTTCAACATTATTAGAGAATGGCAAATGCTGTTATTGTGGGACCCAGAATGAAATCTCAGCCATAAACCTTCACTCATATTTGGAAAAGTGAATTATTCAATGTTGAGACTGTAATAGCAGAAATGAATAATAAAACCATATCCCAAGACCAACAAAATCTAGTATTTGTATTATTTTTTTAAGAAAGGTTACCAAAATTTTTTTTTTAATTTTATGAAATGGAGACAAAAAGTAGAATGAAAATATCAATCCTTAGGTTGTTGGGGACACCTGGGGTTTTTGAGATTTATCATCCCCATCACGGGTGTCAGGTAAGCAGTTCATAAATGATCCATCAGGTGGCAGGTGGGGCGGCGAAGATTTAAATATGTTAATGGTGTGAGTTGCAAAGAAAACACGTGAGGGTTTTACTGCCAAACATTCTGAGCTTCTCGATAGACAATGGGGCCTGGTATAGACGAAGCAACCAGACATCCTGCAGCCCATGAGGCTGAATCCCCGAAGCTGGGACACCCATGAGGCTGAATCCCTGGGACTGGGGACCCCCATGAGGCTGAATCCCTGGGACTGGGGACGGCCTCTTCCAGGCTGCGGCTGCCTTTTCACGTCCTTTCAGAACCAGCATTTGCTATTAGGAGCTCTTAGAGAACAGACAAGTACCCCATGCTGAGGGGTGGTGGAGAAAGGGACAAGGCAGAATTCTGGGGGCCCTGAGGGGCTGCAGTGCCGGATGGCAGGGCAGGAGAGGGAGGTTTGTGATGAGACCAAAACTGTCTGAAAGGGAACTGAGGGGAACCCACCACACTGCCCCTACCTGGGGAGAACCCTCTGTGTGGCCATGGGACATTGCCATGTAAAGTCCACTCTCTGCTCTGTTCAGCCTGACTTTACCCAGGGATGCATGGGAAGAGGAAGAAGCCTTTACTAGGTCCAAGATGTCCCGAGCCCCTTCCCTTGAAGCCTCGAGGTACCCCCCAAAATGAAGCCAGTGTTCCGAGCCCACTTGCCATTGCCATCCCCAGACATAGACAACCTGGGCTGCTTTCAGCGGCATCACTCCTAAAACAAAGGAAAACATTCAATAATTCGTAACCTCAAGCCCCTGGGCCGCACTCGTGTTAAACATCTGTAAACAAAAGCCTGAGAGGTGGAATTTCTTGATTCTGACCTTTACAAAGCTCTGTAATCAGAGAGAACAAAGGCCCAGCCCTCTGGACTCCTCTCAGCCGGGAAGCAGGGCTCATCTCGGAACACTGTGGACAGTCCAATGACACCTAAAACAGCCCTGATGTCAAAAACACGTCCAAACTTTCTTGAAGCCTTTCCTATAAATGACTGTGAAATATGTATTTACTTAAACAGGGTTATGAAGGTCTCTTAATTCTGAATTCAGATTGCTTTAAATATTAGCTAAAACCTAAGAACCAAAAGATTGCATTATGCATAGAGCCAAGTAGGTCCAAGATATTGGGACAGGCGTGGGGAGAACTCAAGAGAGGGATGCAAGCCGCTGAGTTTCTCCCTTCGAAGGAAGCTGGAGACGCCCTGGCCATGGAGCAGGTGCATTGGCCCTGGGACTGCCCTAGGAAAACAGCGCCCCGTGGAGGAAAGTGAGGGAAGGACAGGAGCTTGGCGGTGGCTTGGGCTGGAAGCAGCTGCAGGTTCAGTAGCCTGTCCATGCTGGGGCTTCCCTTCCTCCCGGCTCCAAAGAGATCAAAGGAGGAGGAGCATGGAGGACCCGACCCAGGGCCTGGCTCCAGGAGGTGCTCGAATCCCACCTCTGCCACACTCTGCCCGGGCCTTGCCCACCTCTGCTTCCTCATCCACGCTAGTGAAGGACCGTCGGCACACGACCGGCCTAAGGCGGTCACCACTTCCTGGGAAGGTGGGGTGCCATGCCAGCATCTCTGCTGTCCCACCCTGGGCACTCACTGGAAGGCCCTGCATGGCTCTGCAAGGGCAGAGGGGGAGAAGGAGGGGAGTGGGGGAGGGGAAAAGGATGGTGCAGAGAAGGGTCAACGCTGGACCAGGTAGGACTGGAATCGGCAGAGATTTGTGGAAAGTCCAACTTAGACGGACTCTCGTTTCCTCTCACGTGTGATCCCCAAACCAGCAAACGCGGGGAGCACAGCACACTCCGTTCCCAGGGCTCAGTTTCTCGGCAGCATCCTGCCCACAGTCCAGCGTGCAGGAGGGAGGGGGCGAGGGGTACATGCCTCCCTCAGAGACCCTTCCCAGACTCATGAACACCGTTGTGTGCACCTGCAGGCCCACCTGAGGCAGTGCCAACACCCAGACACACAGGAAGCTGCGGAATTCGCCTGTCCAGATTGGCCACACAGGAAGCTGATCTTCATATATAGGTTTTTCACCCACTAAACAATCAAAGGAGAGTGAACAGGGAGACAGCAGGCCCTGCCCCTGCCTGAACAGGGAAGCCAGGCCAGGCGACGAAACGCCCCCAGTCAGGAACTGATGCAGGGACCTGGGAGGACCCTGGCCCTGGCTGGGGCGTTGGATGGAACTAGAACCCCCTGGATGCGTCTATAGAGACCCCTCTTCAGTCCTTAAAGCCCAGCTGGTCCCGCGCAGGCTGGGCCCTGACTGGACACTTGTAGCATATCCAGCATCATCTCCAACACTCTGTGACTGTTCAGCTTCTGTCCTCAGGACTCCGTGTAGGATTCACCACGCTCCCTTCGGAGAGACGACCGGAGATGCTGGTGCCTCGCCTACCATCACCTCTGCCAAATTCTGGGTCACGTTTTGAATCCGTGCCTACATGGCTCTGGCGTGCATGTTCTTCCCATTTGGGTAATCACTGTATTTAGCCCACACAGAAGCTAAAGGTTGAACGTTTAGCACTCAATAAAGAATTGTCAACTTCCACCTTTGCTTTGAAAGATTCACAGTATAGAAATAATTCATGAACCAATCAAATTTACCTACACGAGCATCTGTGCAAATGTCCTCCAGGGTCCAGTTCGGCAGCTCGCTACAGAAGGGCAGTGTAACTGGATGAATTATCAAATACTCCATCTCTTCCACCTGAATCCCAGGCCTCAGCCCTGAGGTTTTGAAGTTTGAACTGTTGGGTTCTGCAGACGCGCACAGTGATAGCACCCCACAATGCGCACTCTGGCCTCAGAGGCAAACATCACAGCAGCTGTGGACGTCCGTACATGCTCCTGTGGGCCCCTCTGGGATGACCATCACCGCGTGCCTGGAAAGCAAACACCCTTTTTGAGGGGTATGCAACTGAGGAGAGAGAAACATTAGAAAGAAAGGAGGAAAAAACAGGAAGTGCCACGAAGGTGCCACACAGGGAGGCTGGATCCAAAGAGATTCTGGCGTTTTGAGATAAAAAAGGTATTGGAGGTGAAAACAGCGTCAAGCAAATGGATTTCTTGTCTGTGTGTGTGTTTTCATTGCGATCTTGGATTGCAGTCATGTCTCCTGACGGATGCGGCTGCCACAGTGGGGGACTTGGGGTCACCCTGGGTGGGCTGTGCTCCAGCTCACATGGCCCAGGGTTTGAAACCCTGTACCTATGTACTTGGGAGAAGCCTGCCTGGCACACAAGGATCCCCGAACGAGGTGGGGCCAGGGGTACCAAGACCGAACAACCCCAAGCCCCCCGTGCTCTTCTGCACAGGAACAGCAATGTCAGTGCCAAGCTCTTCGTGATAATTCCTAGAATCCTTCCAAGGAGGGGTGGACTTCGGAAACAAGAACGGCAACCAAGCCAGCCCCGAAGCACCCAAGGGAGCCAAGACGCCGATCGACTCCAACTCTTTTTATTTCTGCTGGAGAAGAGCCCCACCCAGCTCCCAGGAACCTGGAATTAGAGGATTGTGCTGGAGGATTTACTTTTACTTTTAGGACAAGATTGAAATCCCTTGTTATGTCTGTCTTTCAATAAGCTACTAATGCCCACATCTAAGATCTCCATTCTGATGAAAAAATAACACTACATCAGCAAACTATTTGTGAAGCTGGATTTTAACAACTTGATCCACAAGCTTAATGGGTAAACATTTTCAAAGAAATTCTGATTGCTAAAGCTGCTTTAGCTCCCTGGCTCTGGAATTTAAATTATTTGCAGTGTTGTAAGCACCATGTTGGGATGACTTTTTTCTCTCTCCATTTTTTTTTTTTACCAAAAGTGGAAAATTATCTTTACACTCCTTTTTCAGGATTACCACAAGGCTGACGTTGTTTCTCAAATTGATCTTTCTTTTCCTCTCGTTTTTTTGTTTGTTTGTTTTAATTTTTTTTTTTTTTTAGATGGAGTCTCACTCTGTCACCCAGGCTGGAGTGCAGTGGCACGATCTTGGTTCACTGTAACTTCTGCCTCCTAGATTCAAGTGATTCTCCTGCCTTAGTCTCCTGAGTAGCTGGGATTATAGGCACCCACCACCATGTCTGGCTAATTTTTTTTTGTATTTTTAGTAGAGACGGGGTTTCACCATGTTAGCCAAGGTGGTCTCAATCTCCTGACCTCGTGATCCACCAGCCTCAGCCTCACAAAGTGCTGGGATTACCAGAGTGAGCCATGGTGCCTGGCCTTCCTCTTATTTTTAAGTGATAGCTCAATAGCAGTTCGCATCTAGAGTTGAAGAAGCCTTGAGTGTCCGGAGTCCACGGCAGAGAGGGGGATCCTTCTGCCCTCGCCACACCCTGTCCACAAGCTGCAGGTCAGCCAGTGAGAGGCACAAGTGCAAACAGGCGGGAGAGGGAGGGGAGAGACTCCAGCGCAATCCTCCAAGCGGACCTGAAGGAGGCGAGGCCAGCCTGGATCATAGCTCCCCAGTGCAGAAATAATGAAAATAACGAGGAAAGCAAGTGCCCCCAAACAACAACCACCCGGGAAGCAGATTTCTGTGTGCGTGTTGGACACGTTTGAGGAAGGAAGAAAAGCACAGTCGTGCCATCTCTATTTCTGATTTAACCAGTGAAAAAAACCTTCCTGTCCATTTTTGTAAATTCCTCTTCCCTTATTCCAGGATCCAGTGCAAATAAGAATGACAGAAACATGCGTCCCCACCCACTTCACTAATGGAAGGAGGTGGCAGTGACTCCGTGGTGAGTGAGAGCCTTCACTGGGCTGGCAGCATTTGCACCCTGCCCACACCTGGCCCTGCTCGTGCACACGCTGGCAGAGCCTCGGAGGAGCAGCTGCTGATGCCCAGCTCCAGGAGCCGTGGCCCAGCCCACTCATTCGTGGGGACCCCAAAGTCAAAAAGTAGGGTTTGGCAATGAATGGAAAGGAACACGGAGACCCTGAGAAGAGTTCAGGGGACATGTGTTTGTTGTTTTGTTACTATGTTACTCTAACCCATTGACCCCCTAAAAAAAAATGTATATCTGTATAGACACACAGACAGCCCAAACTGGGAGAAGCCACTGCCAAAAACTAAAGCCACTCTCCTAGATACTTAAGGAAGGCAAGGGATTCCTGTCACTTTTTCCCTAGATTTGTCCCCAGGACTCTCAGGAAGGCTGACCTGCCTATGATGCCCCCAGGACTGGGCCGACTCTGCCACCTCCCTGTGTGCCCGTCCTCACCTTTCCAGGCAGCGGTCATGGGGTGCTGGATGGGGGGCCCAGTCCTGCCCATCTCAGGGCCTCACCTGTTCCCTTTGAGCTGCCAGCTCCTCCAGCCCTATGACGGGGTGAGCTCAGACACAAAGGCAGCAGATGTCAGGGACAAAAGGTTTGGATGCTTCAGATCCAAAGAGTCACTGTGACGGCAAGTGGGGACGAGCTGAGCAAGCCAAGTGACTGCCATGAAATGGACTTTGTCAAAAGTTCCTTGGCCTCCAGGTCTCTCCTCAGGATTCACTGATAGAACTGGGCTTCCCTTCACTTTGAAAAACATCAGATTAAACAAATAATCCAGCATCACATTTTTTTATTTAAATTCCTAACTGGAGTCAAAGCATTAAACAAGTCAGATTATAAACAAATAAATGAAGGTTTAAAAAGCCCCTCCAGTGAGCCCAGTGTGAGGTGGGGAGGTGGTCAAGCCGGCAGGAGGAGCTGCGTGGGCCAGCAGAGCTCCCCGCAGGCCCCTGCGTGGCTCGCCCCGATGGAGGCTGAGACACACGGTACATGGGCTGGTTCACCCCCTCTCACTAGTGGGAAACGCAGCTGGGAACAGGAGCCCAAGCACTGCCACGGTCACGAAAGAGTGGAAGCACCACCTCGGCCCAGGGTCTGCACCTCTCTTGGCCAGAAGGAAGCCCCAACAAGAATGTATTTCCTAATGGAGAAGCAGGAGGCAGGGACCATGCTTGGTAATCGCCAGGCCGGATCCCATCCAGCCTTTCAACTGCCAGCCTGGGAAAGGGGGACTTCAGATCCCATCCAGCCTTTCAGCTGCCATCCTAGAAAAGAGAGAGAATGGGGCTCAGGCAGGACGGGTCTTGGGTAAGACCAATGAAGTAATGTCAGGGCAGAGCCCAGGAGAAAAGGAGACCCTTGGTATCCGTGTGGAGAGGCTGCAAAGGCAGCAAGTGACCTGGCCACACAGGCAGGAGGCCACAGCCTGCAACCACAGGCTCACAGCTGGGAGGTAGAGGAGGGTCTGCCCAGCTGGCTCCACACCCCCCGCCTACCGGCCCCCACCTTCCCCTCCAGCTTCAAGGGGACGGATTGACCCTGCTGGAGACCAGTTACAACCACAGGCTCACAGCTGGGAGATAGGGGAGGGTCTGCCCAGCCAGCTCCACATCCCCCACCCACCAGCCCCCACCTTCCCATTCAGCTTCAGGGGGACAGACTGACCCTGCCGGAGGCCAGTGCAGTGCAGGAGGTGACAGGCAGGCTCAGAGGTCCTGGCTCAGAGCCCTGTGACCCTCTAAAGTGTCTCAATCTCTCTTAGCCTCTGCTTCCTAAAATAAAAACTGAAGATGTAGCCCTGCCTTGCCGGGTATTGGGAAGCGTGAGCAGCACCTGTGTGTGGCGAGGCCTCGCTCCAGAGCTCGTCACCCCACAGGTCGGAAAGACGGACCCCACAGCTCGGAAAGACGGACCTCACAGGTCGGAAAGACGGACCCCACAGGTCCACACGGGAAGGGTGTGGACAGTAATTCATGGTTTTCAGAAGATAATAGAATGGCAGGCTCCTGGAAACTCAATCTAGAAAGCTGTCCACATCTGCCAGCCTCTGACAGTGAGATAAATAAGTCTCCTCACTCGACAGACTCCGAGCCCGGGGCCAGACACACCAATGGTTATAAGTAAGTGCACACCAAGCTTGTACGAAGTGTCCCAGGGCACTGAGGACGCAGCGGCCACCCCTGCCCAGAGGCAGAGAGTGCAGATCAGGGCACGCTCCAGAGGGAGCATCTGCCAGGCCTCGGGGAGGAGCCAGGAGGGGCAGCCGCGGCAGGAGGACAGGAGGAAGACGGCAGCCCGTAGGGTGCAGCAGCCAGCAGTGAGCGCTGACCAGCCTGTGGGCCCCTGTGGTGGCATTTTCCAAACACGGCCTGAGCCCCTCACTTCTGGAGTGGACAGGACTGCTCCACTTCCCACGCAGGAAGCTCTGGAGCCAACGCCGCGACTCACAACCTGCGTCGTTTCCCGAGCTGCTCTGCTGAGTCAAGGTTGGGAAACTCGGCCTCTGATCACGCAGGTTCGGCGTGCGGGGCCACCTCACTCCTCAGAGGCCGGCCAGTATCCGAGGTGCCCACAGCCAGCACCCTGCAGCCTTGAAGCTGTTCCACCGTCGCAGGACATCACACCTGCGGCCAGAGGACAAACGCCCAGAGCCTGACCCTCATGGCACCAGAGGCCACTCTCCAGGACAGCCACTGGCCGGGAGAGGAAAGTCCATGCAGGAATATCCCCAGCTGCGTCTCACTGGGGCCGCCTGATGGCAGAGCTTGGCTCCTGAGCAGCCGGGAGCAGAGCGGGAGAGGCTGAGGGAGAAAGCTGGCAGGGGAGGTGCAGAGACCACGTGCACAGCCCACGCTGCCGGACACGGAAGGGAATAAGGGCAGGCCGGTGGCGGGAGTGCCTCGGGGAAGTCCTCAGCCCGGTGCTGAATGGAATAGGAAGACCCCACACAGGTCCCGAGAGCAACATTTTAGAGATCCCTCCCCACCAGCCAGTGGGTCCCACGGTCTGTGGGGCCAGTGCTGGGACATGCACCAAAACTGCGAGATAGAGGGATAAGGAAAACGTGGTGCCTATGCACAATAAACACCACTCAGCTCTAGAACGGATGGGACCCGGGCATTTCCAACACGGCTGGAACTGGAAGTCATCATGATAAGTGAAATAAACCAGCACAGACAGACAGGCTTCACATGTTCTCACTCCTCTGTGGGAGCTGAAAAGGTGGAGCCCCTGAAGATGCGGAGTGATTGGTGGTTACCAGGCTGGGAAAAGGAGAGAGGGGAGGGAGTGAAGAGAGGTTGATTCATGGGTACAGGTATACAGATAGAAGAAATGAGACCTGGGGTTTGATAGATCAGTAGGGCAACCATAGTTTACAATAAGCCTTTGTATACTTCAAAATAGCTAGAAGGGAATAACTCAGATGTTTCTAGCATAAAGACAAATGTTTAAGGTGATAGATATACCGGTTACCCTGGTTTGATCTTTTCACATTATATGAATGTATAAAATTATCACATGTACCCCAAAATATGTACATTGATTATGTATTCATTTAAAATATCAATTTTTTAAGCACCCAGGAGGATTGGGTGCTGGAGGGTGCTGTGGGCTGTGGGCTGACCCTCCCCTGCCAGGGTGAAGGGAAAGGGCTGGCTCTAATTGGCAGGTTCCTGGAGAAAGCAGCTCCAGGGAGAATGTCAGCACAGAGCAGTGCCAGATTGGAATCCTCCTGGATTTGCAAGAGACTGAGAGATTTCTGGCTACTGTGAAACACAGGAAGAAGCTTTTGCACAAAGGAAATAAAGGTTTTCTTTTCCTGAACTTCAGTTCCTATTTGGAATCCCAAAGGGAAGAATTTCCACCAATCAAAAGATGGGATTTCTCAGCCAGAAAGTTCAGTCCTGTTTCCTCATAAGCCTGGTTGTTTATAAAAATAGCTGGTGATGAGGTTTTCCGAGACATGGATTCACAGGTTACCTGATTGTTAGGATCCAAAAGCAGAGAGAAGCTGCTAGGATACCAAGGAGTTGAGCCCTCGGCTGGGTCTGTTTACTGAGAATCAGGACAGTCAAGGCACTTGGGTTTTCAGTGCAGGCACTTGGTGACCCATGGGGTGTGAAACTGATGAAAGAGGAAGACGGTGGGGTTGTGGGTGCAGTGGTTCCTGTCCACCCATCTGCCGGGTTTTATGTGCCAGGGGCTCAACCTGCCTGCCCTGCCTGCCTGCCCTGGGACCAAGGGCCAGGGAGGAGATTAGCTACAGACATCTATCCCCATTTCTATAAAAACCACAAGAATCAGGGCCTGCTAACAAGCAGGTGTGACTCTGGCCCAGGAGATGGAAGCTTAGCAGGAAGCACCTTTGTCCTCATGGAGCTCAGAGTCCAGCTGAAGAGATGACAACAAACACGGAAATCAAGGCCCAGGGCATCCATCCCCACTGCGGTGGCACAGGGCACCTGGAGTGGGGCTGGGGCTCTTCCCCTGCAGCAGCTGGAGAGCGCCTCGCCAGCAGGGACAGGCACACATGGAAAGGAGGAGCTGCTGACACACAGAAGGCGCATGGTCCAAGTGCCCATCCCTCATCGGTTCTTCCAGCAGAGACCCCCAGGTCCTGTGCTAAGTGGTGAATCCATGCAAAGACCACACGTGCCTCCGAGGTGTGCATGGCACAGCAGGGAAGGAAGATGGGGGGAGGGTAACCTCAGCAGGAGGCTTGGGTTTTGAGGTTTCGGGGGACCCTGGGAGAGGCTGGGCCCCAGAGAGCCTCCCTGCTGTCCCCAAGTCACTAGAACCACCGCATGATCAGAGGAAGACACCAGAAACTCTGTCGCATTTGGAGTCACTGTAAGTCGTTCATGAAAACATCTGGGAGATGCCTCTGCCCACTGAGGTCGGCCCCATCTCGAGGGTGGGACGAAGCGCCTCAGAGGGACGGTGAGGAAACAAGCCGGGCACAGAACAACAAACCACAGGATGTCGCGGAGCTGTGGGATCCGCCACAGCCAACCTCAGGAAGAGAGAGGAGGACTGTGGTGGGTGGGGGTCGGGGCATGGGGAGATGGTGGTCAAAGGATATAGAGCTTCCACGAGACGGCAGGAGTGAGCTCAGAGGCCTGCGGTGCCCGTGGTGACCACAGTTATCACAATAACCATGTGTCAAACTCTGCAAGACCCTGAGAGTGGATTTTGCGTTCTCGTCACAAATCATGAGAAGCATGTGAGGTCACGCATAGGGTAATTAGCTTGATCCAGCCATGCCACGATGTACACGGGTTTCAAAATATCACGTTGTGTACCATAAGTACATACAATTTTAATCTGTCCATTGAAAATATGAATTAATTTAAAATGAAACGAAAGAATAGCGGCCCAGCTGGCCCTCCTTCCCCTGAGAGACTCCTCCGCCGTGAAGTGGGCCTGGGATGAGGAGGAGGCTGCAGAGCTCCCTGAGGGGACAGATGGGGCTGGCCGGGCAGATCAATGGGGCAGGGGCTGGACCCTGAGGAAGCCCCCACTGCGCCCCTCGGCTGAGCGCTTGGGTTTGCTGTCGGGTGTTCCTTCCCAGCCTGTCCGGCCGCCCCATGTAGCCATGAGGGTCCAGGCTGGTGTGGACACCCAGGCATACCAGGTGACTGCTCCTGGCCCGGCTGCCGTGGTTCCACCCCGGGGCTCCCAGCGCCCACCCCCAGGCAAAGTCCAGTCCATGCTCAGTGGAGCTCAGGGCGGAGGCCCAGGAGCAAGTTCTCAGCGGGGAGCAGGACGCCCCATCCTTCATCTTGTTCTGCAGAACCAGCCACTGGAGCCGCTACCTGCTCTGGGCTTCCACGGGTGGGGGCCTCATTCCTGGGGGGCTGCTGGAGGGGGAGCCAGGGATGCAGAGAGAAGGGGGGGCTTTCTTTTCAACCTCCCATGAGCAGGAGAAGCAGCCACCTCCTGGTTCCTGCAGAGCCTCTGTGAGGAGCCCACAGCTTCCTTTCCTCACACATCCCGGGAGCCCCTTCTGGGGTGACCTGGGCCCAGCCCTCCACGGGAGTCCACTGGCCACGGTCAAGGCGGAACACAGCTGAGGCGATCTTCTTGGAACACCAAGCAGAAAATCCCTAAGAAAATCTCACAACTCGAACATCTAGCTGTGAGGACACCATTGCAGGATTATTGTCCACTGAGTTAGACACACACGGCCTGTGGTGAACTGCTTTGTGCACCACGTGAAACCTGCTCCATCCCTGCCAGAGACCCACGTCGGGGGATCCTGTGCCTGCACGCAGGAACACCGTGAACACCGGCCTGAAGTCAGCATCTCACCCGGGATCCCGGGAAGCTGGTGCTCCCTGCTCCATTGGGTTGGAAGATGTTTGATGTGCTCAGTCTCTGTTGCTGCTAATTTTACCACCGCTGTTGCAAACAGCATTTTGTCAATGTGATATGCAAATAAGACCCAAATGTAATTTCATATGTAAATAAGGCACAAATTCAAAATATGAACTGTAGAAACAGAGACGCTTCTCTTAATGTAAATTCCATATGGCCATTTATGTCGCTTATAAAAAATCTAAATCATATGAATTTCTCAGCTCACTGACATACTCCTACCGACCATCGAATGTCACTGGCTTCAGAAGAAGAGCCGCACTCCGCAGGCGCAGGCCGTCAGCCGGCTAGCTGGGCTGATGACCTCTGTGGTTGAAGTTGGATGGTAGAAAAGCCCCTTTTGCTTTCCGGTGCACAGCTGTGTGTATTGTACCCAGAGTGCACCAAGCAAAGCCCTTGGAATTGCTGTTTCATATTTCCTTAAATGAGATACAGCTGAATCCGTTCTAACGGCGCTCTCCGTTATGCTCTAGACGTTGTCCAGTGTCTGGTGTAGTATATACGACACGAATGTACTAAGTTCTCTTCCTAGCCTGCTAGGCCAGCAAGCAGCTCCTATTTCTGTCTGCTGGAGATGAGCCTGTTGGAAGGGGTCTCAAGGCTGAGCAGGGCTGTCTGCTCCCGTCTCAGGCCTTGGATCCAACCATTATTCCTTTTCTGGGCTCAGGTCTTGTTTGCCTAAACCCGGCTAACGGTAGCCTCCTCTGTGTGAGCTGAATCACAAGAATGCAGGTCTCGACCCAACACGACTGCGCCTCGCTTTCTGGGGGTGGCTCTAGACATAGGCACCCTTCAGCCCTGAGTGCGGCTCTGACAGCAGGCTCTCTGCACGGGCTCTGGGCCGAGGAAACCCCGGGAGGCCCCAGAACTGCCAGTGGAAGGCTGGCTGCAGAACTGGACCTGCTACGGTCCCGGTGAACTGCAAGATAGAGCATGGCCTGAGGAGGGGCTGTCTTCTGCCTCGAACTCCCCCCGTCACAGCTCCCATGTCCCGGCTGTGCCTGTCCCAAAGGGTGTCCACATTTCAGCACCCTGGAAGGCAGGCCCAGCCTAGGCCTTGGGGGTGGGAGATGTGACGATTCAGCTCTGCACTCAGATCCTCTCTCAGCCGGCCCAGCCATCTGGTGATGGGGAGCGCTCCTGGCTCACACAGCTGTGACTCCTCTCCCAGACCCTTGGGTGCTTTCAAACCCTTAAGCTGTCCTGCTCCCCAAAGGAAGGACTGGGAGGCCCTCCTGCTGAAGGTGCAGCATAAAGAAACAAAGCAGCGTGGGGAAGTGGATGGGATTGCCTGGGTTTCTTCCCCATCCGCGGCTGCACAGACTTCCCCAGAGCCCTTTCCCTTGGATGGACGAGAGCCTCCTCTCCGTCAGACGCGAGAGGCTGCGATCTCAGGCACAGCTGCTGCAGCCTGCTGTGAGCGAGCCACCTCGTTAGAGCCATGCTTCCCTGATGTTCATTCTTTAGACAAAGACAGGTTTCCACCCTGGAGATCCCAGACACCAGGACCTGCTCTGTCCCACTGGGAGGACACGCCCTGTGCCCACCCTAAGTGGTGCGAGGGAAGGCCACGGAGGGGGCTGGAGCCAGAAGCAGCTCAAGCAGAGATGAGATGAGCCCAGGACCTTCCAGCCTAGACCGCATCACCTGTAAGGAGGGTGGGTCCTGGCTTTTCACGGTCCACCGCCAGGCAGGACCACTAAGAATGTGTGCAAACACTGCAAGGCTGGGGACGACAATTCTTTGTGCATCTTTACGAAACTCCAGCTTCGAGGAGCCACTAAGGGAGTGAAGCAGAACACGAAGCACCCACAGCTACTCAGTCAAATGAGTGAGTGAGCGAGCGAGCAGACAGAGTATTCCCTGAGAATCTACTTTTCATAAGATCTTTACCAACAGGGTGGTTCTATGCTATGGCCCAGTGGACTTTTTCCAAAAAAGCAGAAAATGTCAGAGCAAGGAGCTCTTCCCATGGGACCCACTGCCTTTGGCCTTTCCCTGGGAAGCGTGTCTCAGATGAGTCAGTCAGAGGGAACCAGAGCTTCAGACCCCGCAGCGGCGTTTGCCCGGGGGTGGATTTCTGATGGAGGGACTTGCCCATGACCTCTTCCAGGGGGGATTCCAGCTGCAATGATTCAGCAAAGGAGCCTCTGATCTCCACACAGGCAGCGAGCAGCCCTCAGTGGGGATGGGCGAGCCCAGGACATCCAAGGCTGGCATCCGGGCAGGAGAAGCAGCAGTAACATCCTCCAGGGTGTCAGGCTGTAGAGCGACACTAGAAACGCCAGAAATGCCTTTGCAGACTATGGGTCAGAAGCCAGATTTATATACAATGCTGCAGGAAATATCCTTCCCATTGAGCAGTTTAGCAATTTCAGGGAACAGCAAAGCTCTGTTCTGAGAAGTTCAGGGTGCACGGGATCAACTGTACTGTTCAGGGAAACACATTGCACAGCCATCGGCCTGGCCTAGGATATTGGAGAGAAGACCTCGCCAGCCTCCCCACACCCTTGCCTCAGAGCTTTCATGGGGGAGCGTGTGGGGTGTCTCTTTACCCCACCACACACTGATGTGGAAGGGCAAGGTGGCGGCTCAGAGCTGACATTGATGGGAAGTTTGAGATGTGTCCAAACAACGACATAGCAAAGAATTCCATCATTGATTCCACACGGGCTCTCTGAGTACCCATTTGGCATCCGCGTGCACAGAGGGACACACATGGGCCACAGGGATGCGGCCAGGCAGGGCCTTGTGGTCAGGGGGAGCCTCCCCTCTGCAGCTTTCAGCCCAGAGCCACGCGGCCGAATGTGCCCTTCAGGGAGAGCCTCGTGGCTGTGGAGGACACTCGGGGCGGGAAGGGCAGCAGGCAGGCAGGCATGCAGACGCGGTCGGAAAGCCCACTCAGGCCCTGAGCAGGGTGGGCTTCTTTTGACACGGATGAGCCAAGTCCTGCCTCCCTAGAGAGAGAGAGCCTGATTAGTTCTGGGAAAGTGGGCTGTGGCTTAACTTCGGTATTTGAAAAGGGCTTGAGATTCTGAAGATAATAAAGATATGCACGCGTCTTCCATAAAATCTTGTTAATCACAAATGCAAATGACCAGCAAGGAGGAGTAGAGAGCAGTGAATAGCCAAGTTAAAGGTTTCTTAATGATTTCAATTAAAAGAAAACAATGAAGGCCGTTGCAGAGACTGGGAAACCCATGACTTGCCGTGTTCCTCCACTGTGAATAAGCAGCTCGTGCGTACAACTGAGACTGCCGCAAGCTCCTTCTGTGTGTATAGGGATCACGGGGGGCAGGATGGTGGGGTCCGCACTCCATACCCCAAAGCCAGGGGCAGCATTTTCCGTGAGAGAAAGCACCAAGGTGGATTTGTTCCTGCCAGTGCTGTTCCTGTCCAGGGGCAAGGCTCACACACCAACAGGGAAGAAAGCGACTGGAGCAAGGTGTAAACCCTGCTTTCCACAGGGGCCCACAGCAGTGTCTCCCAACCCACTGGTTCTTCTGGGGTATGTCCTGGCTACACCCTCGTCTTTGCACCCCATGAATCTGGATGCCCCAAACCTACTTGGATGAAAATCAAGTGTGACCGAAGCCATTCTGGGCCAGCTCCAGGCCCAGTGCCAAGTTAGGCCATCAGCTTCCACTGCTTCAGCCTTGACGAGCTTGCTCTGGGGAAACCAACCACCGTGCAGCACTCCCTGCATGCTGTGAGGGAGCTTGAGCTAAATGCATAGAGGCAGGGATGCCTGCACGCCGCCCAGGTGCTCCATATATGCCAAAGTGCGATACCAGACGCAGGAGCAGGGAAGCCACCTAGAAGTCCAGACCAGCTGAACCTTCAGATGAGTCCAGCCCTGGCTGTAGCGCCCAGCAGGAACCACTCAGCTGAGCTGTCGTCACCCCGTGCAACCTCGAGGCATCCTTGCAGGTTGTTTGAAGCCCAGGGTTTGAGTGGTTTCATATGCAGCAGCCCAAACAACGAGAAGAGCAGGGGGTGCAAAGCAAGAGAAGGCTCCAGGCATTAGAGAGGAACAACCGGAGGGGCATGAGCTGCCCTGGGCAAGAGCAGGAGGGGACAAAGCTTCCCTGGTATTCCCATGAAATTAGGGTTTCTTAGTGTCCAACATTGCTGGGAGAGAAGGAACCGGAGCCCAACGTGAGCAAGCTGGGCTCATACCCAGTGAGGGATGTCTGGGAGCAGCCACATGGTTTTCTCCTCCAAACTCATCCCCACACTCGCCACCACCTGCGGCACTCAAACAGGCCTCTGTTCCAGGGTTACAGCCCCCAACACATCTGGGAAGAGTAAAAATCAGTATCACTGTCAGGACACACAGCAAAGCATGTAGAGGCCTGTTTCCTTTCTTCTTCTCCTCTCTCCTTCCCTCTGTCCCTTCTTTCCTGTCTTCCTTCCTTCTCTCCATCCTTCATTCCTTCGTTCCTTCCTTCTTTCTATCATTTTTCCCCCATTCATTCCTTTCTCCCTTCCTCCTTCCTTCTCTCCCTCCCTTCCTTCCTTTCTTCCAGCAAGCACATGAATACATTTCCAATGTCGAAAGAAATATCTTTCCAAGTGGAGGTTCCAGTTCAGGAGGTGTGCTTGCTGTTACTCTCTTTGTAAAACTACAAGTCTCTGTTGTCAAGCCACAGCAGTGTGCATCAACACGAAGACTGTGTAGGCTGTTCTGATAGACCAGTCCACAGTGAGAGACACTGCACAGGAATCAGGTCCAATCTGCAACCATGAACGCACACCAGTGGGGCAGAACATCCTTTGCTCACAATGCCCTAATTTCTTCCCCCACTAATGTTTATTTCCGATTAATGTCCTTATGAGAAGGGCCTTACCTGAGGGTTGTCGTTATTGAAGACAAAGACTGTGAGCCATAAGCAAAACGACACAATTAGAGTTCAGATTTCTGTGAGCTTTATTTTTAAAGTGTGCCAAATGTGGTAGCTATGGCCAAGTTGCCCCTGTACATTTTTAATAGTATGCTGGAAATTACAAATAGATAGGCAGACAGGTTTTTAAAAATCATGTAACATATTATGTAATTATATAAAAAATCTTTTGTAAATCATTTAGTAGGTCACAGTGAATTACAATACTGTCTGTAATTGCCTCATTTTAAATTTTTTTATTATACGTGTGTGTGTGTGTGTGTGTGTGAACCACTGATAAGAAAAGTTGATACCTTTTGGCTCCTGAAATAGGTTATATTTAAGACCAGTGACCATTGTTTCGAATGGAAAAATCATAGCACATGACTTAATGTTTTTAGTTATTTGTAACAGGTTTATTTAGGTATAACTGACATACTATAAACTGCACATATTAAAGTAAACAATTTAGTACATTTTTAACACGTGCTCACACCCACAAAACCATCACTGCAATCAAGATAAAAAACAACAATCATCACCTCAAAGATTCCTCAATGTCCTTGTGAGACTTCCCTCCCAGGCTCCCTCACATCACCAGCACAGAGAGCTGCGTATGTGTTTTTTTGTTTGTTTGTTTGTTTTGTTTTGTTTTGTTTTTTGAGACGGAGTCTCGCTCTGTCACCCAGGCTGGAGTGGCTGGAGTGCAATGGCCGGATCTCAGCTCACTGCAAGCTCTGCCTCCCGGGTTTACACCATTCTCCTGCCTCAGCCTCCCGAGCAGCTGGGACTACAGGCGCCCGCCACCTCGCCTGGCTAGTTTTTTGTAGTTTTTAGTGGAGATGCGGTTTCACCGTGTTAGCCAGGATGGTCTTGATCTCCTGACCTTGTGATCTGCCCGTCTCAGCCTCCCAAAGTGCTGGGATTACAGGCTTGAGCCACCACGCCCAGCCAGCTGCGTATGTGTTTACAGGGTATACGTGGAATCATCTAGAACATATTCTTCTGGGGGAGGAGGAGTCTGGATGCTTCCATGCAGCATAATTATATTGAGATTCGACCATGACCTTGCAATCATAGCTCATTCCTTTTCATGACTATGTAGTGTTTCGCATTATGAAGGTGCTGCAACATATGCATCCATTCACCTTTGATGGACATTTGGGCTATTACAGATAGAGCTACTATGAATATTAGTAGGCAAGTCTCTGTATAGACTTATGCCTTCACTTCCCTTGAGTGAGTACAGAAGAGTAGAATGGCCAGGTCATACAGTAGGTTTACGCTTGTATTTTTAAGAAACCAATGAGTCATTTCTAAAGTTACACTCCCATGTTACACTCCCACCAGCAATGGGTAAGAGTCCAGGTGCTCCCCATCCTCACCAACCTGGGGACACTCCACTGTTTCACCTTGAGACGTTCTAACAGGTGTGCAGTGGCATCACCTTGTGGTTTACATTTGCATTTCTTTAAAAACTAATAATGGTGATAGTTTTCATGTGCTTTTTGCCATCTATATATCATCTTTGTGACGTGTCTATTTCTTTTCTTTTTTTTTTCTTTTTTTTTGCAGAGCCTCGCTCTGTCACTCAGGCTGCAGTGTAGTGGCACAATATCAGCTCACTGCAACCTCCGCCTACCAGGTTCAAGCAATTATCGTGCCTCTCAGCCTCCCAAGTGGCTGGGATTACAGGCGTGTGTTACCATGCCTGCCTAATTTTTTTTTTTTTTTTTTTTTGAGAGGCAGGCTTTCCTCATGTTGGCCAGGCTGATCTCAAACTCCTGGCCTCAAGTTATCTGCCCACCTCCACCTCCCTAAGTGCTGGGATTACAGACATGAACCACCACGCCTGACCTTGTTTCATTCCTTTGCCCATTTTTAATTGAGTTTTTTATTATTTCATTTTGAGAGGTCGTTTTGTATTCTATATGCAACTCCCTCTTTCAAATATGTGATTTTGAAAATATTCTCTCTAAGTGTGTAGAGTGTCTTATTTTTTCAACCGTGTGTCTCAAAGGGCAGAGTTATTAAGTCTGATATGGTTCAATTCACCTTTTTTTCTTTTCTGGAGTATCTTTTTGTTGTCAAATATTTATAATGTTTGGCATAATCCAAGGTTACCAAGGTTTTCTCCTACATTTTCTTCCAGATTTATAGTTTTCAGTTTTACATGTAGGTCTATGATCTATTTTGAGTTAATGTTTTATATATGATGTGAGATATTAATGGAGGTTCTCTTTTTTTTTTTTTTTTTTTTTTTTTTTTTTTTTTTTGGCTTATGGACATCCCATGGTTCCAGTACATTGCATGTATTCAAATTCAGTAGTCACAGCTGGGTGCAGTGGCTCATGCCTGTAATCCCAGCACTTTGGGAGGTAGAGAGGAGTGGATCACCTGAGGTCAGGAGTTCGAGACCAGCCTGGCCAACTTGGTGAAACCCCATCTCTATTAAATACAAAAATTAGCTGGGCGTGGTGGCACACACCTGTAATCCCAGTTACTTGGGAGGCTGAAACAGGAGAATTGCTTGAACCCGGGAGGTAGAAGTTGCAGTGAGCTGAGATCGTGCCACTGCGCTCTAGCCTGGGCAACAAGAGTGAAACTCCATCCCAAAAAAGAAAACAAAGACAATAGTCACTTAAATCACAGTGCCTAATCTGCTGTTCATCCATGTTCATGCTTTCATCTCAGACACAGTAGCTTTTATCTTTGGAAGTTCATTTGTAGTCTCCTTTAAGTCTTCTATGTCTTTACTCTGTGCTGAGTCTGTCCTCCAGTTTTTTGCACAATGCAATGCAATCGTAACAACTGTTTTAAAATCCTGATCTCTTTACCTTGTCATCTCTGTCATTTCTGGGTTGGTTTTGGTTGACTGATACATCTGCTTTCCTGCATGCCTGACCACTCCCTCATTAGACAGCAGACATTGTGACTTATACCTCATTGGGTGCTGGATATTTCTGTATTCCTCTACATAGTCTTGAGCTTTGTTCTTGGACCCAAAAGTTGTTTAGAAACCATTTAGTCCTTTAGGGTTTTGCTTTTAAGCATTTTTATGTTAAATCAGAGCAAGATTAATTCTGAGGCCAATTTTTCCCTACTGCTGAGGCAAAACCTTTCTGAGTCCCCTGCCCTCGCAGTTCTACTCCGTGGGAGTAGGAACTATGCCCAGCCCTGTGTGAGCATCGAGGATTGTTACCTCTAATCCTTTTGTGCGGTTCTTTCCTTGACCTTTTGTCATTTTCTCACAAGCATGTTGATCAATATTCAGCTTGAGACTTGAGAAGAATTTCCACAGAGTCTCAACGACGCTTTCTGTTCTCTCCCGATGCCACTCTGCCCTGCAAATTCCAGGCACTTCAACCCCCACAACTGCCCACTCTGTCTCATCACATCAGGGAGGCCCTGAGCTTCGCATGGAAAACCCTGAGCAGGGGCTGGGGCGATTTCAGGGCTCGCCTCGTTCATTCCCTCTCTCTCAGGGATCATTGTCCACCACTGACACATCCAGTCCTCACAACCATTGTTTCCTACATTTTGTCCACTGTTTAATTGTTTTAGCTGGGAGAGTAAAGCTGATTCCATTACTCCAAATTAGACAGAGGCAGAGACCATGGAATTTTTTAATTAATTTCCAGTTATGTGAAACTCTGACATCAAAACACTTTTAAAAATTAAAAATTATAATTACTTATGCATTTTTTCTTTATCTTAGGTTTATTTTGCTATTCTAAAAGTTGTTCGAAACAATCTATGGTTCTTATGAAATTATGATACTTTGATCCTAAAAACTGAGATGAAAGATGATTAAAGTAATACCTAGGACATTAGTACGTATTTTTAAAATACTGAATGAGTAAACCAACAAACAGAGCAGATACAAGTATGTGACATACTTGAGGCTATTCCTTTCTGTTTGTTAATTTTCCTTTCAACAGGTCCCTCAGCTGCAGGTCTGTTGGAGTTTTCTGGAGGTCGACTCCAGACCCTGTTTGCCTGGGTATCAGCAGTGGAGGCTGTAGAACAGCAAATATTGCAGAACAGCAAATATTGCTGCCTGATCCTTCCTCTGGAAGCTTTGTCTCAGAGGGGCACCCAGCTGTGTGAGGTGTCACTCAGCCCCTGCTGGGTGGTGTCTCCCAGTTAGGCTGTATGGGGTGTCAGGGACCCACTTGAGGAGGCAGTCTCTCCGTTCTCAGAGTTCAAACACCGTTCTGGGAGAACCACTGCTCTCTTCAGAGCTGTCAGACAGGGATGTTTAAGTCTGCAGAAGTTTCTGCTGCTTTTTGTTCAGCTATGCCCTGCCCCCAGAGGTGGAGTCTACAGAGGCAGGCACGCCTTGTTGAGCTGTGGTGGGCTCCACCCAGTTCAAGCTTCCCGGCTGCTTTGTTTACCTACTCAAGCCTCAGCAATGGTGGACACCCCTTACCCAGCTAGGCTGCCACCTGGCAGTTCAATCTCAGACTGCTGTGCTAGCAGTGAGCAAGGATCCATGGGCATGGGACCCGCCAAGCCAGGCACGGAAGAGAATCTCCTCATCTGCCTGTTGCTAAGACCATGGGAAAACTGCAGCATTTGGGCAGACGTGTCCTGTTTTTCCAGGTACAGTCTGTCATTATTTCCCTTGTCAAGGAAAGGGAAATCCCCTGACCGTCTGCACTTCCCGAGTGAGGTGACGCCCCACCCAGCTTTGGCTTGCCCATGGGCTGCACCCACTGTCCAACCAGTCCCAATGAAATGAACCAGGTACCTCAGTTGGTAATGCAGAAATCACCCGTCTTCTGCATGGATCACCCTGGGAGCTGCAGACCGGAGTTGTTCCTATTTGGTCATCTTGGAATGGATCCCCTGTATTTTTTATTTTTAACATAAAAATGTCATACATTTTTATGTCATACATTTAAATCCTACATCAGTACTATTTCATTAGATTTAGAGTGTTTACCTAATACTCAAATTAACACATACATGCTCATTGTCAGTAACATAGGAAATGTAAAAAAGTCCGAAGAAAGTCAAAGAACTTGATAATCTTGCTCCCAAGAAATAAATCCTTCCAGTTTTATGTTTGTGTTTGTAAATGTACTTGCAGATTTAGAATAATGCTGTTTAGAATTTTTTTCATGCAACATATTACTTGTTTTTTCTTATGTCGTTTAACATACATCAAAAATACAGTTTAATGCTTGTTTTAAATTCAACATCTTATTTAATCCCTCTTCTACTTTAGACAGGTTATTTTTAGTTATTTTGCTATTCTAAGTCTAAAAGTTGATGAAATGTTTGTCTTATCTGTAAGTTGTGTTCATTATACAGATCCTGTCCCTTGGAAGTAACTGACTCTTACTGATAGTCTTGTACCAGGTATTAGGCCAACAACCTTGCAGCAGGGGCGCCATTATAATCCCACTTTGCAGATGAAAAAACTTAGGTTTTGAGGTTCGATAGAGAGTTGCAAAGCCTGGAGATTTTTTGTTGTTTGTTGCTATTCTTCTGTCACTTTTTACTTTGTAAGAACTTTTTTTTTCTCCTCCCAAATGCTATGTTGCTCTGAGACAAGTCAACTAGTTACCCATATTTCTGTTTTTCTTGCCTTTTTTTCACATGTAACTCTAGAGTATTTCAAGAATTTATTTTAGTGTATACCATGATGCAAAGGCTTAACTTCTTTTGACATAAAATTAGTGATGCTTCAAAACCGTGTGTGTGTATGAATGGATGTGTAGTCACATTATTTACATTATGTTAATGATTGGCAGAGAGAATATTGTGACCTCTGCTTGGTCACGGCTTCTGCTGTTACTCTTGTTTGTAAACAAAGTCTTAGCTGTTGTTATTGTGTTGCTCTTACTCTGCTCCTGCTGCTATGAGAAAAGACTCTAGACTGAGTAATTTACAAACCCCATCCTGGGTACTCTGTCCCAAACATACTTTTTCTTTCTTCACACGGCCAGACTGAGAAGTCACCTTTACATAGTTTCTCTGTTCTTACATTTTACCATAGGCAGTCAAGAGAAGCTATGCCACACACTCAACTCTGTGCTTAGGATTGTCTTCAGCCAGATACCCCAGTTTACCACCCTTGAGTCCTAGCTTACCGCCACGAAGCACTAGGATACAAGCACAATTCATCCCAGCTCTTTGCCTGTAACAGGATGGCTTTTCCCCAGTTTCCAATACCTCGTTTCTCAGTTCCATCTAAGCCCTCATCAGAGTCGCCCTGTATGCTCCATTCACAGAGATTTAGGCTTGTCCTAGCCTACTCCTCTGCACTCCTCTCCAGCCTGCCTGCTGCCCAGTTCCCAGGCTGCTTCCTCGTTGGTAAGTTTGTGTTCCAGCAGCAACCGTCTTCTTGGTACCAATTTATGTCTCCATTTGTTCAGACGTAAGCTGAGACTGGGTAATTTATAAACAACAGAAGTTCGTTTCTTACAGCTCTGGTGTCTGGGAGGTCCACGATGGAGGCGCCAGCAGAGTTGATATCTGGTGAAGGCTGCTGTCTGCTTTGTATTAGGCTGGTGCAAAAGTTATTATGGTTTTTGTCATATGGCAAAATCCACAATTACTTTTGTGGCAACCTAATAAATGGTGCCTCTTGCTGCGTCCTCAAGAGGGCAGGACCTCTTTCTCTCAAGCCCTATTGTAAGGGCACTAATCCCATGCATGGGGCAGCGCCCTCACGGCCTAACCCCCTCTCAACAGCCCCACTTCTTCATACCATCACCTCAGGATTTAAGTGCCAACCTGTGAATTTTAGAAGAACACATATATTCAAAGCATAGCAGCTTGACAAAATGATCTTGCAGCCTACTGTTGGCGGGGGTGGGAGTTCTCAATATTGTTAGTTTTTATTTAGGATTTGACCCACCCCAACTCTTTAGTTATTTTTTAAATCTTGATTTCATAAATGCATTGATCTTTAATGAATTGGTCAGCTTCCCATCTTTTTCTGTTCTTGGGGACAGATTGTATAACATGAATTCTCGGATTCCTGAAATTTTGAAAGAACTTTTTCATTATCATCTGGAACTGGGGCATTTTTAGAGGTGACTGTGTAAAAAAATTTATAAAATCAATTTTATCATTAGTTAATTTTTTAAGTTCTTGAATTTTTAGTATAACTTTGAAAAAAAATCCTCTTTTTCGAAAAGCCTTCACACTTCTCAAATGTAATACAATAGCATTTCTGTCTGCATAACATTTTCTTTTTAAAAAAAGAATAAAAGTCTGCTCACATGCTGTCATTACACCTGCTCCCTCATTTCTAATTTTGCCTGCTCTCTCTTCCCTGTATTGCAATGTATCTTTAAGGCAGTAAAAATGATAGTGGATTTATTTAACTGTTGTAAGCTTTCAGTGCCTCTAAATTATTAATTTCTCTCTTTCTCTTTACTAATTAATTCTTCTTCTTTCTAACATTTATATTTCCGGCTATTTTTTCACCAGCTTCTTGAGTTCAGTACATAGATCAAAGTGTAAATCAAACACATAATTGTGAAACAGTTCTAAAATTTGAAATATAATAACACAAAAATTAAAAACAAATATGTGACAATCAAAGCAGTTCTCAAAATAAAATTTACTTTGAAAATCATCATTTTTTCACCTTTTGTGGTATTTGCATTTGTTGCTTCATCTGGGAATGTGACAGAGTCCTTTTAATTTAGCTGTGCTTTTTTTTAAGTTCTAATAAGATCACATTTTTAAAGCAAAGTTCAGTTAAACTTTAAAGAAAGGTATAGTTCTGATTGTAAGATTAAAAGTTTTGAATACTGAATAATAATAGCTATCGCCATTATTATATTCCTCGGAGACATGTCTCAAATTCCAAGTGTTATTACAGTGCTTTATGTGAACTTTCTTATTTAATTTAATTTGCATGTCAGCCTTTTAGACTAGGCATCTTTATGTTCATTTTAATAAGGAAGCTGAGATTCAGATGTTAAGCAACTTGGCTAAGATCTCACCATCAGAAAGTAGAGAGTTCAAATCTTAGCCTAATTAGGAAGCTCTTTCTATTACATCACGTTACACACCACTTGAGTTATAGTAATGTTCCTGAGATGTTTATTTTTGTCTACTTTATTTCTATTCAACTCAATGCTTTGTTTTTTTAAGAAAAGTTTCCCATTAGGTTATTTGAAGCATTTTCCTTTGTGTTTTCAACACATTCTGTGATGGGGTTTGGATGATGTCGTGGCTGTGACAGCAGAGGCAGGCAGCACCCACACGGCGTCTATGCACACCCGGGTCCACGCAGACGCAGGCAGTGCCCACTTGGCATCCACACACACCTGGGTCCGTGCAGACACAGGCAGCGCCACGGTAACCACGCACACCCGGGTCCATGCCAATGCAGGCAGCACCCACTTGGCATCCACACACACCTGGGTCCACGCCGACTCAGGCAGCGCCTACACAACATCCACACACACCTGGGTCAGTGGAGAGGCAGGCAGCGCCTACACGGCCTCCACGCACACCTGGGTCCACGCAGACGCAGGCAGCGCCCACACGGCGTCCACGCACACCTGGGTCCGTATAGACACAGGCAGCGCCACGGTAACCACGCACACCTCGGTCCACGCAGATGTAGGCAGCCCCCACACGGCGTCCACGCACACCCGGGTCCACGCAGATGCAGGCAGTGCCCACACGGCATCCACAGTACACCTAGGTCCACGCAGACACAGGCAGCCCCCACACGGCATCCACGCACACCTGGGTCCGTGCAGCCACGCAGGACAGCTTTCTGCACATCCCCAGCTCATCAAGTACACTGACGCCATGGGAGCAGCTTGTCACGCTCATCAGTGTGAGGCAGCCAGCATCCCCGGGGACAGCCCGCAGCTAGGGGATCAGGTCAATAAACAGTCCAGTGTCCACCCTCCAACTGGACCATGCAGAGCTACAGAGCTACCCCAGGGCTACCGTGCCCCAGCTGCCCCCAGCTGCCCCCAGCTCACCCATGCACCCTGTCGTGGTGAATGTTGTGGGTAAACTTGGCTGGATGGATCTCTGACTAAACATAATTTCTGGGCGTGTCTGAGAGTGGGTGTCCAGAAGAGATTAGCCTTTGAATTGGTAGACTGAGGAAAAGAGATCATCTTCCCCAGTATGGGTGGCCTCATCCAATCTGTTGAGGGCTTGAATAAAAGAGAAAGGTGGGGGAAGAGCTCTGTCTGCCTGCATGAGCTGGGACCTTCATCTTCTCCGGGCTTCAGACTGGAGCTTGCACTGTTGGCTCTCCCGGGTCCCCAGCCTGCCAAGTGCAGATCCTGGGATGTGTCAGCCTCTGTAATCATAAGCCAAGTGCTTATGATATGTATTTTCATAAGAACCCTAATAAAACCTGTGTGTTGCCCTCCCCCATCCCTGTCCACATGTCCCACGTCCTCACCCTGCTTTCCGGATGGTCTCTCAGATAAACCACGCCCTGCTAAGCCCTCATCTCAGGGTTTGGTTTAAGAGGAGTTCTCAAACCAAGAAAGTCCAGCAAGAATTAAATCTTCATCTAACAAAATAAAATGTGGCTCTTTATTCGGCTTAATGTTGTTGACCTTGAAGTCTTCTTAATCTAATACTAATAACATCCCCACACTGTCCTCTAGAGAATATGGACTTAGGAAGAAAACAATTCTCTTCTAAAGTCCTTATCTCTCATGCTGTTTGTTTCTCTTACAAACTCAACGAGTTGCACTTAGTTTTGTAACACAGAGAGCCACTGCCTCATGAGTATGGAGGGACCCTTCCCGTTTATCAGGATTGCTGATAGGTTCATTCCAGCTTCATCAATAAAACATCTTATTTATGCATTCTTCTTTAATACCTTTTGTACCATTTTATTGGTTTTCAATTCTTACTTTGGCTTTGCTATAATCTCTTTTAATGATTTTGTACGAGCGAAGGAACAAGAAAACTCAAGGTGTTGTCTTGCTTTATTCTGTAACAAGAATGACCATAAAGTTCTAACAATTAAGGCAGTGAGTCATTGGTGGATGACAAATAGCCCAGAGGACCAGAATATGCGCAGTGAGGAAGAGTGGCATATTGGGAGGTGACAAGCGGAGCGGTGTTCTGCTGACATTCCTGTTTTCCTAATGAAACAGAAGAGACACTGAGCAGAGGGTGAAGAGGGGCCTGTGTTGGAAGCTTAAGGAGGGCAGGTGTGGAGCAATGGTGAGCGGCGTGAAGCACCCGTCTCTTGGGCCTGGAGGGCGTTGTGGAGACCTGAGAGGAGTGTTCTCAGGACAGCTGGGCACTCATTTTTAGCCACACTGGGGCTTCAGGTGCAGGTGGGGAAGAGGCTGCATACAAACTGTCCCCTGGGCTGGGGTCTTTCCAGTTGGGGTTGATGGCTAGGTGCAAAGATGGAAGTAGAATTTCTGGGGAAGAGACCAAGGTGCTGGGAGACCTCAGACACTAAGTGGAGGGTGAGGTCAAAGACAGTGCAAAGGCCATTGTTATACAGTGGGGTTAGTGAGCTCCAGAGATCAAAGGTAGGGAGGCCACAGGTAGCAGTGAGAGGTAAAGTGCGGTATAAGGTCTAGGGCAGCATCAGCTTGACTGGGCCACGGGTGCCCAGATATTTGCTCAATGTTATTCTGCACGTGCCCATGGAGGGGTTTTCATATGGGAATAGCATTTGAATCAGAACCGAAGAAAGCTGGCTTCCCTTCCCAGTGTGAATGGGCCTCATCCAATCAGCAGAGGGCCAGAAGAGCACAAAAGACAGGCCCTCTCCCAGAAAGAAGAGCTCCTCCTTCTGACTGTCTGGAGCTTGGACCTTCTTCTGTGTCCTGCCTTTGGACTCAAACTGAAACATGACTCTTCCTGGGTCTCAAGCCTGCCAACCTTCAAGCTGAAATTCTCCCCTTCAGCCCTCCAGGACCTTCAGCTCAATGGCCACAGGTCTTGGGACTGTTCAGCCTCCATAATTGTACAAGCTGCTGCTCACGACATGTCTCTCCTTTTCTCTGTATGTGTGTTTACTCATTTGTTGATTTATGTAAGCACCTTGATGGTTCTGTTTCTCTGAAGAGCCTTAACTAAATGGCAGGAGGAGGTATCACTGGAAATGGAAGGTCCTGGAAATGCGAGGCAAGGGTGGAAGAGGGTTGCTGAGAATGGTGGACACTCAATGGAAGCAACCCAGGCAGTGGGCCAGGTGCTTACTTTTAGAAAGAATGAGGCAGCGTGACAGGTGCCTTAGCAGGGGGCCGAGGCTTCAAAGGCACTCAGGACTAGTGGGAAGAGAATGTTCTGGAAGGTCCACAGAGAAGCAAGGCCATTGGCCTCTCCAGGCCTATCCAATAAGAGTCCCAGGCGATGTAATGACCATTAAAGCCAGCCAAGGGTCAGCAAGGGCAAGCAGGTGAAAGGGGCATTCAGGGAAGAGGAGGAGTTGGGTAATTTGGGTAATTTCTGTATATGGTGTAAGGTAAAGGTACAACTTCATTCTTTTGCATGTGGCTATCCGGTTTTCCCAACACCGTTTGTTGAAAAGACTGTCTTTTTCCCTATTGGAGAGTCCTGGCAACTTTTTAAAAAAATCACAAGACCATTTATGCAAGAGTTTATTTCTGGGCTCTCTGTTCCATCTCACTGATCTGCGTGTCTGTCTATATGTCAATATCACTCTGTTTTTAATACTGTAGATTTTTAGAAATTTTGAAATTAAGAAGTGTGAGACCTCCAACTGTGTTCTTTTTCAAGATTGTTTTTGCTATTTAGAGTCCCTTGAGATTCTATATGAATGTTAGGATGGATTTTTCTAGTTTTGTAAAGAAAAAAATGATATTGGAATTTTAAGATAAATTGCATTCAATCTAGACACCACATCTTTCAATTTTAGGTCTTCTCATCTGTGAACAAAGGATGTCTATTTTTGTAGTATCTTTAATTTCCTTGAGCAATATTTCATCGTTTTCAGTGTACACATCTTTCACCTCCTTAGTTCGGTTTGTTTCTATTTTTTATTTTGTTTGGTCTCACTTTAAATGAAATCACTTTCTTAATTTCTTTTTCAGGTTGTTCATTATCAGTGTGTAGAAACACAGCTAATTTCTGTGTGCTGAGTATTCTGTAACTTTGCTAATTTTGTTATCAGTTCTATCATATTTCTTATGGAATCTTTGGGGTTTTCTACATATGAAATTATATCATCCATTAAAGGGATCATTTTACTTTTTATTTCCCAATTTTAATGCTTTTTATTGCTTTTTACTTCCTAATTTCTCTGGTTAAGATTTCCATTACTATGTTGAATGTAAAAGTAGGCATTCTTCCCTTGTGTCTTAGCTTAGAAGAAAAGTTTTCAGTCTTTCATCATTAAGTATGATGTTAGCAATGGGCTTTCCATAAATGGCCTTAATTATGTTGAGGTAGTTTCCTTCTGTTGCTAGTTTGGTGGATGTTTCTTATCATGATAGGGTGTTGAATTTTGTCAAATATTTTTCTCCATCAATTGAGATGATCACATGGGAATTGTTTCTTCATTCTGTTAATGTAGTATATTACATTAATTGATTTTCATATGTTGAACTATCCTTGAATTTCAGAAATAAATCCCACTAGGTCATGAGTATAATTTGTTTGATGTGAAATTCAATTCTGTTCGCTAATATTTGGTTGAGGATTTTCACATCAGTATTTATCAGAGTTATTGGTATGTAGCTTAACTTTATTGCAGTAGCTTTGTCTTGCTTTGGTGAAAGAGTAATCTTGGCCTCGTAGAATAAGTTTGAAACACCTTCAACTTTTGTGGAAGAATTTGGAAAGGATTAGTGTTGACTCTTCTTTAAATGTCTGGTAGAATTCACCAGTGAAGCCATCAGGTCCTGGGCTTTTCTTTGCTGGCAGATTTCGGATTCAATCTCTTTGCTAGTTCAATGTCTGTTCGGATTTTCTATTTCTTCGTGGTTTAGTCTTGGTAGGTGATATATGTCTAGGAAATTATCCATTTTGTCTTGGTTGTCCAATTTTTTGGCATACAAATGTTCATACTATTGTCTTATTAATATAATCATCTTATTTCTGTTAAATCAGTGGTAATGCCTGCACTTACATTTCTGATTTTAGTTATTGAGTCTTCCCTCTTTTATCTTACTCAGTCTAGCTAATTGTTGATTAATTTTGTTGATTTTTTTCAAAGAATCAAATTTGGTTTTGCTAACTTACCCTATCATGTTTCTGTTCTTTATTTCAGTTGTCTCTACTCCAGTCTTTATTATTTATTTCCTTCTACTGGATTTGGGTTTAGTGTGTTCTCCATTTTTCTAGTTCTTTAAGGTGTAATGTTAGGTCATTAATTTAAGATCTTTCTTCTTGTTTATCATAAGCATTTACACTATAAACTACCCTCCTGGCACAGATTTTGATGCATCTGGTAAGTTTTGGTATGTTTGCTGTAACCCTGCAATATACTTTGAAGTCAGGTAGTGTGATGCCTCCAGGTTGGTTCTTTTTGCTTAGGGTTGCCTTGGCTATTCGGGCTCTTTTTTGGTTTCATATGAATTTTAAAATAGATTTTTCCAGTTCTGTGAAGAATGTCATTGGTAGCTTAATAGAAATAGCATTGAATCTGTACATTGCTTTGGGCAGTATGGCCATTTTAATAAGATTGATTCTTCCTTTTTCCATGAGCATGAGATTTTTTTAAATTTGTTTTTGTCTTACCTGATTTCTTTCAACAGTGTTTTGTAATTCTCACTGCAGAGATCTTTCACCTCCCTGGTTAGCTGTATTCCTAGGTATTTTATTATTTTTGCAGCAATTGTGAATGAGATTGCCCTCCTGATTTGGTTCTCAGCTTGGCTGTTGTTCATGTACAGGAATGCTGGCGATTTTTCTACATTGATTTTGTATCCTGAAACTTTGCTGAAGTTGTTTATCAGCTGAAGGAGCTTTTGGGTTGAGACAATGGGAGTTTCCAGATATAGAATTATGTCATCTGCAAATAGGGATGGTCTGGTATCCTCTCTTCCTATTTGGATACCCTTTATTTCTTTATCTTGCCTGATTGCTCTGGCTAAGACTTCCAATACTACGTTGAATAGGATTGGTGAAAGAAGGCGTTCTTGTCATGTGTTGGTTTTCAAAAGGAATGCTTCCAGCTTTTGCCCATTTAGTATGATGTTGCCTGTTAGTTTGCCATGTGTGGCTCTTATTATTTTGAGTTGTGTTCCAAAACATCATGGTGCTGGTACAAAAACAAGCATATAGACCAGTGGAGCAGATAGAGAGCCCAGAAATTAGATCACACACTTACAACCATCTGATCTTCAACAAAGCTGACAAAAACAAGCAAAGGGGAAAAGACTCCCTATTCAATAAGTGGTACTTGGATAAGTGGCCAGCCATATGCAGAAGATTGAAGCTAGACCCCTTCCTTGCACCATATACAAAAATCAACTCAAGATGGATTAAACACTTACATATAAAACCCAAAACTATAAAAAACCTGGAAGACAACCTAGGCAATACTATCCTGGATATAGTAATGGGCAAAGATTTCATGACAAAGGAATCACAAAAGCAATCACAACAAAAACAAAAATTGACAAATGAGATCTAATTAAACTTAAGAGCTTCTGCACAGCAAAAGAAACTATCAGCAGAGTAAACAGACAACCTACAGAATTGGAGAAAATATTTACATATTATGCATCTGACAAAGGTCTAATATCCAGCATCTATAAGAAACTTAAACAAATTTGTAAGTAAAAGCAAACAACCCCATTAAAAAGTGGGCAAAGTACATGAACACTTTTCAAAAGTAGACATACATGCAACCAACAAGCATATGAAGAAAAGTTCAATATAACTGATCATTAGAGAAATGCAAATAAAAACCACAATGAGATACCGTCTCACAACATTCAGAGTAGCATTATTAAAAAGTCAAAAAATAACAGATACTGGTGAGGTTGTGGAGAAAAGGGACTACTTATACACTGTTGATGAGAGTGTAAGTTAGTTCAACTATTGTGGAAAGCAGTATGGCGATTCTTCAAAGAAAGAGCTAAAAGCAGAATTACCATTCAACTCAGGAATCCCATTACTGGGTATATGCCCAGAGGAATATAAATCATTCTACCGTAAAAACACATGCACGTGAATGTTCATTGCAGCACTGTTCACAATAGCAAAGATATGGAATCAACCTAAATGCCCATCAATGACAGATTGGATAAAGAAAATGTGGTACATATACACCATAGAAGACTATGCAGCCATAAGAAAAGAAGGATACCATGTCTTTTTCAGGAACATAGATGAAACTGGAGGCTATTATCCTTGACAAACTAACACAGCAACAGAAAACCAAATACGGCATGCTCTCATTTCTAAGTGGGACCTACATGAGAACTCATGAACACGAAGAAGGGAACAACAGATGCTGGGGTCTCCTTGAGGGTGGAAGATGGGAAGAGGAAGAGGATCAGAAAAAATAACTTTTGGGTACTGGGCTTAATACCTGCATGTTGAAATCATTAGTACAAAAAAGCCCTGTGACATGAGTTTACCTATAAAACAAACTTGCACCTGTGTCCCTGAACCTAAAATTAAAGTTAAAAAGAAAAACTAAAAGGTTTATTATGTTATGTTTTATTTTCATTTGTCCCAAGATATTTTCTAATTTCCCTTGGGGTTTCTTCGACTCATTGGTTTCTATGAGTATATTGCTGAATATCTACATATCTGTGGATTTTCCAGCTTTCCTCGTGCTATTGATTTCTAGGTTCATTCCAGTATGATCAGAATCAGAATCGCATACTTTTAATGTTTTCTAATTTCTAAAAACGTGTTTTGTATCCTAAGATATGATCTATCTTAGAGAGTGTTTCGTGTATACTTGAGAAAAATGTGTATTCTGCTCTTGTTGGTTAGGGCTGTTCTATTATTTTAGTTAGTCAACAGTGTTAGTCTATTTCCTTATTTTTCTAATTTTCTCTACTTCCTAGTTTTTTCTGTCTGGTTGTCCTACCCATCATTAAAAAGGAGATATGTAAGTATTCTACTATTATTGTAGCACTGTTTCTTCCTTCAATTCTGTGAATGTTTGTTTCATATATTTAGGTGCTCTGGTATCTGCTGCATGTATATTTATAACTGTTACATCTTCTTCATAACTTGACCCTTTTATCATTTGTTATATAATGACTGTGTTTTTCTCTTTTGACAGGTTCTTACTTAAAGTCTATTTTGTATGAGAGTAGTATAGCTACTTCTGCACTCATGTGGTTAGTATTTGTGTGCTATACTTTTAAAAAGACAGAATATCTTTTTCTGTCCTTTTACTTACAATCTATGTGTATCCTTGGATCCAAAGTGTTTCTCTTGTAGATAGCATAGACTTGGCTCCTGGGGTTGGTTTGTTTTTTTTTAATCTGTTCTGCCAACTTATGTCTTTTGATTGGGAAGTTTAATCTATTTAGATTTAAAGTATTTACTGTTAAAGACTTACTGTTATCATTTTGTTATTTGTTTTCTGTATATCTTGTAGCTTTTTCATCTCTCATTTCCATCCTTACTTCCTTCCTCTGTGTTTAGTTCATTTTTTATAGGGACATGCTTTGATTCCCTTCTCATTTCTTTTTGTGTATATTCTATAGTTTTCTGTGTATAGTTACCGTGAGGATTATATATAGCATTGTAAAATTACAACAATTTGTTTTAAACTGATACCAACTTAACTGCAATCAAATACAAAACTCTACTCTTTTAAAGCTCTACTCCCGCCCTTGTTATTAACGTCACAAATTATATCTCTGTTACTACATCTTTGTCACAAATTACATATATTGTGGGCCAACTAACAGTGATTTGTATTTATTTTTACACTTTAGTATTTTAATTCCTGTAGAAGAATAAACAGTAAAATAAAGAACAAAAATTACAATTCTGGTACTACTAGCATATATATACTTTTACTGCCTACCTTTATATTTTGGGAGGACTTTGGGCTACCATCTGACATCCTTTCACTTCAACTTGAAAGACTCATTTTGATATTTCTTATAGGGCAGCTCTAGTGGTAAATAACTTCTTTAGCTTGCTTATCGGCATATGTCATAGTAGCTCCCTCATTTTAAAGAAGAGTTTGCTGGGCACAGAATTCTTGGTTGACAAGCTCTTTTTTTCTTTCTGAACTTGAATGTATCATCCTGCTGCCTGATGGATTTCAATATTTGTGCTGATAAATTCACTGATAATCCTACTGAGGAGCACTTCTATGCAATAAATTGCTTTTCTTTCACTGCTTTCAAGATTCCTTCAAGATACAAAATCAACATACAAAAATTAGTTGTTTTTTCATAACAATGAGCTGTCCATAATTTAAAATAAGAAAAAAATCCTATTTGCAATCAATCAAAAAGAATAAAATGTTTAGGATAAATGCAACTAGAAATAAAACAATCTCCACACTGAAAACTATAAAAACAATAGTGAAAGAAATTGAAGAAGACACAAATAAATGGGCAGAGATCTTGTGTTCATGGATTAGAAGAACTAATATTGTTAAAACATCTACCTAAAGTGATCTACAGATTCATTGCAAGCCCTATCAAAATTCTAATGGCATTTTTTTACAGAAATGGAAAGAACTAATCCTCACGTTGATATGGAACTACAAAAAACCCCAACTAGCTAAAGCAAACTTGAGCAAAAAGAACAAAGCAGGAGACACTACACTTCCTGATTTCAAATTATATCCAAAGCTATTGTAATCAAAACAGTATGATACTGCTGTAAAAACAGACACATAAGCCAATGGAACAGAATAGAAAGCTCTAAAATAAACCCATATGTATACAGACAACTAGTCTTTGACAAAAGCATCAAGAATACAGAATGAGAAAAGAAGTCTCTTCAATAAATATTGTTGGGAAAACTGGATATCAAATGCAAAAAAAAGAAAGAAATTGAATCTTAATCTTATATCAGACACAAAAATCAACTCAAAGTGGATTAAAGACTAAGGCTAAAACATAACACTTGAAACCATTGGTCTTGGCAATAATTTTTTGGATATGACAATAAAAGCACAGACCTACAAAAGCAAAAATAACCAAATGGGACTACATCAAACTAAAAAGCTTCTGCCCAGCAAAGGAAACAATCTAAAAAATGAAAAAGCAACCTACAGAATGGGAAAAAAATTATAAGCCAAATATTCAATAAGAAGTTAATATCAAAAAATATAAAGAATTCATATAACTCAATAATAATGATAATAATAATAAATACCCCAGTTTGAAATGGACAAGGACACCTGAACAGACATTTTCCCAAAGATATACAAATGGTCAAGAAGTATATGAAGAGATACTCAGTGTCACAAATTATTAGAGGAATGTAAATCAAAACCACAAGAAGATATCACTTCACATCTGTTAGGACATATATTATCAAAAAGACAAGAGGTAACAAGTGTTGGTGAAGATATGGAAAAAAGAAACCCTTGTGCACTTTTGATGGGGATATAGATTGGTACATTCATTACAGAAAATGATAGAGAGACTTCTGAAAAAAATAGAAATAAAACTACTATACAATCCAGTAACTCAACTTCTCAGCATATATCCCAAGGAATCCCAAGGAAATGAAATCAGTATGCTAAGAAGACATCTGTGGCTGCATGTTCACTGCAGCATTATTCTCAGTAACCAAGATATGGAAACAACCTTGTCCATGGGCAGATACATAGATTTTTTTACTGTGGTATGTATAGGTAAACAATGGACTATTATCTAGCCTTAAAGAAAGAGAATTCTGTCATTTGCAACAAGCGTACCATAATGTTCTCACTTCACATAATGTCCAGGTTCATGATGCACATTATGCCTCAATAAAGTTGGGAAAAATAATAAATTAATAGATTGTCTTTGGTTTCAGACTTTTTTATTATGTCTCTTTGTGGGTCTTTTTGAGTTTATTGTTCTTGGAGTTCATTGAGTTTCTTGTATTTGCACATCCATTTCCTCCCTTATATTTGAGGAGTTTTTAGCCATTATTTTTTCAGATAAGCTCTCTTCCCCTTTCTCTTTCTCTTACCTTCTGGGACTCCTGTAATGTGCATGTCGGTCCACCTGATGTTGTCCCATAGGTCTTTCAGGCTCTGTTCACTTTTCTTCAATCTTTTTTTTCGTGGCCCCTCTGACTCAATAATTTCAAATGATCTGTCTTTAGGTTAGCTGATTCTTCTGCCTGTTCAAATTTATTGTTGTAACCTTCTAGTGAATTTTTCAATTCAGTTATTGTATTTTTCAGCTCCATAGTTTCTGTTTGGTTCTTTTTATAATTACTTTTAAATATATATATATTCTGGTCAGGCATAGTGACTTATGCCTGTAATCCCTACACTTTGGGAGGCTGAGGCAGGAGGATTGCTTGAGTCTGGGAGTTCAAGACCAGCCTGGGCAACATAGTGAGGCCTTGTCTCTGTAAAAATAAAAATATAAAAATTAGCTGGGCATGGTGGCATGTGCCTGTAGTCCAAGCTACTTGGGAGGCTGAGGTGGAAGGTCACTTGAGCCTGGGACGTCAAGGCTGCAGTGAGCCATGAATATCACTGCACTCAGGGCAACAGAGTGAGACCCCGTCTCAAAAAAAAAAAAATTCTCACTATGTTTGTGTATCATTTTCCAGATTTCCTAATGTTTTTTTCCATGTTTTCCTTAGCTCTCTGAGTATCTTTAAGACATTTGTTTAAAGTCTTTGTCTGGCAAGTTGAGTTATTGTGTTTCTTTAAGGTCAGTCTGAAGGTTTATTTTCTTTCTTTGATGAATCACATTTCCCTGATTTTCTGTTGTTGTTTTTTGTTGTTGTTGTTTTGTTTTGTTTTGCATGCCTCGTGATATTTTGTTGACTGTTGAGCATTTGAGAAGACATCAACCTCTCTCTCTTTGGAGTCTGACCCTGTATGTGGGAAGACCTTCACTAATCACCTGAAGTGAAGGATTAAAGTCTTTTCAGTCTTTTTCTGGGTATGTGTCTTGTGCATGTTTTTTGACCGTATGTTTGTTTGGAGGTTGGGGTTTGTTTGATTTTTGCAATTCCTCTGGATACACAGCTGCCTTTAAATGTTTTAGTTTCTCTAAGAGCCTTACTTCTGTTTCTTCCAGGGCCCTGGATGCCCTGTTGCATTTTTCGCCTGTAGTCTCTTATAGTCTATGGTCACATGAGGTCTATAGTACTCACACAGTTTTCACATACCACAGGGCCACCATTGCCTTCTGTGGCTACCAACATGAGAAATGGCCTATGCAGCCCTTCCCTTCTAAGCTCCAAGTCAGGAAATACAGAAACCAGGCCCTCAGGGAGCCCACACACAGTGTAGTCACTGCAAACAAGCTCCACTCTCCTTCTTCCAACCTGAGAGAAGAAGTAGGAATTGACTGGGTTTTTCCCCACTGCGTGGCACTACACCAAGGAGGTGGTGAGAAAAGGGCAAGAAAAAAGGTCACGAAATTCCCTACCACTTTGCATATGGCTTCTGGCTTTTTCTTGACTGGGAATTCACTTGTTTGCTGCAGATCCTTGACAGCAGCAAGAATCCAGAGCTTTCCAGAGCCCCCACAGAGCTGTCTTGGTCAGTTTGATGTTTCTGTGGAAGACAAGACCCTGGAGCTTCCAATTCCCGTCATTTTGCAAAACCCATCGATTTTTAAACTAAGAATCAGTGTTGACTTTTGAATGCACTACCATCACACTTCAGAGTATAATGAATTTTTAAAATGTATATATGTAAAAAATGGTAACATAGACAAATAAATAAAAAAATTAAAAATAGAAGTGCATCCACTCAATCAGTAGATGATGCTCCTGTTGTCCAGCCTGCCATGGTGGCCACTGGCCCTTCTCACAGATCACAATGCCACACAAGAAATGCTGCTTCCGTGAGTGGGTTGGGGGAGACCAGACCCAGCCAGCCCAGACACCAGCCTTACACACCAAGCAAGGGTGTGCTTTCTCCAAGAGCACATTTGTGACCCATTCTTTAAGTTTCCTATTCCATTAAGATTGAAGGTTTGCTAAATTGAGAGCCACGCACACTTTAATGGGCCATAGCAGCAAATAATTGGATGTTTATGCCTGTGTTTACATCAGGAGATCAGCAGCAGCACAGCGGTCAAAATCATGATTTGAGAAAACAAAGTTTCTACCCTTAAAATTGGTTTTACAACTTTATCATCAAATTGCATCTTTCTTTTATTTCCTGCAGGCCTTTCTCACACAGAACTTAAGATACCACAGGTGTTCTAATAAAATGTATTTTGAACCTCCTGTATTTCATTACGTGAAAATGGCTTTCTAGCTGCCTACTCTAATTAAGAAAATAACACTATTAAATAGATGTCTTTTAAGCAAACCCGACTGTATTACCTGTGACTAACCTCACATAGAAATAGCCAAAATACATTATCTATACAAGAGTTGATGGTTCAAAATCATCCAAATGCCAATTATGCACCTGTTTGGCTCACTGCTAGTAATTTTATGTAGCATCAGATTTGCTATTCTTAGCTTACAATCTATTAAACCTGATAAAATTGAAATATGGGCTCTCTGGGTCATAAATGAATATCAAGTACTCTCAGACAAATGAAATGCTCAGAATAGAAATATTTACTGCACTTTAGTGAGAGGTTTTCATAAAATTTCTCCAGCTGCAATTGCTATTCTTCGTAATGGAGCGTGTCGAAACCTACCTGACTGAGCTGCGTGTTCTGTGAAATACAATCATTCTTGACAACGAGTAATGAACAGAGTTTTCACCCCCAAATCAAAGAAGCCACAGCATCCAGAAACCTCCCAGCACCCCTGGAATGGACATGTATTTTATGAACGCAGTCTGAAGGCAGAAAGCCACATTTAACAAAGCTTGAGCGTATCGCCCACCGGGGCCCAGGGCTCTGCTGCCTGTTTGCTCCTCAGAAGCAGTGGGGGGACGTTTCTCACAGAAAAGCCTCAAGGTGTGCCCTTTGGATGAGACCTTTATCTGAGGGTGAGGGTGGGGACCAGGACAAGGGGTGGTCCCGCACTCCAGAGTGGTGCTACTGAAGCCCAAGTGGCGAAAACCAGATGTCGCTTTTATTTCCCACACCCTGTTCGGGCCCCACCGTGCACAGAATTGGGAAATCAAGAACCCACTGAGTGTATCGGGTAGCACCTACCCCCAGAGTCTTCTGGGGCAGAAGGGGTGACCCGTGGGCCGGATGGAGCGACGGTGTGAGCCAGCACCCTGGTCACTGGCACCGTGGGATACCGGAGGGGAGTTTATAATGGAGTTTACAATGTGTGCACAGAGGATGGAGGGGGTGGTGGCCTGGGCTAATCACAGTGAGACAGCTTTGCCACTCCTGGTCTGAAGGGACGAGGCAGCGGGAGAAGAAGCAGAAAGTGGCGTGTGTGGAGCTGGACTCAGGTCAAGAGTGGCAGCCAGTGTGAGGACTCTCTGGAAGTGGGGAAGAGGGACCGGGAACAAACGAGTCTCGCTTTTCTCCCTCCCTCCATCCGCAGTGACCAATTCATCCTGGTTTGACCAAGACCCTCTGGTGTTAGCCCCAAAAGCCCCATGTCCAGGAAGCTCCTCGGTCCCAGGCACACCGAGATGGTTGGTCACCCCCTCTGATCTCCCACCAAGGCTTCCCCATCAGCTGACCCCAGCTGGGAGCAGAGGGCAGAGAGCCCAGGGATGGAGTCCCCAGGGTCAGCCTTGGGGCACAGGTCACATGGGAAAGGGGGCAGAGGCAAATGCAGTCATCCTCGAGATCACTTTACCTTGTTAGGAAACACCCCAGACACACTGGAAAGAACGCAGATTAACTGAACGAACACACGAGTCCACACCCTCCACCCAGATTAACGCATTTTAACTTTCTCCCATGGTGTTTTCATATGACATCATCAAACCATTCTTTATCAAAACACTATTTATCTTGAAATATTTCTACATATCTGAAAACCTCTTTAGAATCACCTCCGTTCTCAGAAATAGCAACTATGCTGAAATCAGTACCATTCCTGACCTGTTTGCTGTTTATTGTTTTATAATAGGTACTGTGTATTCATAAGTAGTAGGGTAGCATGATTTTGAGTATTTTTAAATCTTATGTTTTATGTTGCATAGACTGTGAAGACTTTTCTGCTCCGTAGCATTCTGGAGAATTCTACATCTTGGTACATATAACTTAGATCCATTCACTTTGTGAATAGCAAGTCCATGTATAACAAAATGGTATTCCTGCCAAAAAATGTGTTATCTGCGTCCAATCACAAAATAATATTAGAAAAAAAAACAAATAGAGCAAGGGCCATCTTACAAAATAAATGGCTTCCTTTTTTTTTTTTTTTTTTTTTTTTTGAGACGGAACCTCGCCCTGTCGCCCAGGCTGGAGTGAGCGGCGGGATCTCGGCTCACTGCAAGCTCCACCCTGCGGGTTCCCGCCATTCTCCTGCCTCAGCCTCCCGAGTAGCTGGGACTACAGGTGCCCGCCACCTCGCCCGGCTAATTTTTTGTATTTTTAGTAGAGACGGGGTTTCACCGTGTTAGCCAGGATGGTCGATCTCCTGACCTTGTGATCTGCCCACCTAGGCCTCCCAAAGTGCTGGGATTACAGGCGTGAGCAGCTTGCATAATTTGAAATAGATAATGTTATACGATGGACTTGTACATATGCACAAAATGTACATATGCATTCCACCTTGTTAGTGACTTAGTAACTTCCAGTTCCTTGCCATCAGTCATGCTATAGGAAGAGTCTGTCTTATGAATCTTTGTGTGCATGTGCTGGGGACTCTCAGAGAAATGTGGAAACTGAGCAGACCAGTCCCAAGTAGGGGCACAGCACACCTGCATCTGTATTACAGGAACAAACGCCCCTGTGACAGGGCCACATGTTCCCCCAAGTTTTTCTAAATGATGAATTGAAATGAGATCTCTGTGTATTTAATCTGCTCATACTTATTTTATTTCATTTACCTTTTATTTTGAAATAACCTCAGACTTAATACAAAGTTGTCAAATCAATACACAGAATTTGTGTTCACCTTCCTTCAGATTCCCCAAAATCTTATTTTTTATCATATTTGATTCATTATTTTCCCTTTCTCTTGCCATATGTGCTTTTTCTGAACCCCTTGAGAATAAATTTTTGAATAATGCTATTTTACCTGTAAATACTTCAGTATGTATTTCCTAAAATCAAAGCATATTTTCTTATGTAACCACAGCAGGGTTGTCAAAATCAGGAGATTGGCATTGAGGCAGTATTAGTATCTAGCCTGCAAGATCTTATTCAAAATTTTCTAGTTGTCACATTCATGTTCTTTATAGCAAAAGAAAGCAATTCTGGCCCCCACACTACATCACAAGTGCGTCCTTGCTCCGCCTCTTTAGTTTCCTTAAATGAAGAACATTTCCTCGGCCTTCCTTTGCTCTTCATGACCTTGATATTTCAAAATATGCAAGCCATTTATTTTGTAAGATGGCCCTTGCTCTATTTAGGTTTGCCTAATGTCACTTTGTGATTAGACACAGATAACGCATTTTGGGCAGAGACACCAGAAAAGTGGACCTGTGGCCTTCTCAGTGCATTGAATCGAGAGGCACAGGCTGTCGGCGTGTCCTTGTGCTGGTGATGTGATCTTTGGTCACTGTAAAGCTATTGTTTTTCCTCTATGCCTAACAAACACCTTGTGGAAAGGTCCTTTGAGACTATGTAAATACCCTGTTTTTCCGTCAGACCCTTACCCAATAGTTGTGGCATCTATTGGTGACCATTGCCTGAAGCAATTACTAATATGATGGTTGACAAGCAATGATTTTCTGTTCCATCACTCACTCCCACCTCTACCTATAGGATTCTACTAACAGGAAGGGCTTTCTCTTCTCCCTCATTTCTGTGTGCGCAAAGTTTTGAAAAATTTGCTCTTTTACAAAATTGTTAGGCTCTCCTAAGGTCCCTTACGTTTCCATATAAATGTTTGACTCAGCTTGAAAATGTCCACCATGAGAACAGCATGGAAAAGACCCACTCCCATGATTCAAGCATCTCCCACTGGGCCCCTCCCACAACACTTGGGAACTATGGGAGCTACAAGATGAGATTTGGGTGAGGACACAGAACCAAACCATATCACCAGGTATAACAAGATGGTCCCCTCATTCTGGCTGCTGGGGATACAAACTGTTCCCAGCCTGTGTCTACACCATGAGCTGTTCAGCTCACTCTTTCCAGGGTTCCTTTTCCAGCCTTCTAAGCCCAGTGTATTAGTTCATTTTCACGCTGCTGATAAAGACATACCCAATACTGGGCAATTAAAAAAAAAAAACATGGCGTGTGTGCTCTATACAATTTCATTGATTCTTTTCTATGAGTTACACTCTATTACTGTCATTACTTATTTGATACTCCGTTCCATATCCAGTGGCCAGCAGGAGTCCCTTGGAACTGACTCCCATGTCTTTTTGGCATGTTCTTTTATTATTTGAGTATATTCTTGCTTTTCACCACAGAAAGCTATTCCAGGATCATCTTGCACTCATGTAGCTTAATTCTAATTGGGAAAATTCTACAGAAACTAGTTTTTCTGGTCCCTTCTAGTAAGGAATTGTATATATATATAGATATAGAGATATATACACAACTGTGCATGTAGATATAAAATATAGTGTATATATACATACATAGATATATACAGACGCTTTTTGACTTACCATGGAGTTACATCCCAAGAAACCCATCACAAGTTGAAACTATCATAAGCTTAATACACATTTAGTCCACCTAACCTACAGAATATCACAGCCTGGTCTAGCCCACCTTACACATGCTCAGAACACTCGCATTAGCCCACAGTTGGGCAACATCATCTAAACCAAAGCCTATTTTATAATCAGGTGTTGAATACCTCATGTAACTTACTGAATGCTGTCCTGAGAGTGGAAAACACAATGGTTGTGTGGGTACCCAGAGCATGGTTTCTACTGAATGTGTATTGCTTTCACAACATTGTAAAATTGAGAAATCATGAGTTGAACCACTGTAAGTTGGCGACTGTCTGCATATAATGTGTGTGGATACATACACACACAATTCATCTGCATCCACTCCTATCTACGTATCTATCACCATAAATTCACACCAACACCTCCAATTCCAACCCAACACTGCATTGTTAACTACAGAGCTCCCCTTTCCTGATTCCTCTGACAATAGGAAACCTCACTACTGTACTCATAATGTATTTATTTATTTGTTCAATTCCATAAGGAACATGCAATACCTTCTGAATTGCTAATGAATACCACTGTGTATTTGTTTACAGTCCTTTTTACTTTTAACCTGAGGGTATAAAGTCAAAACACTGTGTTCAAGAGATGCCTGGGATAGGTCCCTCTTCTTCCCTGTGACTGTATTATTAACTTGAACCACAGTTGGGTTTATTTTGTTTGTCTGTTTACCCATTGTAGCCGATGAGCAGTGGTATTACTAATTTGCACTAATTAATAATTTGTCTTAATTTGTGTTGACTTACTAATTACGGGAGCATCATTCATGTACCTGATGGACATCACATGTTAGGATCTGTTCAAGTTCTGGTCCGATCATTTCAGGTTGTTTCATTATTATTTTTGAGTTGTACGTGTTCTTATAGATTCTATACACAGTATCTTTATCAGGCATGTGTTTCGAAAACTTTCTGCTAGTCTGTGGCTTTTTAATTTTGATGAAGTCTATTTTACCAATCTCTGGTGTATACTCTGTGTGTCCAGTATAAGAAATGTCTGCCTAACCCCAAAATCACAACTTTTTTCCTACAGTTTTTTCAAAAACTTTTAATTTAGATCTGTGATCCATTTCAAGTTAAATTTATACATGGTATAAGGCAAGCATTGAGAGTCAGTGTGTTTATATAGGTAACCAATCTTTCATAAGTATTTGTTGAAAAGAATATTCTTTCTTAATTGAACTACCTTGGTACCTCTGTGTAAAATCATTCTGCCGTACATGTGTGGTTCTATTCCTGGAGTCTATCCTGTTCTACTTATCTCTGTGGCTTTTCTTATGCTAATAGCATACTGCACTGCTTCATAAAGTTTCATAAGATGTTTTTATTTCAGCTACTGTTACTCATCAAATTTGCTCTTTTTCAAAATTGTTAGGCTCTCCTAAGGTCCCTTACATTTCCATATAAATGTTTGACTCAGCTTGAAAATGTCCACAGAAGCTGACCCAGCATCCCAGTGTATTAGTTCATTTTCACGCTGCTGATAAAGATGTACCTGAGACTGGGCAATTAAAAAAAATCCAGAATTTTATTGGACTTATTGTTCCACGTGGCTGGGGAGGCTTCACAATCACGGTGGAAGGTGAAAGGCACATCTCGCATGGCGGCAGATAAGAGAAGAGAGCTTGTGCAGGGAAACTCTTCTTTTTAAAACCATCAGATGTTGTGAGACCCACTCACCACCATGAGAACAGCGTGGAAAAGACCCACTCCCATGATTCAGGCATCTCCCACTGGGTCCCTCCCACAACACTTGGGAATTATGGGAGCTACAAGATGAGATTTGGGGGAGGACACAGAGCCAAATCATGTCACCCAGGTATAACAAGATGGTCCCCTCATTCTGGCTGCTGGGGATACAAACTGTTCCCAACCTGTGTCTACACCATGAGCTGTTCAACTCACTCTTTCCAGGGTTCCTTTTCCAGCCTCTAAGCCTTGGCCCACACACAGGCAAGTGGGGACTCAGGCAAAGCCTCCAGACCTCAAAGCCTCCTCATTCTGGTAAGTCCTGCCTCTCCAGCACTCTGCCCACAGCTACCTGCTGCCTCAGCCCCTCAACTGCCATCCCTGTTTCCTCAAGTCAGTGAGATCACTGGGTTCCCCTTAGGTCCTTTGCCTGCCACCTGGCCTACAGCTCAAGATCCTCCAGGCTGCAAGCTTCAGCAGGTGCAGGACTCTCCTCCTCTGCTCCTGCCCCTCACAGACCACCACCCTGCACTGCCCTGCGTCACCCACTGCCTACTGCCCACTGCCCGGTGTCTGGAACAGTTGTTTCTTATAGGTAGTTGGTTTTCTAGTTGTTTGCAGGAAGATGGTGATTCCCTAGTGCTCCATTCTCCCTGAGTAGAAGCAGAGCCCCTTTCACTATGTTTATAATTGGCATTTTTCAGCAGCCCATGAGGTCATGCATCTTTATTACTGTTCACTGTTCTTCCAGATTTCTTCTGCTCTAAATTTTAGGCTTGCATCTTTGCTCATTTGTCTACTGAATTACTTCTATTTCTTCTTACTAATTTCTAAAAGTCCCTTAACCATTTTAGTCCCAATTCTTTGTCAGTTATATGCATTGCAAATGCCCTCTCCCATTCTATAACTGTGCTATTCGCTATGCTTAGGGTGCTTTTTTTCCTTTGGAAATATTTTCCTTTCTTTCCTTTTGTTGGTTTGCATTGTTTGGGTTTCGTGGCTGGTGGAAAGGAATACAGTGACAGGCATTCATCATTTCCTGAATTGTTTGTGCTTTTGCTTTTCCCACCATGATGTCATCAAAACATTCTACCATATATTCATCTAAAACGTTTGATAGTTCACTTTTCACGTTTTGATCTAAACGAGTTTCTTTTCCTGTACAGAGTGAAATAAGCATTTACTTTTTCTATATGGTTAACCAATTTAGCTAGGACCACTCCCTACTTCCTTTCACCCCTGATTTATAATACCAAGACCTCACATAAACATAGGCCAGTTTCTAGTGAGTGACATATACTTCATGGTCTATCTGCCAATATATTCATGCTCAATCTGTTTAATCACTGTAGCTTCATAATAAGCTTTAGCTCTCATAGGTCAAGATACTATGTGCAATTCTTCACAATCATCTTGAGCCTAAAATGTTTAGAGACTGAGAGGCAAGAATAGGCCAAAAAAGATCTAACACCAGACAAGTTTAAAGAAAACTCAAATGAAAATTCTAGACATGAAAAACAGTCATTTAACAAACAAATTCGCTAATGAGTAAGGTCATGAACTAGAGATGGCTGAAAAGAGAATTAATCAGTTTGGTAAGGTACAGCTGAGAAAATGAGAAGGGATAGCACATGCAGATAGACAGATGGAAAATCTTGAAGAAGTTAATAGGCATCAGGTCAGGATAAGATGGGCCAACTTCTGCTCCCATTCAGTAGAAGTTCTCAGCAATAGAAACAGAGAATGCAGACCACAAGGCTCAGGGCTGCACAGGTGTATGGAGTCACAGGTGTATGGATGCACAGGTGCATGCATGCACAGGTGTATCGAGACACAGGTGTATGGAGGCACAGGCATATGGATGTATAGGTGTATGGAGACACAGGTGATGGATGCACAGGTGTATAGATGCACAGGTCTATGGAGGCACAGGTGTACGGAGGCACAGGTGTATGGAGGCACAGGTGATGGATGTACAGGTGTGTAGATGCACAGGTCTATGGAGACACAAGTGTATGGAGGCACAGGTGTATGGAGGCACAGGTGTATGGATGCACAGGTGTATCGATGTACAGGTCTATGGAGGGACAGGTATATGGAGTCACAGGTCTATGGAGTCACAGGTGTATGGAGGCACAGGTGTATGGAGTCACAGGTGTATGGAGGCACAGGTGTATGGAGGCACAGGTGATGGATGCACAGGTGTATCGATGCACAGGTCTATGGAGGGACAGGTATATGGAGTCACAGGTCTATGGAGTCACAGGTGTATGGATGCACAGGTTTCATGACTAGTACTGATAAGAGTTTTCTTTGTATTTAAAGAAACAAAGTGATGTCCTTCAGGGCACAGGCAGCATGCGTTAACTGCTCTAGATCATCATTTTCCCTGAGCCCCGTCCAGCGCAGGTGCATCTTCCCACAGTGCCCTGCGAGAGCTCTGAGGGGTGTCCTCAGTGCCCATAGCACACAAGGGGGTGGTGCTCCCCAAGCTGCTGCCACCCCTGGGTCCCTAATCTGCCTCCGTGTCCCACCACTGCCTGGAAGGTGGTCCAATTCCCCAGTAGACCCTGGGTTAGCACAACCTGGATGCAGAGGTGGAGACATTCCAAGTGGAGATATTCCCTGGAAACAAGGAGGGTGCCACCCAGATCCCCACCTGTGGGATCTGCACAAAGGGCTTGGTCTGGGGTCAGAGCCAGCCACTGGTCTGGCACCTGATGCCACTAGGTACTCATGTTCTTCAGCGTTCCACCTCTAAAAACAGAAAAAAGGCCAGACTGTATTGAGGAAAAGAGCATGGGAAGAGAGGAGGAGAAATGAACTCAATCATTAGCCGGCAAGGTGCCTGGCACACGGTGAGCACCTGTTATCAGTAAGAAGCAGCAAATCTGAAGGAGAGCAGAGCGACCCCCCGTGAGGGCAGAGCCCCTCTCCCTGTTGTCCAGGCGATGCATGAGCTAACAAAAAGTGCCTTCCATTTCCGAGTTAGAGGACTGGAGCATGGGCCTAATCTATTTTTAAAACGAAAACATCATTTTAATGTAGCTATTTTCACAATGAAAACCTTTATTTATGGAAAAGGTGTGCATGCTTTCTCTTTTAAAGATGAAAAATCTCTCTTTCTAGTTGTAGAAGCTGTGCCCGGGACGCCACTCCACCGGATCCTGGAGCCCAACCGTCCAGGGCACCTCACTGGGCTGCACTGAGCCCAGTCCACCTGCACCACGGCCGTCCGCCTCGCTCGGCCACTGTTGGTTACCATGGGAACCATGACCGCAGCCAGCCCCCGAGGCGGGGAGGCCTCTTCATCTTGCCACTGGGGTCAGCCTCCCATTTCCACTTTCAGAGAACTCTCTTGGCTGTGGGGGGCTTTCCATGGCCCTGGTCAGCCCTCCTCACCGGTGGAAACCCGTTCCCATAGCAACAAGAAGGTGGGCAGAAGGCAGAAGTGGGAGGGGTCTGCAGCCCCAGCCTGGGATTCGGCCAGGGCAGTACCTGGGCCTCAGTGCAAGCTCCAGGGCTGCTCACACGGGGACCTCACTGGCAGGAGGCCGCCTGCTCCCTGCGTGGCCTTCCTCATCTGGAGGCCAACATGTGCGCAGCATGGACCCCATCCCACGAGGTGCCCCCAGCAAGGGCCCAGAGGCCCAGCCTTTTGCAGCTCAGGTGGTGCAGACCTCCCACAAGCAGGCGACCGTGTCATGGCAGCCACCCCGGAGCAGGGCCGGCACCCGCCCACACTGCCTGCTCTTCCAAGGCAGGGAGGCACCTCTGCACAGGCTCAGCCAGGGAGCCATGGAGCCAGGGGGCCACGGGGTCAAGGGGCTGAGGGTCAGGGGGCCAGCAGGCCAGGAGACCAGGGGCTGGGGACCAGGGAGCCAGGCCTGGCGGGTGTAGGAACACAGGGAACCTGGGGAGTGGGAGCCAGCCCTAGCACTGCTTTGGGATTTTCCACAAATCCACTAAGAAGGACTCTCTCTAAAAAGTGAAATAAAATAAATAAAATCAGTGGCCAGGCGCAGCAGCTCACACCTGTAATCTCAGCACTGTGGAAGGCTGAGGTGGGCAGATCGCTTGAGCCCAGGAGTTTGAGAACAGACCGGGCAACAAAGCAAGATCCCATCTCCAAAAAAAAAAAAAATACAAAAATTAGCCAGGCGTAGTGGCATGCTGGTTTGCACCTTGCACTGAGAGGCAGTCAGCGCCACTGCACTGCAGCCTGAGCAACAGAGTAAGATACTATCTCCAAAACATAAATAAGTAAATAAATAAAAATAAAAACGGATAAAAGGAAATACAGTCTCTTCCAGTGAGCAGTTTGCAAACCTGAGGAGATGTAGCCTTCAGAGCAAAGAAAGCAAGCAAGGGGCTGACTTTGCAAACGTGTCGGCAGGGTTCCCAGTCTGGTCTGCTATGCAAATGAGGGATGTACACTTGCATTGTTTGATTGGTCAGAGTGTATTGAGTTCCTATTGGTCCACATGGAGCACAGCCTTTTGGTCGATTCAGAGACAAGAACAGCTGGTGAAATCCCAAGATGACCCTGGCACATGGGCTTCCTGCACAGTGTAGACCCGGCCTTCAACAAGCAAGCAGCTGCCTGGCTCTGAGTTCAGGCCCTGTTAGTCCCGGGACCCATCTGGAAGGACTGTTTCAGGGTTTCAGGTCCCCACTGTGGGCACAGAGCCCAGCCCAGGTGGGCTCACAGACATGGGAGCAGGGAGTCGCAAGGGGAGGTGCAGGTGCCTTCACCTGACTCCTGAGCAACTGGCGTGAGCCTCGCACCCCATGGCCCACCCATGTTTCAGGACAAGACAGCTGGGCAGAGGCGGCCATGCCCTGGCCAGTGGCCCTGCAGCGCCTGGGAGACCAACTGTTGGTGGGAGGGCACTGGCTGCAGGGTCGCGGGTCCCAGCAGTAGGGCCTAGCCAGGAAGGCGTGGAAAACAGCCTGGGATGAACAGGAAGTCAGCCTGGGAGGGGCCAGTGGGGCCCTGAGACCCGAGGGGCCTGGCGAATGCCCCAGCAGCCCCAGGCCATGGGCCAGTGTTTCCCGCTGCCACCTCTGGCCAGACTACCAGGACCGAGGTTGGGACTCAGAGGGAGCAGCTGCAGATGCCAGGGACCACCTGGTTCACCAGCCAGCTGTGCTCTGGCACATTTGGGAACTGGTGTAAGCACGTGGCTTAATAATTATGCAGGACAGGTGCCACTGCACAGGCATCTTCCTGCACTTTTCTCCACCGTATCCTCGACGGAGTAGATAGGGGAGGAAGAGCCAAAGCACCTGGTGGGCAAAAGGGGGTCCCCGAGAGAAAGGGGTGTTTGAACAGCCCCCACACACTCTGAGTGTGGTCCTGGAAGAAGAAAGGCCAGGGACTGCAGGATATTGCCTGAGCTAAAGGGCCACCCCATGTGGGGATTTGCACACACACAGCCTTCCACCAGACCCTGGCACCCTCTCCGGGCTCAGAGAGGTGGAGACTCGCCTGGGCATTGAGGTACTAGGAGGCCAGGAGGACCCACCCCTGCTCGCCCACACACCCCACCAGGCCCTTTCTGGCTGATGCGCCAGCTGCAGACCGGGGGCTCCTAAAGCTGGGGGAGCGGGTGGGGCTCCCTGAGAGTCAGGCCGGTGCTCACCCCTCTGCAGCTGCAGGGCCCCTCTGCAATCCATCTTACACACGGACTCTGCCTCCCCTATGCCCTGTAACCCTGACAGCCCTACTTTTGGGGGACGCAGTGTCCCCTGCCCCAATTTCAGGGTCTGGGTATCTGGGTGCCGGCACTGATGACCCTCAGGCTGGTCCTATGGCCTCCAAGGCCTCATGCTAGACACTGTGCTCCTGTCCCTGTGAGGGCACCCAGAGCCGGCAGAGGCCCCTCTCCTGCCTCTTCTCCAGCAGTGCTGTGTCCCTCTTGGATTACATGGAACACAGATGATTTTCTCACGCGAAGAGTCATTTCACTTTAAATAAACAACATGCAAGTGTTTGTTGTTTGTTTGTTTGTTTGTTTTGAGACAGAGTCTCGCTCTGCCACCCAGGCTGGAGTATAATGGTGCAATCCCGGCTCATTGCAACCTCCACCTCCCAGGTTCAGTCAATTCTCCTGCCTCAGCCTCCCGAGTAGCCAGGACTACATGGCACACACCACCACACCCAGCTCATTTTTGTATTTTAGTAGAGATGGGGTTTCATCATGTTGGCCAGGCTGGTCTCGAACTCCTGATCTCAGGTGATCCACCTGCCTTGGCCTCCCAAAGTGCTGGGATTACAGGCGTGAGCGACTGCGCCTGGCCTGGATTGTCTGAATTTTTTTGCTGATTTAATGGAACTCTGCACGTATTCTGGATCAGAGCCGGTTGTTGATTGCATGCATTACAAGCCGTCCACCCCGGCTCACTGGCTTCCTCACCTGCTGGAATCCTTTGACGGTAGTTCTTAATTTGGATGCTATGATTTGAATGTTTGCCTCCCCAAAATTCATATGATGAAACTCATTGCCTAGGTGAGAGTATTCAGAGGTAGGGCCTTTGGAGGTCATGATTTCATGAGGGCAGAGCCCGCTGGTGAGTGGGATCAGTGCCCTTTTGAAACAGGCCGGAGGAAGCTTGTTTCCCCTCCACAAAGAGAACACAGCTCATAGTGCAGTCCATGAACAAGCTGATATCCAATCGTCCAACTCACATTTATGGAGAAGACCATTCTTTCTTGAGTGTTCAGTACTACCCAGAAACATTTTAACTCAGTTGTTCCCAAAAATAATTAGATCAGAAGACATCTTTTAAGCTTACACCCGTTAACATCCTATGGACACCTGTCCCACAGGACACGGCTTAGAACACTCTGAAATGGATGACCCAAGGGCCTACCAACCTTTCAGTCCTGGGGCTCTCACTCAGTTGCAGGACGAGCAGCAGTGCTCACCCTCCTCCCCAGCCTGCTCAGAGGTGGTTCCCACCTGGGGCTTCAGCCTCGACCTGGGTTTTGGGTGCAGGGTGCAGTGACCCAGCCTCGGACCAACACTGGTCCTGGCAGAGCATTGCAGGACTCCCAGGACTGGGCACAACCCTCTGTGTCTCTGTCCTTCCTTTTATTTCCTCACATCCCAGAGCAACGTTGGGCTCGTCAGACCCTGGGATATGTTGCTGGGAAATCAGGCCCCGACTCATCCACAGGAGGGGACTCGGACTCTGAGAAGTGAAACATCTGCAACGAGAGCGTGTGTCAAGGATGGGAAGTCAGAGGCTGGGGTCTCCGGAGACACTGGGGCAGGGGGTCCTGTGGCATGCGGGGAGAATCAGCGTGGCCTCCTCTGAGCTGGGCACACACAGTGCAAGGAGGATGGGGTGCCATGGGTATTGTTCCTTTAGAGACACAGTGTGAAAGTTTGTGTTTGTGAGCTCACGCTCGTGTGTGTGTACATATATGTGTATATGTGTTTGCCACTTCTGCACGTGTGCCTACATGTACCTTCGTGCATGTGAGTGTGCATGAGTGTGCACATGGGTGTGCGTGTGAACAAGCATTTACGTCTCTGTGTGTATAAGCACGGGTATGTACGGGTGTCAATGTAGGCTCGTTTGTGTTGTGGATATCTGTGTGTGCCTATATGTCTCCGTACATGTGTGGTTTGTACATGGATGTGTGTACCTCTGTGTATGCGTATATGTGGGCAGGATCACATCAGAGTTGAGTCATTTTACTCAGCTCGCAGTCTGTGCAGGTACCAGGCACTGTCCCTGTCTCCTGGGCCTCAATTGTAGAATGCCAGCCCTACAGTAGAATGTATCATACACCATTCTTTATCCATGCTTTTATGGCTCTTTTATTTTTAATTCTTGTAGTAAAGGGCACATTTCACAGATTTTGGTTTGATTGACAACAAACATTAGTCAACATCCTTCAGATGTTTGCAGATTTGGAAGAATTTCTTATTGCACCAATATCTTCCAGAATCTCTGTGTGTACTTTTCCTAGGATTCCTGCAGGGAACCCCACAGGGGTCAGGGATCAGGGCGGCCGGTACATGGCTCCTGTGCATTTCACAGATGTGCAGTGAGGCCATGAGCTGCATGGGAAGGCCTTGCCCTGGCCCCTGGTTCACTGCTGACCAGACACCTGCCCCAGAGCTGATTCATTTGTCCCACCCTGATCACGGCTCAAGACACACACACAGGGCCCTACCCAACAGAAATAGAGGCCGAGGCCAAGGCCCGGCCACGCTGGGAGCATAGCCTACCAGCCCCTAGACGGATGCGGTTCTCTAAGTCCTCAATGAACTTGGTAGCTGGGGAAACAGACACCAGAAGAAGCTCCATGGTTGTCCTGATCCTGAAGAAGGATGAGCAAGGCCTCCTCAGGCAGTGCCATGGGGCAGGAGGTGGCTGCTACTGGGGGCCCGTCCCATCAGGCTCTAGGAGGGGAGACGGCACAGATCATCTGAGACTCCCTGCCTGGATTTGTGAGGTCAGCAGCGTTACTGTTACCCCAGGTCACAGGGGAGGAAGCCACACCTCGCCCAGAGTCATGCAGCCTGTGAGTGGGAGAACAGAAACCAAACTCAGCTGGGCTCCATCCAACCCAGGTACCAGGGCTTCCTCGCTGCCTCCCCAGCCTTGCCGTGAGCTCATTTTCAGTGAGGCACGAAAGCAAGGCCACACCCAGGAACCCAGGGTCCCAGGTCCAAGCAGAGACTGCCCTGGCCTGGGGCTTCATCCTGGACCTCACCTCACCTCTGACCCTCCCAGGAGCTGCTGTCGCCTCACACCCACAAAGTTTTGTTCTCCCATCTGCCTTTGAAAGGATATTTCAGGAGTGTTCTTTTCATTACGGCTCGTCCCCTACAAATAACAATTTCATGTTTTTATATAATGGTTTCATAGCTCTTAAAAACAGAAAGAGGCACCTTGATGGCAAGGTGGGCGTGTGGCTCTGTTTCCATTACACTCCCTGATTAGCAATCAGGGCCTCCAGAGTGGCTTTGATTAAAAGACGAGCGCATGGGAAAATCTTCCAACTCTCCTGCTCCTAAGGCTACCAACCATTCGCCAGCAAAGGAAATCGGACTTCCACTTTGACCAAGCTGGTATTGACAGTGCTGGGGGAGAGG
>NW_012102243.1:1903607-2011148 GCF_000951045.1 Mandrillus leucophaeus | reverse complement strand
GGGGGAGAGGTTGTGGAGACGTGCAGGAGAGGTGCAGGAGAGAAGGTGGGGGAGAGGAGGGGAGGAGAGGTGAGGGGGAGAGGTTGCGGGGAGAGGTGGGGTCGTCCACAGAGCTGTGCATGGCTTGCTTTCTCGTGTGTCTGCTAGATCCCATGGAATCCGCTCAGAGAGTTTCAGGACTGAGCGTCAGGCAGCTCACTTATAGGGAGAGCCCAGGATGCAGGCCCCAGGTCAGCACGGGCCTAAGCCGGAGACCATGATGCAGAGACGGCCTGAGGAGGAAACCCCACAGCGGCCACCCCTGGACCCCGGATGCAGGAACCAGCTCTGCTGCCTGACGCTGCGGCCAACATCAGGGCCACTTCCGGTCAGCACCCAGACCTCGCTGCCCCTCAGGAATGACCCTTACCACTGCCACCACCAAAATCCAAGTGCCTCAGCCTCTGCAGAGTCTGTTCAGGCTGTTGTGATAAAGACCATAGACTGGCGGCTTGTACACAACAGACATCTCTTCCTCTCAGTCCTAGACGCCAAGAAGTTCAAGATTAAAGTGCTGGCAAATTAGCGGCTGGTGAGGGCCATTTCCTCAGTCTTAGACGGCGTTTCTGGCTGCGCCCTCTCACAGTGGGAGGGAAGCACGCCGTCCCCTGAGCCTCGTTCATTAAGGGCACTCATCCCCCTCAAGAGGGCTCTGCCCCTCTGACCTGATCACCCCCAAGGTCTCATCTCCAACACCGTCCAATCTCGGATTAGGGTTCCAGCATGTGAGTTTGTGGGGGACACAGACTTTCAGACCATAGCAGCTACCTCGGCCACCAAATACTCTCCTACAAATTGAACTCTCCCATCCGAGCGTCTGATGGACAGAGCCTGAGTTACTTCCTGCCCCCCAAGCGGAGGGGGGAGGTGAGTTCTATGTACCGCCCAAGGGAGCTGCCCTCAACACAGAGAAGCCACCCAGAGGAAGGCCACAGGTCGTGGCCTCACAGTGGCTCTGCTTCGTCTGAAAAGGGCTGGCCAGGCAGAGGATAGCTGAACAGCTGGGCCTTTGCCAGCAGCTCTTCTAGTGGGGGACGGGGCCATGGGGGGTGGCCCAGTGCTTCAACTCTGGTTCCCCTCTGCCAGCTACAGCCAATTCGACTTCTTCAAAGGAGCTCTGTGCCTCTTTCGCAGGCTCTGCCTGTCCAGGGTGCCCAGCTCCTCCTGGGCCACCATCTCTTCTCCAAGGCCCCTCTCATGGCGTCTTCCCCACGAAGCTCCCTAAGCCACAAGCTTCTTCCAAGCTCTGCAATGCTGGAGTTCACTGAGGTAAGAGGAAGGACATAGGTAGAATTTCTGTGGCATCTTGGCAGAATATCTCACCCGCCCCTCAGGGTGGCCTGGCTGCAGAGGGCTGTGGGTCACCTGATTCACTGCCCAGGTGCTTCACGCAGGGCCACACATAGAGGAGGCTCCAGGAAAGGCGAGCCCCGTAAAGCAGGTGCGGGAATGCTCTGAGGGCTGCTTTGAGGCTCTGGCAAAAGTCACATGGAGCGGTCTTTCCTCCCTGTCTAGGCCGTCCATGGGTTAGGACACTCGCCCATCCTACAACCAACCGAGTCCGGAGTCCAGTGAAGGCCAGCCGGGGTCCCAGTAGGAGACAGGTCACTTGTGTGGGTGATGTAACAGAGTTTAAAGAAGAGAGACTGACATGGTTTGACTGTGTCCCCACCCAAATCTCATCTTGAATTGTACTCTCATAATTCCCACGTTACGGGAGGAACCTGGTGGGAGGTAATTAAATCATAGGGGCGGTTTCCCCCATACTGTCCTCATGGTAGTAAATAAGTCTCATGAGATCTGATGGTTTTATAAAGGGAAACCCCACTTGCATGGTTCTCGTTATCTCTTGCTGCCGCCAAGTAAGACCTGCCTTTCACCTTCTGCTGTGGTTGTGAGGCCTCCCCGGCCACATGGAACTGTGAGTCCATTGAACCTCTTTTTCTTTATAAATTACCCAGTCTCGGGTATGTCTTTCTCAGCAGCGTGAAAGCGGACTAATACGGTGATCCACTGAGGTGTAGACGGGGGCAGTGTGGCGCCCTGGGCTGGGTCTGGCGCGGGAGGCCCTGTGGAGAGGCTGGGGAAGAGTCCAGGGGAGTCATTGCCTGTCACTCGGTCATCCCTTGCTCCCTTCTCCCACTGGGACTCCCCACTGGCCAAACCAGAGGATGGAGGGGCCATGGATATCCTGCCCCTGGGGTGCTGAGAAGGAATGAAGGCTGGACACTGAGCGGAGACAGGAACAGAAAGATGCCCACAGGCCCCAGCACTGACTCAGTGAACTAATGACTGAATACAGGAAGGATTCAAATGTGGCGGGGGCAGGGACAAACGCTCCCCCTCCCCAGGGTGAGGGTCTCCCCAGCCAGTGACAGATCTCCATTCCCTCCCCAGTTAGGAAGGCTGGGGAGGAGGTGGGCCCCCGCCGGCCCTGCACCCTGCACTCTGGGGCTACACTTTTTCTGCCCCCTTTCCCACCCCCAACACCAACAAGCCTCCAAAGAGTGGAGCTGCCCTGGCCGTATGTACAGGAATACAGCTGGATCAGCTGAAGCTGGATATCCAGGAAACGCAACCTTCCTCTTCCCTTGGACTTGATCGACCTCCATCACACTGAGCTGCCCAAGGCCTAAAATTCTCCTCTCCCTCACTGGGGCTCTGAGCAGAGAAAATGGTTTTGCAGTCATCTGGACGATTACCGAAGGAGAACCAGCCATGCCACTGAATCACCTGGGGGATCCGTTCGGTAAAAATATAGAAGGAAAACAATTGCTCAAACTGAAATACACTTAAGAAAGACTTCAATAATTAAACAAGGTCGAGGAGCGCCTATAGCCTCAGCCCTTGGGGTCAATAACAGAGTTGTGTGTCTGAGATCCGGGATCACAGGCTTGAGCCAGATGCGGAAATTAGGGAGGTGTGGACGACTGGATATCCACAGCCCTTTCTGGTCCTGATGCTCTCAAGCTGACTGTCACTTGGGCAGTTGAGGGTGAGGCTGTTGTCTGATTGCTCCCAACCTACATTGCGGGAACCACATTAAGCACTTGGTCTCATGAAAATCGGTCCACTCCTCCAGCTCCTGTGACAGGTGCATGGCCTGGGGATTGTTTTAGTATGACCCACAGGGGCGTCCTATTTGCACAAAACCACATTCACATTCATCATTGCATTTTAGTCTAACAAAATGTGTGTGCTATTTCCAGTATCATCTCAAATAAGAAAACTGACCGAGGAGGTGAAATGACTTGTCCAGGTCACACAGCTGGAAAGGGGTTAGGTCAGGATTGAATTCCATTTTTTCAGAATCCACTCCTTGGCTTTCTCTTTTGTGTATTTACTTTTTCACTGACATAAAATTTACATAAAATAACATTAAGCACAGAGTGTACAATTCAGCGGCTTATACAAAGTGTGTAATCTAACACGTTCAGTGCTGTGCAGCCGTCACCACTGTCGAGCTGCAGAATATTTTCATCTGTCCCAAAGAAGTCCCCAGGCTGAACAGACAGTCACTCCCCACTGCCTCGGACAACAGGAATCTGCTGTCTCCCTGGATTTGCCTATTCTGGACATTTCATGTAAATGGAATCATGCACTCTGTGGCCTTCTGTGTCTGGCTTTGTTAACTTGGTATCATGGTTTCAATATTCATCCGTGTCATCGTAGTCATTCCTTTTAATGATTGAATAATAGTGTTGCTATACATTTCTACCCACTTACCTGTTAATGAACATATGGGTTGTTTTTACTTTTGCCTTTTGGTAAATAGTGTTGCTATAAATATTCTCATGCAAGTATTTTTTTTGAATACCTATTTTCAACTCCTTCAGATACATACCTAGGAGGAGAACTGCTGAGTCATATCAGGATGTTATGTTCAACTTTTTGAGGAACCACAGAACTGTTTCCCACAGCAGCTGCAGCATTTTGCATTCCTATCAATAAGGTACAAGAGTTCAAATTTCTACAAAATTTTGCTAACGCTTGTTGTTTTCCTTTTTTTCTCTTTATTATAGCCATCCTAGTGGATGTGGAGTGATCTCTCACTGTGGTTTTGATTGCTGTTAACCCTAATGACTACTGATGTGCAGCAGTATTTATATGCTCGCTGGCCATTTGCATAAGCTCTTTGGTGAAATGTGTATGCAAGCTCTTTACCCATTTTATAATTAAGTTGTTTTTCTCTCTGGTTTTGAGTTGAAAGATTGTATATAATCTGGGTACTAGACTCTTATCCAATATATAATTTGCAAATATTTTCTCTAATTCTGTAGGTTGTCTTTTCACTCTCTTGATAGCGTCCTCTGATGCACAAAAATTTTTAATTTGGCTGGGCACGGTGGCTCATGCCTGCAATCCCAGCCCTTGGGGCTCCCTTCTCTCCAACTTTTGCTGATCCTTACCCTCATCATTCACCTCAACCACAAGCTGCTCTTCAAAGCTTCTGTACTAGTGATACTGAGAGGAAGCAGGTGGAGTTGTCTTTCCTGTTACCTTCTCTATGTAGGAGTGCATTAGCTCATCCTCTCCTCACCCAGCTTGATGGGCAAGAGCTCTCGGTTCTCCCATCTTGCAGACCATGAGTTTGAGACCTACCAGAGTCATTGTGGCTCAGAGTTGCAGAGCTATGGAGCAGCAGAAAGAGGATTTAAGATCCAGCCAGCCATCTGGCCCTAGATCTTATTCCCCAACCCAATGCACCACAGTTCTCTAAGGCCAAAGTCTAGGAGCTGCTGTGGGATTATATTCCCCACCTTCTTCCTTCTTTCACGCTGAGGCCCCCCCTTTTGAAGGCTGAGCACACAAGCATGTCCTGGGGGTGGGGCAGGGGGAGGGCTCTGCGATTGGGGCAGGGGGAGGGCTCTGCGATTTTGATCAGGTCACCGTGGACAAGGTCTTCGGCGCTAGTACAAGAACCTGGGAACGCAGGGAGCTGGTGTCCTGTTGCTCCAAACACGGAACACTTCTAAAAGTTGACATGTCAATTCTGTGCAATTTTTCTTTAATTTGTTATGAAAACATTCTGTTTCTCTTAAGGAAGCAAACAGTTGGTGTTTATCTTCTATGACTTACCACAAGTGTGATTTGCAAAACAAACCGATTTTCCAGCTGCTCAGTGATTAAAATGTTTGACAATTTATGTCTTCATGTTTGATTTGTGGCCCGGAAGGTGAGAAGTACAATAAATATGTCCTTCCATGTCCCTGAGCTGAGCTGGCATCCTCCACGTCCTCAGCATACTCTGAGAGTCCTTTGTAAAAAATGCCTCTTGGAGTAATTTCAGATGGAGCTGAAAAATGGCCCTTTAATTGAGTTGAGTTGCAGCACTTCTGAAGCCACTTAAACTGTGGTACCAAATTAGGAAGGAAACGTTTCTAGAATGAGTTGTGTTCTGTTCCAAAATAGTTCCTTATGGAGGTCCCGAGGCATGATTTGCATATGATGAGCGATGAGAAATTGTAGCGTGGAAAGGAAGCATTTGGATAGACCTTGAGGATATGTGGAAACCCTTCGTGGTTCTGATTCTTTTACTCTTTGGTATTTGTGTTGTTTTAGAATCACAGCACATCATAAAGTGAGAGAAAATGTGATTGGTGGGTGGGAGGGTAAGCTGATGCATTAAACCCTTCTCATCTAACTATCTGCAGGTGGACAGCACCAGGTACAGAAACAGGTCCCTAAAAATGGGTGGGGAGAAATCCTTCTGTAAGATGAATAGCCCTTAAATGCAGTATTCAAACTTGTTGTTTGAAGGCAGTGTCTGACTAAGTCCTTTTGTTGCTCATTTATGGAACAAACAGTTCACCTAATTAGTCAAAGCCCTATTTCTAAATACATAGTTCCATCCAATGGGAGCAACCAAGCGGCCTTGCCACTAGGCTTAGCGGCACCGGCGGTCACTAGGAGCTGACCGTCTGCCTCAGGGCCCCGACTGTGGAGTTCCAGGCCAGCCAATGGCCAGACCACCAAGCAGGAGGGGACATAATTCCTTAGAAGAAATCAAGGAGTAAGAAAAAAGGGAGTTTAGGGGATGATGTCAGACCCACAGGGCAGTATCCAGGAGGTTTAGCAAAGACGCCGCAGGGACAGCTTGAGGAATCAGAGGCCACAGCACAAGGGTAAAAATCTTGCACAGCTTTGATGCCCAGGCTAGACTTGCAACACGCCCCAGGCCACCATATGAGATTCCAGTGATGCTCAGGGGACTGATGCCTTCCAGTAACCTCCCAGGGATGCGGTTGGAGGTCACTGTGAATGCAGAAGGCCAGTCAGTGGAGCATCACAGGAGTGCTGTGGATCAGACACTGGTGGGCCATACAACCTTTCAGACACTAGCACCTGCAGGCTCTGTAGCCCACAGGGTGGCCAGTGCCTGACAATCACCATTCTGAGCTAACTGGCACTGTCACTGGCTCCTCCTCCTGCTGCCACTGGCCAGCAGATCCAGAGGGCAGATGTTCAGAGAGCAAGCCCGTGTCTTGGAATTACCTCCCTGCTGCCACTCACTCACACTCCTGTGGGCCTACAGCAAACACGTGGGCACTCTTGACCTCAGCTCACAGCAAAGCCTTGGCATCCCTGAGGACCAGAGCTCTGACCTCTGTCAAGGTCACCTGTGGCCAAAGGCATGATGGGAGACTCTTTGGAGCTTTTTCCTCCTTCTGGACGTCATGTCCTTGAGCTGATTCACATGGGATATTCATCCATTGCTAAATAAGACTTTGACCTAACGCCGTTCCCTGAAGTTTCTCCAGTCTGAGGAGCGAACAAATGCAAAGGAAAATACAAAGCAGATAAAGCCATGAAGCAGAAACCAAGGACACACCCTCTACACCCAGCAACGTGGAGGGGCTGCCCGAGCCCACTGAGGGGCATCGGTTGCCATCAATAATAACCTCACGCGCTGTCCATGCTCTCACCTTGGTCCCATCCCAGAAAGTAACTTCATTAATATGTGGAATCTGATATCCAGCTATATTGCAACAGAGGAAAAAAATACTCCCTTCAGGCCCCTTCCCCATTATAAAGACTTCATGCCCAAATCAGTTTAAATTTACTTTTTAATTATGTACATAGCTTTCTTATGTGAAGCTTCTGACTAGAAATATGTATCTCATTTTATTTTATGTTATTCCATTGACCCAAACACAAAGTCATTTTTCTTGAATACTGAATGCTCATGTACCTTTTTAATTAAAGCTTAAAAAGCTCTTAATTAAAGTCATAAATCACGGGCAGCAATTTCTACCTAAATTGTCTTGCAAGCCTTCCTGGTTTTCCTTCTGCTTTCACGGTGACCTGCGAGGCAACTGCAGGGTGAGGATGACTTTCACACTTAATCTGTGGTAAGCAGTTTGGGTGTGGGGGAGCAGGCAGGCGGTCCTATCGTGGTGTCTCTGTCACCAGCCAGGTGCCTGTGGTGGCCAGCAGGGCCAGCCCGTCTTCGTGAGCAGATGAGCGGTCCTATCGCGGTGTCTCTGTCACCAGCCAGGTGCCCGTGGTGGCCAGCAGGGCCAGGCTGTCTTCGTAGGGGCATTATTCACAGACCCTTATCCCGTCTCATGCCTCTCCTGCCTTCCTCTACTGTGGTGACAAGGACAGGACTCCCCTGTGCGCTCACTTACGGGAAGGCGGGAGCTTTCTAGAAACTTTTGTGTGCCAAGAATTGGCCATGTCTTCTTTTGAAAAGTGTCTGTTCATGTTTTTTGCCCACTTCTCAGTGGGGCTGTCTGGTGATTGCTTATACATTTGTTTAAGCTCTTTATAGTGCTAGATATTAGGCCTTTATCAGATGCTTATAGTTTGCAAGTATTTTGTCCCATTCTATGCCGCTATCCTTAGCCAACTAAGGCAGGAACAGAAAACCAAATACTGCGTGTTCTCACTTACAAGTGGCGGCTAAAGGATGAGAACACATGGACACAAGAAGGGGAACGACATACACTGGGGCCTACTTGAGGGTGGAGGGTGGAAGGAGAAAGAGGATCAGAAAAAAATAACCATTGCATACTAAGTTTAGTACCAGGGCAGTGAAATAATCTGTACCTCAAACCCCCGTGACACGAGTTTATCTACATAACAAACCTATACATGTATCCCTGAACCTAAAATAAAAGTTTAAAAAAAAAATTTTTTTAAAGAATTGGCTATATATTGATATTTCCAAACATTAACAAGTGGCTCTTGCAAATACCTCATCGGGGTACAATTGGCACTTGATAAGTTGCCCATACTGCACACACTGCACAATCTGATAAGTTTTGAAATCTGCATACATCGTAGCACCACTACCACAGTCAAGGTAAGGAACAGGTCCAGTCCTCCCTCAACAGAAGTGTCTTTTTAAATCCCTCCTGCCTTCCCCAAGGCCTCTCTCTCCATCCCAGGAAATGCCCATTCTGCTTTCTGTCACTATAAACCAATTTGCATTTGATGGAAGGTTTTACATATTGAATCATACAGTATGCACTGTTTTTTGACTGGCTGCTTCTACTCAAACTATTTTAGAGATTCCTCCATGTTGTCACATCATCAATAACACATCATTCTTTACGTATCTCTGGGTCATATTCCCTTGACTGCATATGCTCATTGTTTTTGTTTCATCTGCTCATGAACTTGGAGTTGTTTCCATTTGGGGGATATTCCTAATAAAACTTCTATGAAAGTAAGTTCATATACAAGTTTTTATGTGGACGCATGCTTTCTTTTCTCTTGAGTAAAACATCTAGCAGTTGAGTGGCTCGATCATATAATAGGTTTATCTTTAACTTTTTAAGAAATTGCCAAAATGTTTTCCAAAGTTATATTCGTTTATATTCCCACTAGCATGTTGATCATGTATGGGAGTTTCAGTTCCTCCCCGTTCCCACCGAGAGCTGGTACGGTCAGTCTTTTCTTTTAGACATTCCGATGGGTTTATGATGGGATATCTCCACGAGTAATGATGCTGAGCATCTTTTCAGTGCTTATTTGCCATCTGCTTATCTTCTTTAGTGAAGCATCCAAATCTCTTACCCATTGTTTTACTGTACTATTTATTTTCTTATTTTTGAGTTTTCAGAGTTTTTTCTACATCCTAAATGCAAGTCCTGTGTCAGAAATATAACTTGCAAATACTTTCTCCCAGTCCATGGCTTATTGTTTTGTTGTCCTAATGAGGTCCTTCAAAAAGTTGAACCTCTAACTTTTGGTAAAGCCCAATGTATCATTTTTCTTCTTTTATGGATCATATTTTTGACATCAAATGTAAGAAATCTTTGCCCAGCCCAAGGACACAAAAAATTATCTCTTGTATTTTCTTCTTTTTCAGTTTTCCCTTTGGATCTATGACTCATTTTAAGTTACATTTTGTGCGTATTAAGTTTTTCTTTGTAGTTGCATCCATTTTTGCTCTATGTATTTTGGAACTCTGCTATTAAGTACATATGAATTTAGAATTGTTATGTCCCCTGGATGAATTAGTCCTTTATCATTATGAAATAAACTCCTTCATGCATGGTAATATTAGTTTCTCTGAAATTTACTCTGATATTACTACAATCAGAATTACTCCGACTCTATTTTTATCAGTGTTAGTATAGTATATCTGTTTCCACTTTTTACTTTAACCTATCCTATATTTAAAGGGTGTTTCTTATAGGCAGCATATACCATAGTTTCCCCCATCCACCGTTTTACTTTCTGTGGTTTTAGTTACCCACATTCTACTGCCATCCAAAAGTATTAAATGGAAAATTCCAGAAATAAATAATCCTTAAGTTTTAAATTTTATGTCATTCCAAGTAACATGATGAAATCTCATGCTACCCCCTTGAATTTAGGATTTACCATCTATTTCCTGGAATATCTCTGAAGCGGATAAGTGCAGCCAGAGAAAAGAAGATACATAAACACCAAGGAACAAATGGAAGAATCACAGCAGATTTCTCACTAGACACAGGGCAAGCTAAGACCGTGGAGCAAGATTGTTAAAGCACTGAGAAAAGGAAAAACCCATCAACCAGAATTCTTTACTAACAAAAATACCATTCAAAGACTTTGTCAGGTTTACAAAAGCTGCAAGATCTCTCACTCTGGCCACAGAATGAGAGCAGTGCCTCTGACTCACTGACTGGCCACAGAATGAGAGCAGTGCCTCTGACTCACTGACTGGCCACAGAATGAGAGCAGTGCCTCTGACTCACTGACTGGCCACAGAATGAGAGCAGTGCCTCTGATTCACTGGCCACAGAATGAGAGCAGTGCCTCTGACTCACTGACTGGCCACAGAATGAGAGCAGGTGCCTCTGACTACTGGCCACAGAATGAGAGCAGTGCCTCTGACTCACTGACTGGCCCATCATCACTGCTCCAAGGGTGGGAGCTGCTGCTGTTCATGGAATAATTGTCCCAATCCTTTCTGGAGGGCTGGGGCATGGAGACAATGCCAAGGTTTTAAGCAGCAGGAAAAATACCTGAACTGAAGTGGGGATTGTGGCTGAAGACAGGAAGCTGGCTTGAGAGGCACTGCAGAGGGAGCTGGAAATGGATTGGAGAGAAAGATGAAGGAGAGGCAGGAGTTGGTGGCCAAGCCAGCATTTCCTACCCAATGACTGGATCAACAGGGATATAAGATCCACGGTGGAGAGTACTGGAAGGGAAATGAGATTAGTTCGATTTGTCTGAGGGAATGAAAACTCTGTGTCCAACAGAGTGAATGTATGTTGAGGTCGTGACCTTGGAGTGGGCAGCTGGAAACATGGCCCCAGAAGTCAAGGGTCTGCCTGGAACCAGCACTCCCCTTCCATGAGCTGTGCCAGGGGTGCAATCTCTCACGGCTTGGGAGCAGTTCTCCCCGACCAGGGTGATTCCTGGAGTTTTCCACTCCCCAGTTCCCCCAAGTGCATGTCCCCTCAGTCTGGAAGGGTCTGATGCACTGGAGAGGAAATGGTCAGGACAGTGTCCTGAGGGTCAGCGTTGCATCCAGGGCAGGCAGAGACTCAGGAGCCAGCAGAGACTAGGTTGCAGGTGAGGGTGCAAAGAGATGGCTGTGGAGGTCAGGATAGCCAACAACAGGGTTCAGGGAGGAGACAGCTCCCAAGCACTCATCCTCAGCAGACGTTTGTGGATGTCTTCCAAGAGTCCGCTATAAGGACGCTCACTGCAGTGTCATCTGTAACCTCGAATCAAAACACTGGAAATACCCCAGGTGTCCAACAGCAGCCAATGAACTAATTGATTAACTAATAGACCGGGGCAGGGGACTCCAAGCAGTCACTAAATACTAGGTTGTGGGAGAATACTTGATGTTTGTGGAGTGTTTGCAATGTATTATTGAGAGGAAAGGGTTAAAAAATATGTACAATGAGAGCCTCTTCCGATGCATGTACACAAGTCACAGAAAGGCATGCAGCAGGTGGACCTGGGTCCCCGTATCACAGGGGTGCTGTCTTATTAATGTAGCTTAGCTAATTTCTAAATTTAACACAATCGATGAGTCCTTCATTAGTGAGGAAAGGAATGAGAAAAAAAAGTAGTTTTAATTGGTCATTTAGGAAAATGATGGAGGGGTCACGGCCACACTCCAGAGAGATCGGTCAAGGGGGCAGCGTAGGAAGAAGCTGTGGGCTCCGCCGCTGACCACGGCACTGATGGAGGGAGAAACAGAGCCAAGGGTCAAGAAAGCCGTGCCATGGAGCAGTGTGCTAGTGAAAATGATTGGAAAATTTGCATTTATCGGCACTGATGTCCCTGTGGTGAGGTTCATGTTCCATAATTCCTGACAAATGTCTGCTAGGAACTCTCTTGGCAGCCTTCTCCTTTTTGAGGCTGGGTTGGTGGTGTCCTGCTTTTCACAGCCAGCCCTCTGCCGCCAGGGCCGCAGCTGCTGAGCCTGGCAAGCACGTCCGGTGGTCACAGAGGAGGAAACGGTGGCACTGCCGCCACGCCACTGTCCTCCCTCCTCTCCCCTGTGAACAGATGTGGGCTTAGGGCTCCTGCCCCACCTGCTCTCTCGAGGCCTAACCACTGTGATCCCCTCCAGGGCCAGCTTGGAAAAGGCCACATCCTCAGCCGCCAGTGAATCCACAGCCTCTCTCCTGGGCCATCTCCAGAAACCACATGGACGGAGCTGGAGGTCCTTATGCTTAAGAAAATAAGCCAGGCATAGGAAGAGAATGCCATGGGATCTCGTGCCTCTGTGGGAGCTGAGACAGTAGATTGCTTGGAGGGATAGCAGATCCAGTGGTGACCGGGGCCGGGATAAGGAGGGCAGGGGCTAGGAAGGAGAAAAAGGAGCATGCACACAGTTGTTACTGCTGAACTGTCATCTAAACTTGGTAAAGAGCGTAGATTACATATGCAGATTCTGCCCTAACAAGGACAAAAACTATAAATGGGGTGAAAGGCACTGACCACGGACCCACCTGGAATCTCTGCCTTTCCGCAAATCAGACCCAAAGGGACTTTTGGAAATCCCAAGTCTCACAGGCACGAGCTACTCTGCAACGTACAGCATCCCTCAGGTCTCCCATCCTCTACAGCTCAGTGCTGTGGAGTGAACCCAACCCAGCCACAGGAAACTCCCATTCTAGCCCCACTCACCCCACAGGACACCCACATCCCAGCCTCACTCACCCCACAGGACACCCACATCCCACCCTCACTCACCCCACAGGACACCCCATCCCACCCTCACTCACCCCACAGGACACCCACATCCCACCCTCACTCACCCCACAGGACACTGCATCCCAGCCTCACTCACCCCACAGGACACCCCATCACACCCTCACACACCACACAGGACACTGCATCCCAGCCTCACTCACCCCACAGGACACCCCATCCCAGCCTCACTCACCCCACAGGACACCCACATCCCAGCCTCACTCACCCCACAGGACACCCCATCACACCCTCACATACCCCACAGAACTCCCACATCCCAGCCTCACTCACCCCATAGGACACCCCATCCCAGCCTCACTTACCCCACAGGACACCCCTGTCCCAGCCCCGCTCACCCTCCACAGTGCCCCCGTCCCGGTCTCCGTCAGTGAAGCACCTAAAGGGTTGCACAGGTGGTCATCACTGGGGAAACGCGTCTGAATTGGGTCATTCTGCTTGAATCTGGTGGGCGTGGTGTCCTCCTTGGGTTTGGTCACCAGCCTCAGGCATTTCTTTGGAGTGAGAGGAATATTCACTGCATTGTTCTTTCTGGACACTGACAGAGACTGTGATATCACCTGAAACCCGACTGTCAGTTCTGTGTCACTGCCCTGCAGTTTGCTGTAAGCTGGTCCTGCCTCTCCCCATCTCACCCTGTCTACCCAACCATGCTGGAAACCTATAACATGCTGCCCAGGCACACTGAGACCCTTCCTCAGAGGTGTTCGCAGAGCTGGTCCCTGGCTTGACTTTTTCTGGCTCCATGAGCGGGGGACAAATGAGTGTCCTGTGGACAAGACCAAGTTGAGGGCATGTTGCAGGTGCACTGGTAGGCGGTCACCTCTGGAGCGGGCAGTGGCAGATGAGGACAGAGGCTAGGATGTGGAGGAGAGGAGCCCCTCCTAAGGATTGAGGGCCTACGATTTTCTTGGAACCTCATCCCAGCACACGGAGCCTCATGGTTTCAGGGCCTGAGTGGAATGGAAGTCGCCCTCCCAAGATCAGAGCATGGCTGTGATGGAGTGATCTGAACGTGTTTGCTGTGCCTCCCAGAATGTGAGATGCTCCCTTCGGTCACACAGGCTTTTGACAAATTTTGGGAATTTGTCACCACCACACTGGATCTACAAGAAATGTTCAAAAAAGTATTAAACATGCAAACAAAACAAACACCAGCCTATCCACCCAACTCTGCCGGGCCTGTGTGAGCAGTAGGAGCTGCCAGGCAAGTGGTTTGGAGAAATCTCCACTCCTCTGACTTGGTGGCCATGACCATACAAGGCCGGGGCTCACAGGCAGATCCTGTCCCTTTGTCCTCAGAATGCCAGATGATCACAATTGAGTTCCACACACCCAGCACCTCCATTGCCGGCCAGGCCAATGGCCCAGGGCCAATCCCCAGCTGCCAAAATGAAAAGATTGTGGGCCTTCTGCCTGGTAAATCCCCTTACAGTAGCAGCACGTTGTCAGCCCAGCATTGGCAATCGAATCTGCAGTGAGAAATACCTTCAAACCCACAGTTTGTGAGTTCCTCCAGGGCTAGTGTAGGGTAGAATTTGTGAAAGGACAGGATGGTGGCCCATGGTCCAGCAGACCCTGAGCTCTCAGCTTATGCTTCATGCTGAGAAAATAAAGTCAACCAAAGTTTCAACCAAAGGTCCCTGTGGAACTTGGCCTCAGAGGAAAGCCAGGAAGCATAATTCTACATTTCTGTGCCCTCAGACCATAGATCCCAACTTTAGCATTGCTAGGCAGAGGCTGGAGGGTGACAGAGGGAGAAAGGAACATGGCTGACTATGGAGGATGACAGTGGAAAAGGAATGTGGCCTGACCACGCACACAGCACACTGCCACTACAACCTACAACTGACATTTAGAAACCCACTGCACAAAGGCTGTCTATAACCAAGGAATTCACTCAGAGCGTAAGCCCCCTAAAAGCATATAGAACCAAAACCAAAGGGCCCTACCCAACAGGGGCAATAGTCACACCCTTGGAGGGGGGATCCCATCCAAACAAAAGTAAGTTCAACAATAAGAGGTAACAACTTCCACTGATGAGAAGGAACCTGCACAAGAGGTTGGCATCCAGATTCAAGAAGCTCAACAAACTCCTGAAAGATACTGTACAAGACCATCCCCAAAGCATTTAGTCCTCAGACCATCCAAGGTCAATGCAAAAGAAAAAATCTTAAAGGCAGCTAGAGAAAAGGGACAAATTACATACAGAGGAAAATCCACCAGACTAATAGTGGACTTTTCAGCAGAAACCTTACAAACCAGAGGAGATTAGGGTTCCATTTTTAGTCTTCTTAAAGAAAAAAAAAAAAAATCCAGCCAAGAGTTTCATATCCTGGCAAACCAAGCTTCATAAACAAAAGAGAAATGGAAGTACTTCCCAGACAAGCAAACGCTAGGGGAATTTGTCACCACCACACTGGATCTAGAAGACATGTTCCAAAAAGTATTAAACATGCAAACAAAACAAAATAGTAATACTGCTACCATAAAAACACATATAAGTACATAGTTCACAGACTCCATAAAGCAATGACACAATTGAAACTACAAAGCAACTAGCTAACAACACTATGACAGGAATAAAACTTTACATATCAATACGAACCTTGAATGTAAATGGCCTAAATGAGTGGCAAATTGGATTTTTAAAAATAAGACCAACTTCCTGGTGCCCTCAAGAGACCCATGTCACATGTAATGACACCCAGGCGATTGAAGTAAGGGTATGGAGAAAAATCTACCATGCAAATGGAAAACAGAAAAAGCAGGGGTTGCTATTCTTGTATAAGATAAAACAGACTTTAAAACAACAAGAGCAACAACAACAACAAAAAGACAAAGAAGGTAATAAAGGGATAAAGGGTTCATCCTACATATCTAGTCACCCAACATCAGAGCAGCCAGTTTTATAAAACAAATACTACTAGAACTAAGAACAGACATAGTATTACAATGATAGTGGAGGATTTCAACACCCCACTGACAGCACTACACACATCATCAAGGCAGAAAACTAGCAAAGAAACTCTGGGCTTAAACTAGATGTTTGACCAACTGGAGCTAATAAATATCTACAGAATACTCTACCCAACAGCCACAGAATATACATTTTTCCCTTCTGTACATGGAACATTCTCTACAGTTGACCACATGCCTAGTCATAAAGCAAGTCTCAATGAATTCCAAAAAACTGAAATCACATCAAGCATTTTCTCAGACCACAGTGGAGTAAAATTAGAGATCAATACCAAGAGGAATTCCCAAAACCACACAAGTACACGGAAACTAAACAACTTGCTCCTGAATGACTTTTGGGTACACAATGAAATTAAGAAATAAATAAACAACTGTGAAACAAATGAAAATAAAGACACAACATGCACAAAGCTCTGGGATACAGCAAAAGCACATACTGATATCTGCTGAGGTCAGCCCAGGAGCAGGTTTCCCTGGGCTCATTTCTAGAAAGCTTGTCACTTTCTGTGAGTGTCCCAGCATTTCCTGTTTGTGGCAAGTGGAGAGCCCCACTCTCTGTGTGTTAAGCCTGAGCAAACACACACACCAGAGTTCCATATTTACCTAAAGCCGGAGCTGCACCACTCGGCCCCACACTACTGCTCAGGATGTGCTCAGGTCATATCAGAACATGCGGAAATGTTAGTTTTCAAAGAAAACTATTAGCCGTTCAAGCGTAAAACTCCCTGCCTGGAGTGCAGTAAAAGAAAGGCGCCAGGAGCCCCCAGGAGCTCCCACAAGACCCTCAGGAGCCGCTTCCTTGTGGGAACGCAGCCCTGTTCGTGTTCGCTGCTGCTGGAATCATCCAAATCTACTTCCGGCTCTGGATATGGTGAATCTGCATGTTTTTATAAATTTCTTCCAAAGGCCTATATCTGTATACATGGGCCACAAAGGCTTATATCCTTATACAGACTAGAGTGGTAAATTTCTATAAATGTTGTCCCCAAGGAGGAAAGAAATGTGCCCTCAAAAATAGTATAAACAAAAACATGGAATTTGCAAAACTAATGGAAACATGTAATATTTTGTTTTTCTCACCATCATGTATTAATAACAAAATTATGTGTGATGTATGATATTTAAGAAAGCAGCAGTCACAGACCTGCCACGTGGACTGGCACACACGAAATGTTCGCAGACGTCGCTGGGAGTGCACTGCTGCTTGGCCACCAGTCTCAGCTCCTCCCCCCTACACTCACAGTCTCACTGGACAAGGAGAGTAAGACACCTATTTCTAGACTGTACCAGGGCTGTGCTACCAATGTCAAGATCCTCCTGCTTCTCCACCTGTAGGACCAGTGGCCAGGAACACAGTCTCTTATCTTAAGATGAAAAGTCACTGAGAAGAAACCAACAAGCAAAGAAAGAAGAGTTGCCACCATCCCTCAGTGGAAGAAACTCACCTCAACTCTTGCATTTTATAGATTCAGTCAGTGTTTGCTGATTGAGCCATTTTGGAATTGGAAAGGGCTAATATCATAGGTGAATTTCACAGAAAAATCTGTCAACTGGATAATTTTTGAGAATTGTATTCAGGGAGTGGAGGTTGGGTGGCAATATGTGAATAGCCTTTGATTTAATTCAGTGAACATTTATCAGATACTTCCATGTGCTATGTTATGGGGAAGTAAAATAGGCAAGGCCACTACGCTATCTAGAGAGTATTCTAGAAAGTGCCTCCCTGATGGAGGTTTAAATTTTATATTATGATTTCAGAGATATTTCCATAGCTAAAGGAGAGTTCGTGATTTCTCCCCAAAGAATGTGTTTTCTAAAAAAAAGTGTACATAAATTACATGTTTATAAGAAAGCATAAAAGAGCAAACAAAAATATTACATAATTCTACCACCACTTTAGAAATAGAAACACACTTTTTCTATTGTTTGTCATTCTACAACTATATGCAGGCACAAATATGAAGAGACTCATTTCAATCCACACATAGCAGCTCTTACAAATACAGGATCACACATGTAAACTGTTTTGTAATTTCCTGGATTGGCCAGCCACTGCTACAATCATGCTGCACAGTGAACAGTCTCAAAATATCACTGGCTTCCAACGATGGTTTCATTCTAGTGTGTGTGGCTCCGCAGGCCCATGTGCTTCAGCCTGACCCCGGTTGGGCCCTGCTGGGCAGCTCTATTTACAGCAGGGTTTGCGTTTGTTCTGTGCATTTCTGGGGCCCAGATTAGCTGGGTATTCTCATCTCCTGACAAGCCACCAGCACCCAGAGCCAGGCCATGCCACACCAGCACATTGAAGGCCTCTTCTTGAGTCACACTTGCTTGCACTCCATCTGCCAAAGCAAGAAGCGTGACCAAGCCCAGCACCCATGGATGGGGACGTGAGCTCATTCACTCCAGCACCATGCAAGGCCACATGGCAGAAGGAGGGAATGAAATGATCATCTACTCTATACACCTATGACATGAAAGAGGGAGTGAAATGACCATCCACTCTACATGCCATGGGTGGGGACGTGAGCTTACTCATTCCAACATATTTCAAGGCCACATGGCAGAAGGAGGGAGTGAAATGACCACCCACTCTTGATATGGGTTGGCTGTGTTCTCACACAAATCTCATCTTGAATTCCCACATGCTGTGGGCAGGACCCTGTGGGAAGTAATTAAATCATGGGGGCCAGTCTTTCCCAGGCTGTTCTTGTGATAATGAATAAGTCTCACGAGATCCAGTGGTTTTAAAAAGAGCAGTTTCCCTGTACAAGCTCTCTCTTTGCCTGCTGCCATCCACGTAAGATGTGACTTGCTCCTCCCTGCCTTCCACCGTGATTGTGAGGCCTCCCCAGCCATGTGGAACTGTAAGTCCAATAAACCTCTTCCTTTTGTAACTTGCCCAGTCTCAGGTATGTCTTTATCAGCAGCATGAAAACTGACTAATACAACTCTATACGCCCGAGGGTGGGGACGTGAGCTCCCTCGCTCCAGCACACTGCAAGGCTGCATGGCAGAAGGAGGGAATGAAATGATCATCCACTCTATACGTGTTGGTGGGGACAGGAGCCCACTCACTCCAGCACACTGTGAGGCCTCATGGCAGAAGGAATGAAATGATCATCCACTCCATACGCCTGTGGGAGGGGACGTGAGCTCCCTCGCGCCAGCACACTGTGAGGCCGCATGGCAGGAGGAGGGAATGCAATGATCATCCACTCTATACGTGTTGGTGGGGACAGGAGCCCACTCACTCCAGCACACTGCGAGGCCACATGGCAGAAGGCGGGAATGGAATGACGGTCCACTCTATACACCTGTGGGTGGGGACATGAGCTCACTCGCTCCAGCACACTGAGACGTCACATGCCTCCTCTTCAGATTTGACAACGTGGACACTATCTTTTATTGCCAATGAAAATGTAGCTGGTTGTCTTTCGTAGTGGCTGCAAAGTATCCCGTGTTACTGACACACAACAATGTATTTAATTAGTTCTTTATTACAGGAGATTCAAGGTTTTGAAAACATGGCAAACTATACTGGGTTGAACGTCCTCATACAAGGTTGCATCCATGTGACATGGGAGAAGGTCCTGCAGCAGCCTCCTCTGGCAGGGCATGCTGTGAACACTCACTGCCCAGTCCCCTGAGCCATCTGAGACCTGCCCAGTCGGACAGTACTGATCTTCACACTGGTTGGTAATTCTCTGCCACTCCCCAGATGAGCAACTCTGCTTCCTTAATAGAAGAAAACCACCTGCACTCCCCCTCCCTCAGAGGATTTCTATAAAGATCAAAGGGAGCAGAACTGCCACAAGGAGAACCTGGGTTAGACGATTATCCAGCCTGCCCCAGTCACCTCTAGTCCCGAGCGCTGTCCATTACCATCCATGTGAGTTCAGCTCCAGGACGTGAAGAGCGAGGGTGAGGAGAAGAATCTAAAAGTGACCTGAACTGAGCCTGAATGCTTTGCTCCAACCCCACAGTCAGTATTGACTTTCTCTTTCCTAACCTCGAACTAAATACCTCTCAGTGTCCAAGTCTGCTTATAAAAAACTCGGAGGGGCTGGTGACACCTGTGCCCCGTCTCCACTCAGGCATTTTTAGGATGAATGAAGTTTGTTTAGGAACTGTATCTTGTTCTTAAGTGAAAGTACATGAAATGTAGAAGATGCATTAATTTTTACAAAATAGAAAGAAATGCAAAATATAAAAATGTTTTTATGCATTTTAAGCTGAGCATAGCCATACAGCCCAGCGTCCCCTGTGAGTGGAGTTTCGTGTGTATGCTGAAGGTCTGCACATCACCCCTGGTGTTTAGATGCAGGCTTCAGACTGGAGATCAGCAGGACTCATTTTCAGGACCCTGCTGATCAAAACGGGATGTAGCAAAGAAACCAGCCAACACCAGCTGGGACCAGGAATTATAGTACATTTGCCTAAGACACTCCCCCCAGTGCCATGACAGTTTGCAAATGCCATGCCAATGCCCTGGAACCTACCTCACATGGTTCTGGGAACGCCTCATCCCTTTTCTAGAAAGTTCATGAATAACCCACCCCTTATTTAGCATGTAATTGGGAGCAGGTATAACCATAGCCAGCCGGGAATCCACGCGTGCCACCCTGCCTGTGGGTAGCCCTGACAGGTCTGTGCAGCAGCCGTTTTCTTGTTCTCTTTTGCTCTAATAAACTTGCTTCGCTTTCACTTTACTCTGTTGGCTTCCTCTTGAATTCTTTCCTGCAGGAAGCCAAGGACCTTCCCGGGCTGAGCCCCAGTTCGGGGTGTGCCTGCATCAGGCTTCCTTGCCTGGACAAAGCTGCCAGTGGAGAGGCAGCGCCGAGAGGGGGCCCTGGGCCCATTGGAGGAGGTCCGGCACGTGCTGTGGTCTCCAGCCAGCCAAAGGCTTTCCCCTGGGCTGTGGTGGGAAGCTCCTCCAGTTCATAACAGGGCAAGAATCTCACTCCCTCCTCACATCAACCATTGTCTCTGTTCTATTTCAAGGCGTGCATTTCATACTATATTTAGCCATCATCACAACAACTCCACTTGTAAGTTTGTTTGAAAAAAAATCAAAGGACATTCATTATGCATGAGCTTAGAAAGATTCAGCACACTCCTAAAATCAATAAAATGCACCTCTTCTTTCCAGCTTATAAATTATGGCAGCACTTCAATCTTTGCAGGGAACATCGGGCGCCCACATTGGAGTGGAAGAAGGATTGAATTCCGTGCTTTTCCAGGGGTCTAAAGCTGGCTGGTGCCTCTGCGGCCCGGCAGCAGCCAGGATGCTAAAAATGGTGGCTTCGCAAAGTGACCCTGGGCTGCCTTTGGCAGGATTTTGCTGAGGCAAACACAGCAAGGATGGTCAGGAAGCTCTTCTCCCATATCTCCCTACCCCGTGAGAAGGGAACTGTTCACTGCAGCTCAGCTCATTTTACATTCGGCCGCTTCCTACCTGCCAGCACAGCCCTGCCTTCAGGACACTGTTTCCGCTTTGAGCCATTTGGTATTTCCTTGTTGCTAATGAGATAAAATAGTGAACTGTGCTCCCAGCATCTGTCATTCGGTTGTCCAGGGCTCAAAACCATTTAGCCACAACACTGATGTGATTGAGACTGCACAGGTGAGTGCATGAGGACCTCTGTAACACGCCCAGCTCTCAGAGGAACACTTTCCTCAACTCACCTGGCAGGTGCACTGGGGTCCCTGGAAGGCTTCCAGGGGTCGGCCAGAGAGGACGTCACTGTGCCTCCCACCTCTGTCCTCTTCCAGCGGGAGCCCCCAAATTTTGTGGACTGTTGCTGGCGAAAAGTCCCAGGGTGGTCTTAGGTCCCAGACTGGCTGTGCTAACACCGGCTCCTTGTCTTCCTTCTTCTCTTCCTCCTTTTTCCTTAAACTGGAGAACAAGCCCACCCTCTTCTTTTTAACCACCTATTGTGGTGTCATCCCTGGGCTGCTGGCTCTGCAGAGGCCAGAGGCCAGAATCCATCCCCCCAGCCCGAGCGGGAGGCACCCCCTGCTAAGAAGCCCCTTGTCCCCCTAACACAAGAGGTTAACAGCAGCACTGGGGTTAGCGGGGGCTTTGGCCACAGACAGGACCAGCCGGAGTTTCCTTCTCCTTCCACAGGGAGCCTCTGGGATATCCTGCCAGGGCGTGTGCCTTGAGGGGAGAGGGGAGGGACTGAGCCAGCCCACCTGAGCCGTCGGCAGGGCCAACTTGGCAGGAGCACAGGCCGCCCTTCCCACCTGCTCCTTTCCTCACGTGGCTGGCCGAGGCCTATGGCAAAAAGAAACAGCAGTGATGTTAACACCTTCCTCGGGAACCACTGTTGTGCTCTGTTGGGAACGTGGCGGGGATGCCGCTTGGCCTGGCTCTGCACCCAGGTCTCCACGGCCCGACCCCAGGGAGGACCCCCACTTCCAGGCACAGTCAGGCTTCCTGCCCCCAGGCTGGGACTCGGTGAACACACTCCCATGGTGTCCCCAATACTCACCAGGCACCAACACACTCGGAACTCACTGCCCTTCATTTCCGAGGCTCTGCCTTCAACCCCTTCCACCTTAGAAATTGAAGCTGTTGTCATATACTATTATAACTTAACTAACTTATCTTCTCCTATGGTGTGAAGTTAAGTGACTGTACAAATTGGCTGCATGGTAGGTGTTATAAAAAGCTCTCAGAAAATGACCTTCTCTCCTGAGAACTTGAGGGGTTCTTGGCCAACCCATCTGCACCCACATTGGTCCCATTCAACTTTGGGGTTTCACAGAGCCTCTGCTGGCAGCGCCGTCCCGGTGAGAGGCACTTGCCCACCTCTTCCCACAAACCATCTGTTCATCAAGGTGGTGTTTACCTTTCAGGGATCCTGGAATCACCTGGCGTGGAGGAGGCCCTGGGCAGGGCGGAATTCCATATCTGGATCCAATGCTTCCTTGAGGGGAGTCTTGGAAATTTGCTTGTCCCCTCTAAGATGCGCCCGTAAAAAAACAGACCCCAGTACCTTCCTCGTGGTGTGGGGCTCAGGGTTGAGACACCCTGCTTAGGGTAGCATTGGTCACACTGATGGCATCCAATCCGCGCTGGCCTCGCAGCCTCGTCCCTCTCCTCTGCAGGGCTTCCCTGTCCTTCTCCCTCCCTGGGTACCAGACTTACAGGGGCGAGGAGCTTGCTTTTTTGACCTGGACTCATCAGCCACCCTTTCCTTGCCACCTGGAGGAAGCCCACTCTTCTGACCTCTGAACCCTGTGCTGCTCAGGTTCCCAAGATCCCCAACTGGACCACTGTTTGCAGGCATTCCCACTCCAGCGGAGAGCCGGCCGCTGGCTTCTTCCAGGTTACTTCATGTCATGCCTGCCTCCTGGCATTTGCCTCTGAGTGCCCAGAGAAAGAGGTGGGCACATCACCTCTCCCAGTCAGAGAGGTTAACAAGTTAACCTGCGGGGTTGCTGTGTCCACAGAATTTCTGGAGCTACATCCAGGCCACTAGGAGTTGGGGCCTCTGGACTCGTCTTAGTCTCAGGCCAGGTCAAAGTGGTATGAGCAGGTCCTTTCCACCCACGGAGAAGCACCCCAGACTGGGAGGGGACAGAGTACCTCACAGAATGCCCGAGGGTGCCTCCCACCTCTGTGCTGCTTCCAGCAGGAGCCCCCAGATTTGGTGGCGACGTAATGACCCTTTATCAGAAAGAGCTTTTTTTCTTCTTTTTGGCTGAGTCCGGGAAACAATTACTGACCTGCCATCTGCTGACGGTCATTGTGAGTCTGGCAAACCTCCCCTAGCAGATCCCTGGGCTGACTGGTATTTCTTCCGTTCTGAAATTTTAAAAACTCTAAAGCGTCTAGGTTCGAGACTTTCTTCTCCTTCTCAGTCCAAATCTCCTCCTCCTCTTCTGACACGCGCTGACTCTCGTGGCTGGTCTTCCCCATCCTGCCCTTTGCTGCAGGCCTTTGCGGACCCCCAGCAGGCTCCCTCCTCTCCTCCCTCTCCCTTCCTCTGCCTCAATGCTGTCGAGTCCTGGCAGGTCTCATCCTAGGTGCCACTTCTTCCAGGAAGCCCTTCCCTCCCAGACCAGCTGCCCTGTGTGTTCCAGAGCCTCCATGATCACCTGCTGCTCTCCACCCCCTTGCTCCTCAGAAGGCCCTGAAGAGCAGGTGCCATCCCTGTCCCCGGCTGGCGCCTCCCATTTCCCTCCAGGCCCATCTTATGACGCCAGCGTTCCAGGGCCCACATCGTCATCCTGGCAGGATGGAGGGCAGATAGAATAATGGGCAGACACCGGGGCTCACGGGCCCACCTGCAGGGGTATCCTCAGGCCAGATAGGGCAGGCCAGATGTGCCATGGGTATCTAGGTGTTCTCAGCACCGAATCCTGGCACTCCAGCCTGACCTGCCCTTGATGTCGACAGCTCATCAACCTTGACACACTTTATGATTCACCTCCATGAACCACAGACTGCATTCTTGGTTTGTTTTGTTTTTAAGATGGTTTGAAAGTGAGAGCCCCCATTAGGGTTTAGTGAGAGCGTCTGTTTGAACCAGCAGTGGCTGTGAATTTTGCTTCTTTACCTTGTGTTTTGCTTTTGTAATAAGTTTTTACCCATAACTAGAAGTTAGGTGGATCTATATAAATGTATCTATTAATACATAAATGAACGTATAAGTGTGCATATGCATATATATGTGCTTGTGTGTGCACCTATGTGTACGTACACGTGCACACATATTTTCAGATGATTATATATGTTTGTGTCTGCACACGTGTACGTACACATGCACACACATGTTCAGATATATATATATGTTTGCATGTGCCCACGTGTGTATGTACACATGCACACACGTTCAGATGAGATATGTTTGCATGTGCACGTGTGTGCATACACGTGCACACACATGTTCAGATGATATATATGTTTGTGCACACGTGTGTACGTACACGTGCACACACGTTCAGATAATATATGTTTGTGCATGCATGTATGCATACATGTGCACACACAAACATGTTCAGATATACATTTGTGTGTGCACACATGTGCACATACACGTTCACACACGTTCAGATACATGTGTTTGTGTGTACACACATGTGTGCGTACATGCGCACATACATGTTCAAGTGATGTGTGTGTGCACATGTGTAACTACACGTGTACATGCATGTTTGGATGGTATGTATATGTTTGTGTGTGCACACATGTGTACATACACGTGCACACACATGTTCAGATGACCCACTAGGGGTTCTGAGTCCCCTGCTGCTGGCTGAACAGAGGCCCTGCCCCAGCTTCCTCCAGGGCTGCCGACTCTCAGGACAGCCCAGAGCTTGGTTTTCTCATACCGCTGCCAGCCATACACTGGACAGTAAGATGCTGTTTGAGTTGGAACAATTTCCTCTCTTCGGCTCATGCCTTCCTGCCTCTAACACACTTGAGAAAACAGATAAGAAGAGAAATTGTAGAGGAGCTGAGCAGAGCGGGTGCATCCAGGCAACTGTAGCAAAAATTCCAGACAGGCCAAAAATCCAGGATTCTATTATTACAACAGCCTGACTTTCACAAAAGGAGAAATGTGTTTTGGAAATACCCCGATGACCGCCACTTGGCTGGGTGTTGTCTCACGAGCTAAATCAAACAGGACGCTGTAGCCCCCCTGAAATCTCCTCGTTTGCCCTCCTTCCTGGGTGGTGAGGTGCGATGTCTGAGCCCTCTGAGACAGGTTGCTCCCGTTACCTGTTACCTGCTGGTAGTTTCAGTCCGAGGTTTCCAAGCCCGGCCCCTCCTGTCACAGGTCACAGGCCTGACTTAGCTCTGTGGAGTGTGGCACGGTGTGCATGAACCTTTCTACTCACGGTTTGTCACTAAGCTTTGGGCACGACACTTGGTTCATTACTGAATATTTTGGGTCATCCTTTTTTCCTCTATCTTACAAAATAGGATTTGCATATAGTTGTTGGCATTTGGAATATTAACATAATGTTCAGAAATAGTAAACCATAAATCAACAGAATAACATACTACTATATGTCACTAGCCCAGATCTGATAATTGCCACTTCATGTTATGTTGCAAAGAACACTAAAATATATTTGAAATTCCTAAGTGAACAGTAATTATCAGTCATTTATATTAGAAGTCAGAGGGGATTTTAATTTCCCAGGTGCCATTTGTTAAGACCTGTGATACTGACTAAGATGGATGGGCCCTGAGTTTACCAACCTGTTTTGCAATAATTACTCTATTATGGCCACTTACCCTGGGGCAGCCAGGTGGGTCCCCAGTCCAGCAAACATTTGCCACCTCACCGGGACAGCATTTCCTCAAGGTCTCTGTTCTCACATATCCTGCGGGGACATTTGGCTACTTTCCACATTGTAATTGTTTTTCCTTATTGACACTTAGATTAATTCACCTTACGAGTGTGAAATATTCTACTTTCAAGTGAGTCCCTGTTGATTTACAGAGTCACATTGAGTCCTGTCCCCTCGTCATATTGATCTTTCAATTATTTTCCTATCTTAGAAGTTTCCCGCGATGTCTTTGTGGTTAATAAAGGCTTCCTGATTACCCTTAATTAGCTTTATTACTTGTCATTGCCCATTTAAGATTATTATTTAAATGTTTTATGTACGGATTAATTCAAGGAAAGGATTGCTAAATCCTAATGCCCAAGTGGCCCTACAAAGAATAAGAGTCAGAAGGACTCAAGGCACATATGGTTCTGTCCTTCCAGCTGGGCCCTGATTGCTCCAGGAACCCCAGCTGTCCCCTGAGGCAGAGGCCAGGCCAGGCCGGGAACTGACTGGGCTCCCAGGGACGTGCAACCAGGAGTTTGCTCCGGGCCCCTCCTTCTGTTGGCCTCACCTAAGTGTGCCCTGGGCTCAGAAGGAGATGGGAAGCAAAACTCAGCTTCCTCCATGGACCCCGTGACCCCAGAGCCTCATCCATCCCGGCAGCGGTGGAGCTGCGCCAGCTCCCAGATTCCGGGCTCCCGCTTCCGGTAGCAACAGCAAAGCCTGGGACCGTGTGTGGCGCAGCAGCTCGGGGCTGGACGCCGTATCTGAGCACTGTAATCCTCACCTTGTGACCGAGGCAGTGAAAACGTCCCTGTTTACAGGTGAGGAAACAGAGGCTAACGGGAAACAGGGGCAGGGATCCGGGCCCTGAGACCCGAGAGCCTGGCAGTCCCCCAGCAAGTCACATGGTCAGCCCTTGTCCTTGGGTCCATCTAGGTTGGCTGCCTCAGCACCTTCCCCAGGGGCCAAGTGGCTCCTTACCTGCCCTCGACCACCCCTACCCAACACCCGCCCAAAACCCTCGGTGACCACCACGCTCAGGCTGACAAAGCCCTAAGCAGCTTCTGCCCCCGCCAGCACCACGGCACACCCCTGACGTGGGAACTCCTGACTGCCAAGCGCAGGGCAGGAGCGGGGCCTGTGGGCAGCTTCCGGCACCCCCACAAAGCACAGGTTCCTTCTGAGCCGGGGGGGTCAAGGTGGCTGCAGGAGAGCTGTGCAAGGCATCGCCTGACTGATAAGCTGAGCGACACCGTAAACCTCAATCCGACGCTGCCAGAAATCCCAAATGCTCCCTCTCTGTGCTCAGCCAGGGCCCTGGCTCCTCCCTCAAACCGCACGTGACTTGGTCTTTTGTTTCCTGATGTGACCACTCCCAGGGGACACTGTGAGACCCCTCCAGGCAGGGAACGGTGCACATCATCTTTATAGTCTCTGCCCTCAGCAGAGTGACTGTTTCCTGAGAAAAGCTCACCCAGTGCTCGAATGAATGAATGAATGAATGAATGAAGAATGAATGAATGAAGAGCTACACAAGTGAGAGTGGCTTTCGGGTCCTGTGACAATGGGCTTGTTGTCACTCAGCCTTGGTCCCTTCCAGCCCAAGGTAAAGGAAGCTTCTGTGGCTCTCCCCAGGCCCACGCGGTCTGATGCCCCCGCGGTGACAGAAGCAGCATCGTGCTTAGCTCCTGTCAAAAACAAAGCTCAGATACTTGTTTCTGCCTCCTTATTTATAGGTATTTGCATTTTGATCACTTAAGACCTCAAGGAGACTGGAAAGGAGGGCACTCCGAGGCCCCTCCATCTCTCCCCCCTTCATCTGCATTAGCAAATCTGCATATAAATGGCAAAGCCACCCTGGCAAGGGCTTCCTCCAACAACACCCTCAGAATCTCCTTCCCGATCACTGCAGCTGCGCTGACAGCAATTTGCACTTGTCTGTTACCAAATTAGACGCAGTAATTGAGCTGAGAGCGGGCAGCAGGGTGGGTCCCACTCAGGGAGACTCCCTGTCTATTCCCAGGGCCAGGATCCCTGCTGGTGAGGAGAGGGCAATGAAAGGACCCTGGGAGATGTACCCCAGTGGGCCGGGGCAGACATGCCCCTTGGGCCCTCACCAGGATGCCCCGCCTGCGGCTGGCTGGGGCCGTCTCCCAGGCAAGGCGTCCCAGCGCGTGGCGGCTCTTTCCAGATGAGGCTCTGGATCTGCAACTTAGCAGAAGACGCATTCTCTGCTGGTTTTATGGGTGGTACTTATCACGTTTTCACAGACAACATAAACATAATTTTAAGTATCAAACATCTTTAATGTCTTTATTCCTCAGGAGGTGACAGTAAACGCTCCTCTATTAATGGGCTGTTTCCTGTAAGGGGGAGATAAAACATCTATTCTTCTCGGGCCGTCCAATAAGCGCGGTTTACTTCTTAGGCGCGAGCATCAATCTCAGCCGCCCGTCCTTCCTTTAGAGCTAATTTAGAGTTACTGCATCTCGAGCGAGGCCGTCCAAATTGAGCTTAATTCACATTCCGGCTTCAAAAACCAGGTCCGTGTCTCGCTGTTTCCCTATCGTTATATGGGTTCTCATTTCTGTGCTGTTGATCCCACATTCTAAGAACTCCCTTTAGAAAGCCTTGCTGGGAAGATGGTTTGGTGGTGACCAGGTTCCAGAAGGACAGGTCGGCAGGGTGGCCTGGAGTGGGAACACCCAGCAATCAGCCCACACGCGGAGCAGAGTGGAGGGCGGGTCAACTCACTTTCGCGGTTGAGACTGACTCTGTCTGGAAGGCAAGGGGTTAGCACCAGCTCCGTGTTGCCTGCCCAGGTGTCCTCTCCCACCGCGAGGCGGTACCTCTTTCCTCCTCTTAAATGCCTGCTCGCGGGGCACATAAACTGCCTATTATTTATTGGTAATCTGTCTATTAGGCATAGACGTAACATGCTTTAATTCGGTGTTGCTTCTCTTCTACTCTAAAACATGAACGCACGCAGAGCACAAACCTCATTCCAGGGGACGTGCTGCAAGGACAGACTCAGAAACTCAGACTCCCTTCAAACTGCACGAATTTCCACAGCTCTTAAGAGAGAAATCATTTCCAGAGCCATCATTTATCCCGGATAACTTGAGGAATTCATCGCTAGCTATTTGCATTTACTGGCTCCAAGAAAGGCTGAGTGAGTTAAAAGTTCCTTGGGGTCCTAAAGGATATTTCTTGGGAATGAGACTCTAGGACTGAAATTATGATCTGTGTAGGAGGAACCCTGGTCCCTCAGAGTGGGCTGGCCTGAAAGACGGTTACAGACCTAAAGAAACCACGGAGGCCCCCCACACCCCAGAGGCTGGACGGGAGTCACAGACGGTGGGCCATGGACACACCCCCTCCAGCAGGCAGGGGGACGTTAGGTGCTGACCTTGAGTGCTACCTGCTCACCTTGCACAGGTCCCCTGGGCTCATCCTTGTATCCACTTGTGACCCGGAGCCTGGGGAGGCAACGGTGCTGCCCACACACAGGCGACAGTGTCATAGAACAAAAAGTCACACATGGCGAACTCAAGCTGACGAAGGTTCAGATCTCAGCGCCAACATCCACTAGCTCTGTTTTCCAGCAAATCATTCATTTCCACATCTGCCACTGAGGCTGAGGACGCTTTCCTCCTTGCTGGCCCGGAGTCTCGGAGGACACTGAATGAAAGCCTGGAACACAGAGGGGGCACAGTCTGTTCCTCGGTTTGCTCAAATTTTCTGGGATTTCCAGGAGCCCTGGGATTTGTGGAAGGGAAACCACAAGATTCCCAGCAAGGCCTCCTTTCTGGACTTCAGGGAAGGTTGAGGGGGGTCCGTGTGCACGCACTGGTGCAAGCAGGGCTGGGAACGGGCTGCCTCATCCCTTCCGGAGGCAGCACCCATCCAGCGTCCTCCAACAGGAGGCAGGAGAGTCCCCGCTGAGGGCACCAGGAGTTTAGACGCTCCAGCACTCACTCCCACTCTCACAGAGACAGCAGACACACGGCAGCACTCACATGTGTGCGTGCACACACACACACAAACACATACACATGCACACCCCCACTCACAAAGAGGCAGCAGACACACGGCAGCACTCACACACGCACACTCCCACTCACATGGAGGCCACAGACACAGTACCACTCTCACACGCACACACGCACACACACATGCGCACACAAGGAGACAGCAGACACACATGGCACCACTCACACACACACACAAACACGCACACGCACACAGAGGCAGCTCTCACAGGCACACGCACACTCACATGGAGGCAGCAGACACACATGGCACCACTCACACTCACACATGCACACACGAGGAGGCAGCAGACACGCACTGCCCTCCTGCACACACACACACACCCTCACACACACACACACACACACACAGCCCACGTCAGAGTCCACTGGGCACCAGCAGCCTGAGGTCAGTTGCTCTCCTTGGGTTGAGCCATCCTTGGCACCCTGGGGAGGGGTAGACGCTGTGGACATTTGGGGTCTGGGGGTTGGCCCCACAAAGGTCAGGACTCCAGGGGCAGAGCTGAACACCCTCAGCCCCGGCCTGGCACGGGCTGGCCCCCACTCTCAGGGCCACTTCTCCAGGAGTCCCCGGCTAGTGCCTGCCTCGTCCTGGCCCTGCTTCCCTCCGAGAGGCTGGGTCTGGTGCCCCCAGAGCATCCAGGTGCAGTGGCTGGTGAGGGTCAGCCAGCCCGGCCAGGAATGGGGCCGGGAGCAGGATGCGTACACCCTGGACCCCATGCATCCGGCCTCCCCGTGCTGCATCCAGGAGCGTCGCCAGCCTCCCAGGTGCACAGCCGTCTCTGCTCCTCACACAGGGAGCTGGGGCGTGGAGGGCAGGGCTCTTCCTCTGCAGGTTTGCTGAAAACGATGGCAGGGTCCGGACAGCACCTCACCTCCTGGGCATGCTCCTAGGGGCCACTGGCCTTGCAGCGTCCAACGCCTCCTTCTGTACCCGGAGTCCCCAGCAAGGGTTCCTTAGGGAGCTCCACCCATGTCTGTGGGCTGCCCCTGACCACCGGCTGTCACGAAACAGGAGCCTGCCCCAGGTGGTTCCCGCAGGCACAGGGCAGGCCTGGGCGCTCTCGCTCTGCTAGTCGGGCTGCACTTCCTCGTGCCACGTCACAGCCAGCCTGGGAGGTCCACAGCTCTCCTGTCCGGCTTCTCGGTCTGTCCCGGTTTGCTTCTGTTTCCTTTGCTGCATTTGCACGTTCCTTAGGTCATGGAAGGTTCCAGAATCTTCCTGCAATAAAAGCTGGAGCAGCCCTGGTGTCTGAGCTGGTTGAGATGAGACTCATTCCTCCCTATTCAGAAGCCACACACACACCCCCAGGCAAAGTCTCTGGCTGGCAGCCAAGCTGTGCCCTGCACTTGGTCAGCTGGTCAAGACCGTGACCTCCCTGGCCAGTGCCTGTCCTGCGGTCCCAGGGCTGTTCCTGGGGAGCGGAGTCACACTCAGGGTGCAGGTGTCCTAGAGGAAGCCAGCAGAACCATCAAGGCCTCCCTGGAGCAGAGCCTGGGTGTCGGGTTGTTCAGCTCAGGGTCCCACTGCAGTGCTGAGTCTAGAAATTCTGGAACAAGGGGAAGAGCAGAGGAGGGGCGGCCAAGTGCCCTCCAGAGAGGGAGGCAGGGGATTCACCTCTGCTGACCAGTGCGGGGCCGCCCAGGAAGACAGTTTAATTCCTATCTTTTCCCGTGAACGTGTTCCCACTCACCCGCGAGCACAGAGCTCTGCTGATGAGAACCCTGCACAGGGAGCCCCTCTGGCCAGGGCCCAGGTTTAATTAAAACACAGCCAACACGGTCAGGTTGCCTTTACCTGGGAAAAGCAGGATCCTTGGTCCCTACGGAATCTTTTTTGCAAGTTGACATTTTATTTAACATTAAAAAACAAGTTATGCTTGCGTTAAAGGTAGTATGAAGTATTATTTTGGCTTTAAAACATTTCCAGAGAATTTCTCTGAGAATAGGTCCCAGAGAATATCACTCCACTCTTTTTTTTCTGTTTATTTGTAGTTTTCCAGGAGAGAGTTTTAGCTTTAGACCATTTCCTAGAAGCCCATTTTTATGCTCCAGGTTCTGTCATTTTTAGCCTTTCCTCATATACCCCTAGAATACAACTCCCTCCACCCCTCCTCAACAGACACAGACTCCCGATTGTAGAAATGGGGCTTGTGGGGACTGTCGAGTCCAGGAAATCCTGGAAGTGGATCCCTGAAACCTGCAGGCCGGGTGACTCATCAGAGAACGCGACGCTTAGGTCCTGCTGGAACCCGCACTTTCCCTGCTCCAGGAAGAGGCATTCTCTGGCATCTGTTCTTGTCCTTGTAGATGGTTCTCAGTAACACACAAAGCAGTGACCAAAAAGAGAAGATGATGGAAATGAGGCAGACCCCAGAGGCCACTCACACACCCCCAGGACCCCTGATCCCAGTCCCACCCTCACCTGCCTCAGCCTGAGCCAGCCCTGAGCCTGGAGAACAGGAAAAAAGGCCAGAGCTGCCAAACCCAGCCAGACAGCCACACAAGAGCCACGTGCCACAAGGGAGCCACAGCTGCATGGTCGCCACATGCCACGCAGGAGACACACCACACAGGAGCCACATGTCACACGGGAGCCACACACCACATAGGACTGCATGGTATCCACATGCCACACAGGAGCCACATGTCACATGGGAGCCACACACCACGTGGGACTACATGGGATCCACATGCCATGCAGAAGCCACATGCCACATGGGAGCCATGTGCCACATGGAGTCACACACTACACATTGGCCTTGAGAGCCTTACCTTGGAAGGCAGAGGGCCCGGCCGGACCAGTTGGAGGTCAAGGGCCAGGGCTACACATGGATCCCTGCAGTCTCAGGGCCATTCTACCTGAAGGCTGATTTCCCTTTTAGATAACAAAGAACAACAAAGCTTAAACTTTTTTGAAAGTTTTAAAGCTATAAGCAAAAGCAAAGCACATGTCTATTTCTTTTATTTTCCTTTTTTTTAATTTTTTTTTTTTTGAGATGGAGTTTCACTCTTGTTCCCCAGGCTAGAGTGCAATGGCACGATCTCAGCTCACTGCAACCTCTGCCTCCCAGATTCAAGCAATTCTGCCTCAGCCTCCTCAGTAGCTGGGACTACAGACATGCACCACCATGCCCGGCTAATTTTGTATTTTTAGTAGAGATGGGACTTCTCCATGTTGATCAGGCTGGTCTCGAACTCCTGACCTCAGGTGATCCGCCCACCTCGGCCTCCCCAAGTGCTGGGATTATAAGCGTGAGCCACTGCGCCCGGCCGGACACATCCATTTCTTCAGTAGCAGGGGTGGAGCTAGCCAGAGCCTGACATCACACGCACAGTAGAAAGGAGAGCACAATTTGCAGACAAGTCTAAAGGAATGACAGGACGGGCACACGAGGCACCTGCTGGACACCGTGCAGCCAACACCATGGCAGCTGCCTCCACGGCCTAGTCCAGAAGGTCGTCTGCAGGTGCGCCCGGCATGGGCTGGACGTGCAACACCCAGCTGCCTCCATGGCCTGGGAACATTCTGGGAGGTCATCTGCGGGTGCACCTGGCATGAGCTGGACATGCAATACTGACCAATCAGTGTCCACTGCCTTCTCCCCAGGAAACCCCTTTGCTTCCGGAGGCTCCGGTGTGTTCCCTGGTTCACTGGGCCCTTGTGGTTTGTGGTTTATTCCTTCCCACCCTGGGATCCACTTGTTATTTGATCAGAACCAAGTTTTCTCTCTCCTCTCACCTGATTCCAATCAGGCATCCAATGTGTCAACTCAAGTGTGGGGACAAAACAACCATGGTAGCTCCCCCAGTCCGGCCTCCCTGCACCCTAGGGCCAGGTGGGACCTGCCTGCTTCTCCTTCCCAAGCTTTAAGTAACTTGGCAGCTAAACTGAATTATCACTGCAATGGACCGAATGTCTGTGTCCCCCCAAAATCCACAGATTGAAATCCCAACCCCCAAGGTGATGGTGTTGGGAGGTGAGGATGTGGGGAGGGGATTAGGCCACGGAGATGGGGCCACATGTATGGGATCAGCACTCTTCTAAAAGGCACCCAGCGAGCAGCTCTCTTGCCTTCTTCCCCAGCCCCGCCCACCGCCCCCCATGAGGACACAGGGAGAAGGTGGCCCTCTGCAACCCAGAAGAGGCCCTCACCAGAATCTGACCCTGCTGGCACCCTGACCTCAGACCTCCACCCTCCAGAACTGTGAGAAAGGGATGTCTGTGGTTTAGAAGTCACCCAGCCTGTGGGACTTTGTGAGAGCGCCCCCAACAGACTGCAACATCGTTAAAATGGCCAGTGGCAAGATAATAAATAATTGAGCATGACATCAACTTTGAACATAGCAAAACCTTAAAAAATGTGTAAAACAAGACCCAGAGTGTCATTTTTTCTATCAATATTTGTTGGGAAACTGCTATGTGCCAGGCTCTGCTGAGACCCCAGTAAATAAAACCAGACGTGAGAGTGGGGTCTGCACTCTCGTAGGGGGCAGAGGTGGGGACAATGAGTCTAGGGAGAGTCTCGAGCAGGGTGAGGAGGAAGGAAGGGGTGCTGTGGAGACAGGACCAATGTGGTGCATGGACCAGCTGCCGCCCAGGCTCCCCGGAAGCCGAGTCTGCCGTGGAAGTTAACGGAGAAGCCACCTTTGCTCCACAGCAATATGGAAATAGAGGGAGGGCCTGGGTGCAGAGAAGGAAGAGGCAGCCTCAGCAAAGGTCCCAGCCGATCCCCTGGGGAAGTCCAGAGTTGGGCAGCCCTTCAGAGTCTTCTGGAATCAGGACAAGTGGATGAGACCTGGGACCCCCAGTCTGACCAATCACTGGCTGCAGTCACATCTGTAATGACCAGGCAGTGACCCCACTAGACATGAGGGGCAGCAGCACATCCACCCGGGGGGAGCCAGGGCTCAGGCGGCATCCACCCCCCAGACCCTCATGAGGGAGCGGGCAGGTGCAGGTGCAGCTCTCCGGCAGGGCAGCAACAAGGCCCAGGCCTCCAGGCAGGGACTTTCTTGCCCCCTGCCCATTTTTGCTGCATGTAAGGTGGAGGACCAGGGTGGGTAGTGGAGGCTGGAGTGGGGAGTGGAGGTCGGGTGGGAATGGGTGTGTCCGGGGGGTCTCGGTTTCTGAGCACACTTTCTTTTAAGGGCTCCTTTTCTTTCTGCTCATGGCTCTTCCTGGCAGGTGCTGGTGTGGGTGCTCATGATTCCTATTTCACAGATGAGGAAACTGAGGAGGTTCAAAGTGGCCCTTCCCAGAGGGATGGAGGATGGGGGCATGTTCAGGTCTGTCTCTTGAGCCAGAACGTGCCCCTACCCTCCATCCCTCTGGGAAGGGCCACTTTGTGGGGCATTCCCAGCTGATTTATTCTGTGTCTGGAGAAGGGACCAGGCTGGAGAAACAGAGACCGTAGGCTACACAGAGACTCCACTTCTAGCAACAAGCAGAATGATGTTTCTCTGGAATTAGCTTATAGGACACCCCTCCTCTCGAAAAAAGGCACAATTTAAAAACAGACAGATTTGTCCACGAATATTCAGCTCTTGTGCAAACAGCAAACCCAGCCTGCAGACAGGATGTTTTGTATCGTCGTCTCGAACATTTCTCAGAACAGGAAGCCTGCGTGTTTCCGCGGTCACTCCTGCCCATAATCACAGTGATAATTGTGTTTGTAGCTTTTGTCGTTTTCTCCTGCAAACACCTCCCTTTTCTGGGGCTGTTTCCAGTATTCTGAATTCACCAACTAAGAATGCCATATGGAAGGTGTAATTTTCTGCTCAATTACTTTTCAGCCTCTTAAGAATACTGCTTTATCCCCAATGGTTATTTTTTTTTTCTTGAGAGAAGTTCCTTCCCTTTTTTTAAATACATAATTTTCTTTAAAGTGTTCCTGAAACTCATATTATGTTTTGCCCTTGATTATATTTTCAAAATGACACTGTAATTTTTGTTACCAGAAGGAGGAAAAATGAAGTAAACCTGAAATAGGGGATGATGTGTGTGTCGGTATCACGAATGCACATGTGGGCTTGTAAGTGTCCTGTCCTGTCAATTAACCACACCCATCCATCCGCCCCACGCTGGGTCTGTCCTGGGAACCCAGGGATGCAGGGCCAGTGAGCCCCAAAACTGAGGCTTAGCCCAGGAGGGTTCTTGGCTTCGACCAGGAAAGAGTTTGGGGGGAGGTGGCAGTGTTAGACAGTGACTTCCATCAACACAGCAGGGCACAGCAGCAGCCAAGGTGCTGCTCCTTGCAGAGCGGGGCTGCCCAACAGGCAGGGTGTGCAGAGCAGCAGCTCAGGGCAGGTCTGCAGTCCTGTTTATACCCACTTTTAATTATATATAAATTGAGGGGTGGTTTAGGCAGAAATTTCTTGAAAAAGGGTGGTGACTTCCAGGCCATCAGGTTGGTGCCATGGAAAGGGTCAGAAACCCCAGGTGTTGCCATGGCGATGGTGAACTGACATGGCACCCTGGTGGGCATATCTTACAGAAAGCTGCTTCCGCCCATCCCTGTTTTAGCTAGTCCTCAATTTGGTCTCATGTCTGAGCCAGCCTCTAGGGTGGAGTCCTGCCCCCTACCTCACAGGGGGCCTCCGACAGCTCACAGGGAATGGGTCAAGCCATTGAGAGTGGCAAGGTCACCCCACCCCATGCAGAACTAGAGTGTGCAGCCCACATCAGAGGGAGCAGCCTTGGACAGGGGTTGGGTGGCTGCAGCCTTCCAGGTAAAGGTGCAGGTGAAGACCCTGAGACCAGAGGAAGAAGCCACGCCCAGCAGCAGCCTCAGGACCGGGGTGGAGGGAGGCCCTGGGGAAAATAAGGCAGAAGAAAGTCAGGAAAAGCATTTATGTGGAAGAGACTGAGACTAAGAAGAAGCTAAGGGGTGCTGGTGGACCAGGAAGAAGGAAAGCGTCGTCCAACCACAAGAATCAGGAAGCTGGGAAGAACTTTCAGAAGGAGAGTGGACGTCAGGTCCTTCCCACACACCATTTAAATGCAGCTTCCTAACTCGGAGCTCTTCAGAGCCGCACTCACAACGGGCTGGGGGCTGGAACACTCGCTCTCTGGGGCTGAGAAGCTGCAGTCTGAGCCAGCACCTCCTCGTGTTTGCTGAATTTGAAGGTTCCAGAGTTAACATTTTAAGGATTACTTAAGAAATGGTAAAGTACGTTTAAGTTTCTATTAAACTTACTTTTTGCATTGTAAGATGCAATGACGTGGTCTCATGCCGGCAGCAGGGAGCTTGGTCATTAAGGAGCTGAAGAGCCAGGCTCCAGCTCCCTAACGAGGGAAGACATCCCTTGCTGCTGTGGTGTTGGGAGTCCTCAGGGTTTTTTTACCCTGCTGAAGATGAAAAGGCCTCCACAATCCCTTTTGATTAGAAGAAACACAAAAAGGAATATTCTTCAGAAAGGAGCAGCGCCGCTATTCACTGTGCATAGTGCACAAAATGGGACTGAGGAGGAATCAGCTTCGAATGGTGTGTGGGTGCAGCCGGTGGAGCGGGAGAAGGTGCCCCGCATGGGGCCTGGACACCCAGCAGGACGCAGGTGACCCCCTCAGACCCACAGAGCAGAGCCCAGGGCTGCACTCTCCCAGCACGCCCTGGGGCACCAGCCCATTATGTTCCAGGCACATACTCAGCATTCACCCTTCCTCTTTCTGTCTTCTAATTACCTCTGCCTTTGTCTTCCCTCCCTAGCAAACACCCACTCCTGGAAGCTGGGGCCACGTTTGACGCTTCTTCTCTCACTGTCTTTCCTCTGTCTCTCTCTTCCCTGATACCCCGCCCACTCAGCCCACAGCCCACTGCTCACCCCACAGCCTGTGTTCAGAACAAATGCACCAACAAGTAAAGGTGTGAACGCATGGAGATGGGCACCCCTGCCCTCCACTGTCTTCTTGGAGATCAACCAGGAAGGAACAGGTGGGGCCGGGAGAGTGCTGTACTAGGCGCATGCACTAGTTTCCTGCACCACTGTAATGAATTACCAGGAACCGGGTGGCGGGAAGCAGTGCCCATTTACACCTGCATGTCCCTAGAGGCCAGGAGCTCTAAGCCAAGTTGGCAACAGGGCCAGGCCCCGGAAGCTCCAGGAAAAGAGCCTTCCTTCCTACCCCTTTCCATTTCCAGAGGCTCCTGCTGTTCGCTGGCTTGTGTCCGCATCACTCCAGGTTCTGCCCCTGTGGTCTCAGGGCCCCGCCTCTGCATCCATGTATTCTAGTTCCCTGAGCCCTTTCTAAACCCTCTCTCTCCCTCTGGCTGCTCCAGACAGTTGCTTACAGGCCACTGCCCCATCCTGATGGCGAACTCTTAGAGCAGGGGTGTCCAAGCTTTTGCCTTCCCTGGGCCATGTTGGAAAAAGAAGAATCGTCTTGGACCACACATAAAATATACTAACACTAACAATAGCTGATGCAAAGGAAAGAAAGAAAGAAAGAAAGAAAGAAAGAAAGAAAGAAAGAAAGAAAGAAAGAAAGAAAGAAAGAAAGAAAGAAAGGAAGAAAGAAAGAAAGAAAGAAAGAAAGAAAGAAAGAAAGAAAAAGAAAGAAAGAAAGAAAGAAAGAAAGAAAGAAAGAAAGAAAGAAAGAAAGAAAGAGAGAGAGAGAGAGAGAGAGAAAGAAAGAAAGAAAGAAAGAAAGAAAGAAAGAAAGAAAGAAAGAAAGAAAGAAAGAAAGAGAGAGAGAGAGAGAGAGAGAAAGAAAGAAAGAAAGAGAAAGAGAAAGAAAATAAATCACAAAAAAACTCATAATATTTTAAGAAATTTATGAATTTGTGTTGGGCCACCTTCAAAGCCACCCTGGGCCACATGCAGCCCAAGGGCAATGGGTTTGACAAGGCTTGTCTTTGAGGATGAGACCCCCCATGCCCTCTCCCATGCCCACTCCAAGTTTGAAGCCTGGCCTGAGCAAGCACGTTGAGATCAACAATCCAGAAATGCTAAGAGCTCAGCCTTTAAAAATCCGAAATTTTTAAAACTTCAGACAAACAAACAAAACCCTCCAGACCCAGATGGTTTTTGCTGGATGCGTCTACCAATTGTTTAAAGAAGAATTAACACCAATTCCATACCATCTTTCCCAGAAAATACTGGAGGGTGGAACACTTCCCAAATGTTCTGTAATACTACTACCCTGATTTGTAAAAAGATGAAACAATACCCCAAAAATTACAGATAAAATCTTCATCAACTTAAACACAAAAATTGTTATCAAAATAATAGTGAAACAAATTCAACCATGTGTGAAAAGGATTACGCATCATGACCAAGTGGGATTCATTTCAGGCATGCAAGGCTGGTTCAATGTTTGAAATGTAATCCACCCTGCAACAAGCCAAAGAAGAAAAATCATATGATCATATCAATTGATGCACAAAAAACATTTGGCAAATTTAACACTTATTCATGATTTTATAAAGCTCACCAAGTTAGGGATAAGGCAGAATTAACTCAAAGAACATAAGTAAAAATAGACCTACATCTAATGTCATACTCAGTGGTGAAAGACTGAAAGCCATCCTCCTAAGAGCAGTAACAAAGCAAAGAGTCCCCTCACTGCTTTCATACTGCCTCCTATTGGAGGTTTGAGCCACAGAGATAAGGCAAGAATGGGAGGGGCAGACAGAGAGGGAGGAAGAAAATGAATGTTTTAAATACAGAGGAGAAAGGAAGAAATGCAGCTATCTCTCTTTGCAAATGACGTGGCTTTCCATGTCGAAAATCTCAAGGAATCTACCAAAAACAAACAAACAAAAAACTCTTAGAACTATTTAGTGAGTTCAGCAAGGCCACAGGATGGATACAAGATAAACATACAAAAATCAATTGTATTTCTATACTTAAGCAATGAATACATAAACACTGAAATTAGCAACAGTACCATTGACCAGTGCTCTAAACCTGAAATCTTTAGGTGTAAATTGGTGAACTCATGTACACAGTTGTCTGCTGTGATAAAAGAAAAACCTCAGCCAAATTAAATTTAAAGGAGTTTAATTGAGCTATGAATGATTCACAGCAGATCCACAGAGACTCCAATGCAGCCACATGGTAGAAGATTTACAGACAAAAACAAAAAAAGGAAATGATGTACAAAAATCGGAAGTGTGAAGTACAGAACAGCTGGATTGGTTACTCAGCAGTGTATGAGTGGTTGAAGTACACCTGCTGGGACTGGCCAAGACTCAGCTCATGCTGAGACTCAGTATGCATTACAGATGCATACTCCTAAGTTAGGTTTTCAGTCTTGTCTACCTATTAAGCTAGGTTGCAGTTCATCCACGAGGACTCAAATATACAAGTACAGAGTCCCTCTCAGACCATATTTAGTTCGCTTTAGCAGCTGAAAACCACAAAACATATAGGGAAGAATTCAGAGTAGATCTAAACAAGTGGAGAGACATGCTATGTTTAGAGGTTGAAAGACTGTGCATAGTAAATACGTCAACTCTGCCCAAACTGATAAATCAGTTTAACACAAATCTCATAAAAATCACAGCAAGATTTTTTTGTAGATATAAACATGTTAATTTCAGTAGATATATATTTTAAAAAGGAATGAAAATAGCAAAAAAACAATTTTGAATACAGGATAAATTGGGAGGAACCAGTCTATCCAATTTCAAGACTTACTACACAGCTACAGCAATCAAGATTTGGCAATGTTGTCAGAGGAACAGACTAATGGAACAGAATGGAAAACTCAGAAATGGACCCACTAGTATATGTCCAACTGATTCTTGCCAAAGCAACACAGCAGAGGAAAGACAGAGTCTCAACCGGTGATGCTGAGCAACTGAACACCCACAGGCCAACACCAGAAGAGTCTTGACTGAAGTCCCTCTCCTAACGCAAAATTTAACTGAAAATACCTCATGGACTTAAATGTAAAATGTAAAACCACAAAGTGTTTTTACACTTTGTAAAACTTCAGAGAAAATCTTCAAGATCCAGGGCTAGACAAAGAGTTCTTAGACTTGACATTGAAAGCACAATTCATAAAAGAAATCATTGATTGAATTTGGCTGCTGGTAAATTAAAAGCTTTTGCTCTGAGAAAGACTCCATTAAGAGGATGAAAAGACACACTACACACTGGGAGAAAATATTCGCAAACCACTTATACAACAAACGACTAGTATCCAGTATAGATAAAGAACTCTCAAAACTCAACGTAAAAACAAATTGCTTAATGCGAACATAGGCACCAGACATGAACAGTCTACCAAGGAAGATGGAACCCATGACAGCAAGGAGCTCTGTAGCAAAGAAGCATAGGAAAAGAGGATCAATATCAGTGGCTGTCAGGGACAGGCAAAGTCAAAATCACAGTACGGGACCAGCTATTGGAATGGCTAAGACACTACCAAATGCTGGCAGGGAGGCAGAGGCTGATGCCTTTTCTGGTAGTTATGTAAAATGGTAGAGCCACTCAGAAAACAGGCAAATAAGAAATTGGAGTTTCTTACTAAACTCCAGTCGTCACATGGCCTAACAATTATACTTTTGGGCATTTATCCCAGAAAAATAAAAAGTTATGCTCACACGAAAACCTGTACATGAACCTCTGCGGCACCTTTATTGGTAGTAGGCAAAACCTGGAATCTGCCCAGATGTCATTCACTCATGGGCGAGCAGTTAAAGAAATTTGCGGTGCACACACACCTCCAAACTACTCAGCAATAAAAACGAACCACCTCTTCCTACACAAAATCTTGGATGAATCTGCAGAAATTATGCTGAGCAACAAAAGCCAATTCAAAAACATTCATAATAATATGAATGAATGTTTATGATATTACTATACAGCTACATAATAATATGAATGAATAATATGATATCATTGAATATCACACAGTCCCTGTGAGTCAGGAGTCCATGTCTGAGCTACCTGGGCCCTCTTCTCAGGGCCTCGCCAGGCTGAGGCTTGCAGGGAGGGGACTGATTGCTGTGTTCCTGCTCTTAGGAGGGACGCATTTGGTCTTCCACCATTGACCAGGGCATTAGATGTGCCTGCTAGGCAGCTCTCTCATCTAAGGCTCAGGGTCTTCTTCTAAGATAATTCACATTGTTGACATCATTCCGTTTTTAATGACCATAACTCTCTTGGTGGTTGTGTTCTGGGGCCATGTTCAGCTCTTGGAGTTTTTGCCCTGTGCCCCCCGCCAGGGACGGTTGTCAACATATGGCTGAAAGGTTTTTAAAAGACCAGTTGGAAAACGTTAGCTTTAAGGGCTCACTTGGTTAGATGAGTTCTACAAGGATAATCTCCCTTTTGATTAACTAAAAGCCAATGGATTAGAAACCTTAATCACATCTGCAAAATCCCATCTTCTTTTCCATTGAACGTCACCTAATCATGAGAATGCCATTCTGTCATATTCACAGGGTCTCCTACTCTCAAGGGGAGGGGTTTTCAAAGCATCTGCCCTGGGGCGGGACGGGAGAGAATCCCCAGGCCACCTTGGGCCCCCGCCATCGCCTGTGTGCCTGCATGAATGCACACCGGGCTCTCCCTCCAACTTTGCTTTTCACATGGTCTTTCTCCTCCGAGAAGCGTGCCTCTTACAGACCTCAGAGTGCAGCAGCACAGGAAGCAGATGCCCAGGGGCAGAGACTGCCCTGAGATCTCCAAACTCAGCTTCATTAGCACCAAACTGATGAAAACTGTTCACAAAGACCTTTTGGAGCTTGAAATGCAGATCTCAGAGAGTCTCGTGAGACTTTTCAAAATGGTCTCTGGCAAGAGGGGAAATAGAGACCCTCACCCCTTGAGGGCCAGAAGCCCCTCTTGACCGGCCCCATGGGGATGCTTCATCTTTGAGGGTTCAAGGCTGACGTTTCCACGTCGTCTGGGGACCCACAGGGCACTGCCTCCCTTGCACAGCCTGACCTCAAGCCGAGGACGCTGGAAGTGTTTTTCAGAAAAGACTGCAGCCAAGAGGCCACTGCCAGGAGTTGCTGCTGGTCCTGGTGTCCTGGGAAGGGATGTGGCCTTTTCTTCCTAGGAACAGAGGTAGGCCAGGGATCCAACGTCCCCACCGATGATCTGAGCCAAACGCAGTGCACTTCTCACTTAGAAGGACACAGCAGGAGGCTGGGCGCGGTGGCTCATGCCTGTAATCCCAGCATTTTGGGAGGCTGAGGTGGGCAAAGCACCTCAGGTCGGGAGTTTGAGACCAACCTGACCAACATGGAGAAACCCCATCTCTACGAAAAATACAAAATTAGCGGGCGTGGTGGCGCATGCCTGTAATCCCAGCTACTTGGGAAGCTGAGGCAGGAGAATCGTTTGAACCCTGGAGGCGGAGGTTGTGGTGAGTTGAGATTGTACCATTATACTCCTGCCTGGGCAACAAGAGCAAAACTCTGTCTCAAAAAAAAAAAAGAAAGAAAAAAAAAAGGCACAGCAGGGACCCTTGGGAACCCTTTTCCTCTCCCGTGATTTCCTCATGGCTAAAACAAGATGTTGAGCCAGATGAGCCCTGGGACCGCTTGCCGAGCCCTGAAACCCAAACCTGAAATCCCAGTCTGCTGAGCAGCGAGGCGGCTCCTGAGAGCTCTTTGCTGGCCATCGGCTCATGGCATCAAGACACTGGCAGGTCGTCATGTTTGGCTTCCAGAGTTCACTTGACAAAAGAGCACTTGGAGATCACCACCTCCTCCCCACTGAGAAATCAATGCTCTGCGAAGACATGAAGCAAGAAAACATCCACCGTTTAGAGATCAATGAAGGTCGAACAGGATCTGAGATGAGGCTCAGGGGCTTTCCCAGAAGACCCAGTGGCCGCAGCACAGGGCACCGCAGGAGCTTCGTGCCATTCTGTGAAAGACACAGGCCACGCTTCCATGTAAGCAAGTTGCTTCTTTAAAAGGTTGCTAACCAGATAGAAGCTATGGATTTATCTCTTTGATGCTCTTTGAAACCAAATTTGAAACTGAGATGCACATTCATCCATGTCAATAAACGCATTTACCCGCCTGGGCTGCTTTTTGCTCTAGGAAATAAAAATCCTTCATACTGTGTCCTAGTTGCTGTTGGTGGTTGCGTTAGTCGGCTCGTACTACCACCAAAATACCATGGACTAGAGGCTTAAACAACAGAAGTTTGTTTCTCACAGTTCTGGAAGAGGCAGGTTCTTCTCTTGATTGCAGGCAGCCACCTTCTCCTTGCCAGGTGCTCCCAGAACCTGCTCTGTGTGCACGAGGGAGATGAGGGAGAGAGAGGGAGAGCAAAGCAGGGTGTGGGGAAAGAGAGAGGGGAGAGAGAGAAAAAGAGAAAAAACACATTCTGATGTCTTTTTTAATAAGAAGCCCAATCCCATGGTTAGGGCCCCTCCCTCATGATCTCCTCCAACCCCAATCACCTCCCAAAGGCCCCATCTCCAAATATCATCACACTGGGGATCAGGGATTCAATATGTGTTTTGTGGGACACATTTGTTCCATAACAGTGATGGTGGCTGTTGGTGTTTTGTTTTGCTTTTCCTGTGAGAAGATAAAATTCAGCGGAAACTTGGCAAGGCAGGAAACTTGTCTGTCTTCTTTACCTCTTGCTTGATACCTATCTGGTCCTAGAATAGCAGCTGGTCCATAGCAGGTATTTAATAAGTATGTGAGGGAAATCAAGGAGTGAATAATTGGATGGATGGATGGATGGATGGATGGATGAATGGATGGGTGGATGGATGGATAGATAGGTGATGCAATGGGTGAGTGAATGGATGGATGGATGGATGGATGGATGGATGGATGGATAGGTGATGGGATGGGTGAGTGAATGGATGAGTGGATGGATGAATAGGTGAGTGGATGGGTGAGTGAATGGATGAGTGGATGGATGGATGGATGGACAGATGAAAGTTCCCATCTCCATCTTTATGTAGAATGTGATTCTTTTGGTCTAATAACCAGGCAGGCCTTGACAGTTTCTCTAAATTCTCACCTTTCGTCACCCAAGAACCTGGAGCATGACTGTGAATTTGGTGTTCAGTGCTTCCCCTGAAGACTGTGCAAACTGTGGACTCCCTCTGGGCCTCAGGCTCCTCCTCATTATCTGGGAGTGAGGGAGCTGCCCTTACAGGATGCCCAGTGTGGTGGCTGCTGTTCTGTGTGAGCCTGCTGGAAACGGCTCAGCCAGGTAGTGCTGAGCCAGCACACTCAGTGCTGACTCTGCAGGCTTCCTGAGGGACCACATCAGAGCTCACGACTGCCCTCTGGTTTGCAAGCTCATTCCCAGGCACCACAGCCCCCCACCCCCATCTCCCCTGAGGTGTGGCACACAGCAGAGTTGTGCCTTCTGACTTTGAGGGAAGCAAGTGCCCGTTTGTTCCATCTAACCCCACCTTGGGGACGAGGCCTATAAGCTGATGGTCAGCAGCCCCCACCCAAGGAAACCAGGGAGTGCCACAGGAGGACACCATGGGTTTATGAGCTCATTGGGTGGACATTTCAGGGACACGGAAGCTCCACGCTCTGCTCTGTGACCGCAGGGAGGCAAATCCAGGTGGAGCTCACGCTTCTAATCCTCCCTGTCGATGCTTACAGCCTCCTGGGCAGCACAGTCCCAGCAGCAGAGATGGAGGCCTCCCTATATAGGTCACGGCACCATCCCACAAAACTTAACTTAGCATCTTCCTTGCCAAGCTGATCATCCAGTGAAGCCCTTCGTGTTACTGGAGTGAATCTAATCTCCTCCTTTAAGAGGACTTGTTTTCTGAAGAAGGGAAAAGGGGCAGAGAGTTTGCAGGTGCACATTCTGCTGTGTGGCACACAGCTGGAAGCTGAGCTGAAGCACCCATGGGGGAGGGAAGGGGCTGCATGGAAATGGGAGGATCTGCTCTTTCTCAGTCCCTGCCTCAGGCTGGGGTTGCTTTTAAACAAGCACCCACATGTCTATCATGTACTCCTACACATGTGCACACACGGACACACACACATACTCACTGCTACACGGTTAGCTGTGTGGTCCCAGGATGACGAGTTCTGGCTCCCATTCTCCAAGAGCATCACCACCCAACAAGGGAAACAGACAGGCAAATGGCCACATGCAACGTGGTCTGTGCAGAGAATCACAGCCCAGAGCCGAGAGAGGCAGGGTGGAGGCAGGTCCCCTTCACACTGTACTCTTTGATCTTTAAGATGAGTAAATGGACTGACAAGACAGCCCTAAAAAGAAAGTCATTTTAAGGATAAACTAAATCACAAAAACTTTATACCCACTTGGCTTCTTATGCATCGTGAAGAGTTAAGTGCTCTGGGAATTGACCTCCTCATGAAATAAACCAAATATGTGAAATAGCTGTTTTCAACTATTAGACAACAGGTAGCAGGTACCTGTGATTCAGGGGAATGCAGAAACCAAAGAGCTGAGCCCTCCCTTTTTCCAGCTTGCAGCCTAGAGGCAGTTCCCAGGAACCAGTGCAGGACAGGCCCAGCTCCCAGCCCAGGCTCTTCTCTAGAAGAGGTTGAGGCAGTGAGGATGTGCAGGGTAGGATGCCAGAGAGGGAGGAGGTCTGCAGAGAGGGCTCTGGAGAACCTCAGGGGGCCTCACTAGTGCTTGACTGAGGAGTGAACTGCAATGCATGGGTCAGACTCCATAAGGCCGCAGAAAGACCCCCTACAAAGTGCAGGTCCAATAACACTTGGGGCCCACACAGAGAGGCTACTCAGTACTTCCATCAGAGAGAATGGAGAGACCTCATGATACATGGGGTGTTGGGTACAATCCTAAGAGGGTCAAACCTTAGAAATGGGGCTAAATTCATCCTAGAAGGGTTACACTAACAAATCTCAGGTGCCTGCCTCAAGGAGGCCAAATGGTTCCATAAGTAACTGCAGTCCAGAGCAAAGTCCTACACTCGTTAAAGGAATCCAACAGAATCAGCACTCAAAGATGAAAAACAGTGTTTAGCACCCAATCAAAAATCATCAGCCATGTGAAATAACAGGCAAATATTACCCATAACCAGGAGAAAAATAAAACAATAGAAGCAGATCCCAAAATGACAAGAGTGATAAAAATAGCCAGTTAGGATCTGAAAAGAGCAATGATAAATATTAAAGATATGTCCAAGAATATAAATGAAAGTATGACCATAATGAGGAGGTAAATGGAACATACAAAGTGGAAATTAAAAAAAAAAAATACCTGACATAAAATGCATACTAAGTGGGATTAATAACAAATTAGATATGGCAGATGAAAATATCATGAGGAAAATGCAATTAAAACTATCTAAAATTAATCACAGAGAGAAAATAGACATATGAAAATGAAAAAAAGTAAAAAGTTTGAGTGACTTAAGGGTCATTGTATCTGATACACAGATACTTGAAGTCACAGAAGACAGGAATGAGAGAACATAAAATGTATTTGAAGAAATAATGGCCAAAAGTTTTCCCGAATTAAATTTTAAAATACAAACACAGATGTAAGAATCTCAACAAACTCCAAGCAGAATAAGCACAAGGAACACCATACCATGGTTTATGACAATCATAATTATATATTCTCTAATTAACATGGACTTAAACTAGACGCCATTCACGACACTGCCTCTTCCTAGCACAGCAGTTTCCAAAGTGGTGCCTGGGCCCCTCAGTTGGCCTGGAAGCTGGAGCTCTGATGAGTCTGCCCTGTGGTGGGAAGAAGGAACTCCTAGCCTTTCTGTGAGATGGGGTCTATCCTGCAGTCCCTGCCAACACACTCTGCAAACCACTGGCTGCCCTAGAGCCCCCTCGCCCCATATCCAACCCACATCTTGGAGGGCCTTTGCACTGTGCCCAGCTCTCCCTCACCTCTGTCCCACATTCCCATACATCCCATGCTTTGTGGCTGGCCTGCATGGAATTTCTCTCTCCCCTCCCAAGAGTTGTTTCCCAGAAAGAACCAACATCATGAAGCTCTGTTACTAAGAGCATCTCTTCTCAACCTGAGAAAGAATTTGAATACATGAGACAATCTGGCAACATCCAGTGCAACACCATTGGGCTGGCTGGGGGTGAAGGCAGAGAGGGTGCGAGCATCAGATGTGGTAAACAGAAGATCCCCAAACCCCCTGTTGCCAACCCCCTGTTGACTGGGCATTCTACCTTGCATGGTCCACAGGTGAGCTCCACATCACGGCTCGAGCCCCTCCCTCTCTCCCTCTCTAAGTTGAGTGCTGAGGAGAGCACCCCTGACCCCAAGCTCTGCTTGCCCCACTCACCACTGTCCGCATTTCTGCAGGTGCAGTCCGGGCAGCAGAAGAGCTGCTGTCCACTGACGGGGCCATGAATTCTGTGACATCCTTGGACCCCTGTGACCCAAGAGGGAGACCTTTGCATTTTAGACAAAGGACAGACAGATTTGAATTGTAGAAAATGTGAGGTTTTGGTGAGATTGGACAGAAAGAGGGAGGCAGGGCAGGAACCTCCATCATATTTCTGGAGATAGTCTCAGGCCAGTGAAGACATAGACTTCCCTGTTCTGCTCTTCTGTTGAACACATCAGGGGTTCGAACCCTCTCTGCCTCCACCCCCAACCAGCCCCGTGGAACTGCACCTGACGCTAAGCCCTCGCTGGGTCAACCCTGTGGCTTAGAAGGAGGAAAAGGCAGGAAGGCCAAGGTGAAAATCTATGAAGTAGGAAAGACCTAACGGGTGGGTGTGGAGGGTGGGGGCTCCTCTAGGGGCACAAAATGAGAGGAAAGGCCAAGACTATTGAGGTGGTGGGGGAAGTACTGGCCAGACTGAGGTCTCCAAACCTTAGACCACTCCCAAAGGGACGAGGGTTCCATCGTCACAGCTCTGGTCACAGATAAGCATGTTGGCCAAGATTATGGACATTTGCATTTTCTCAGCTACTAAATGGGGGGTTGAATCCAATGATCTCTAAGCCTCTTATGCTTCAGACATGTATTTCTAATTCATGGTGTAAGGTTAGGTGTTGTATCAGTCAGGGAAAAGTGGGTTCTGTTGCATTAACAAACATCCCCCTGAATCCTAGGGGCTTAAAACAAAGAAAGGTTTACTTCTCAATCACACAAAAGCCACTGCTGGGGGCTAGGGCCCTGCTGCTTCTCACCCCCACTGGGGTCCCACCCTGAGGAAGGCACCATCCTCACAACCTGGTCCCTGCTGAGCTGTGGGAAGAGGAAGTAGCAAGCCAGAAACTAGCTCTTAAAGTTTCCACCAGGTCACTTCTCACCAATTTCACTGGCAAAGCAAGTCACGTGGCCACCCCTAACATTTTCAGGGACAGGGAATGTCCTCCTGCTGTGGCCTGGAGGCGCAGTGCCAGCAAGAGTTGGTGAGCTGCACAGATGCCCACCGAGGGATGCCCCTGTGGAGACAGTAACCTCAGCTTTGTCCCGGCTCCACCACACATGAGCCTTCAGCTTTGGGTGCCCATCTCCCCGCTCTGTGGCCCCTCATCACAGATCAACAAGGGATTGCATGGAGCATGCCTGGCACAGAGCACAAGCCTAGTGATGCTGTCACTGGTTCTCCCTCCTGAAGGCCGCCCAGGCCTGCACAGCTCCTAACCTCCTCTGTCCTAGCTTTCTTCATTGACCAATTATTCAGGAACAAACTGAAAGTTATACCTCTGATATCTGAATGCTGCATATTCTGAGAACTAGTTTCTCCCAAACAAAGTCATCTTCCTCGACCAAGAATTCAGAGTTTCTGTGGCCACCCCTTTCCTCTCCTGCTTCCTAACTCAATTGCCTCTGAGCCCCCTGCCATACCACGCCTGTGCCTCAGTGGGGCTTCTCCGCTAACTAGGCTGAGCCCTCCAGGTCAGTGAGCCAATCTAGCTTTTAAATAATATAGCATGTCCCTTCTAAATATTTTAAAGCAATTGGAGAGTTAGAGCGCACGAGAGGGAGGAGGCATGGAAGGAAGGTAGAGGGCTGCGCCTTGCCGCCTCACGCTCATGCCCAACTCTAGATTAACATTTAGCAGGCGCCAGGAAAAGAGCTCCCTGGAAGCCCTGAAACTGCCGCTTCAGCTGCCAGCACCTTCTCTATTTAAAGAAGCACAAGGCGGTCTCCTTCCACATCTCTGCATTTGACGTCTTTCCCCTTTAAGATATCCTGCAAGTGGGTCCCAACATTTATAAATATTCAAGGCTATTCTCATTCCTTGACATTTCAAAATGGACTCGAAAGCGATGATTTCACACAGTAAATTCAGGCCATAGGACGGTGTCAAGAGGGACCAGCTACTCGCCCCACTGTCCCCATCTACGCGGCAGGAGCTGGGGAGGAGAGTACGGGCACAGCCAGAAGGCCAGGTCCCGAAGGGCTGCAGCCAGGGGCCACCAGGAGAGAAGGAATCACACCGGTGTCCCCAGCTCACAGGGCATCACGGCCACCAGGCAGCCACAGGACTGCCTGTGCTCAGGTTTGGGGACACCAAAGCCAGAAATCAACCCTGTCATCTTGTGTGCAAGAGCTTTTCAGATGCACATTTACACGTCAGCTCACAAATTTCACATCTTTATGATTTCAGATAAAAATGACGACAGGTATTGCAAGCTTTTTAAAATCCTTCACCTGAAAGCAGTGATTTATCTATATTTTTCTTTTTTTCTTAAGGAGAAAGACACGATGCCTGTCACTACAGTTGTGGATGGCACACTGAACTGAAACTCAGGAAACCTGGTTTTCCGACCCTTGGCTGTGGTGTCCTGAGGAAGTCGGTCCACCTCTGTGCTACGCGGTGCCGGCTGAGACCAGATGAGAAAGGAAAGGTGGAGAAACAGAGGGGCTTTGAAAAGTATCCGAAGAAATGTAAAATATTGAGAAGGTTCCCGCGAGGCCCATTTTTGCAATCAGGTTTTCACTGCGGTTTAAAAGAAGGTGTGTTGTGTGTTACAGATGTCTTTAAAAAACAGCTTTTGGAAAAACAGCAAACACGTTCCGCTCTACCAAGAACATCCGCAACCCTAGAGTTGATCTATCAAGGATCACAGAGGACGGAGCCCTCAGTTGTGAAGACGGGGGCAGGAGCAGCTCCTGTTGGGTATTGGATGACGAGTTCTTCTCATAAGAATTCTGTGATTTCAGAACGTTCCTACTGTTTTAACGCAGCCAAACAGGTCCTCTCCTTCTTTGCTCCCTTGGACTCAGGCTCACCGTGGGGCATCCACAGTCACGGCCACCTCGGACTCCATGGGGGTTCCCCTGACCACGTGGCACCTGTCCGTTCTCCTCTGGAAGCTGCTCGGTCCAGCCCAGGCTGTGTCTCAGCCAGCCCCAGTCTGCAAAGCTCTGCTGCTAAACAAAGATATTAAGTCATTAAAATGCAATAACGGAACTTCAAGAATCGTTTAGCTCATTCTGTGACTGGAGGACTCCAGGCAGCAACCGCAGCCCACACAGCCGACAGCAGGCGCCTCTGCCATCTCGGCATCTCCACCCTGGACTCTCTGTGCCCTTGTGGCGTCTCCACCCCATGCTTCCCTCTCCCTTCCCAGCACGCCAGGAAAGCAAGTGTGAGAAGGAGGATGTGAATTATGGTCACGTGAATAAGGGGATTTATTAATGATGCCAGCAGGTTTGGGAGGTGGCTAAAATAGCTCCAAAGCCCAAACATTTAGGTTGGTACGAAAGTAATTGCGGTTTTGCCATCGCAAGTCATGTCAAAAACCGCAATTACATTTGCACCAGCCTAATAGGTTTAAAAGAACAAAGCAATTAGGCACACAAGCCATTTTATTTTCTAGCTGTTGCTCCAGAAGTCAGAAGGAAAGCACCTGCAGCCACACCAAAGGGGACCTGGATCAAGTGCCCCAGCCGGTTCTGGTCAAAAGGCAACTGTTTCAAATGTCTTCTCTCTAAAGTAAAGACAGTGCAACACTTTCATCTGCAACATAAACGCACAATACTGATACTGCCCAGGAACTGCCAGGAGGAATGGGGAAGTGGCCCCAGGAGACGGGTCTGAGGACACCCTCCCCCGGCCCCGCCCCAGGCGTCTGTTTTCTAATCAAAGGCTCAGCATGGGTCTCCTTCCGCACTGTCTGCCTGGAAATGCAGGCTCTGCTGATGGCCTCCCTGTGGTTGCCAATGTGTTTCCAAGCTAGAATGTGGAAGAGGGAGGCGCCCCCCACCGCCCCCGCCGGGCCTGCATCTCTGGGCTGCAATCCCCCGTTTTTAGGAGCAGCCTGAGTTCTCAGAGCTAACCCCGGGACATCGGAAGGCAGCCAGGCCGGGGCCCAGGTTCCCAGCAGGGCTGTGCTCACTCCGCGGCATAGACACAGCTTCCCCAGGGGCAGGGTTTGGTTTGGTTTTGTTTTTTTCTGAGATGGAGTTTCGCTCTTGTTACCCAGGCTGGAGTACAATGGTGCAATCGCCGCTGACCACAACCTCTGCCTCCCAGGTTCAAGCGATTCTCTTGCCTCAGCCTCCCGAGTAGCTGGGATTACAGGCACACGGCCACCACACCCGGCTAATTTTTTGTATTTTTGGTAGTGACGGAGTTTCTCCATGTTGGTCAGGCTGGTCTCGAACTCTCGACCTCAGGTGATCCATCCGCCTCAGCCGGGGGATGTTTTAATTCTAGATGCAAGGAAAGACCCCAAGCCCTTCTGAAACTCTGGGCCTGTGACTTCCGGCTGGAGAGGCTCCGTCCCCACCACACGCCCTGCCCACCTGCAGGACTGGCCTTGTTTTAAGGAACCCAGAACAAACATGGAATCAGAAGAGTGTCAGAAATCAGGAAGCACAGGCTGCTGTTGGGTCTCTCATCCTCTGCGCCTGACTCCTCCCCTCAGTTCTGAGGCTCCACCTCCACCTATTCAAAAGTCAGTCTTAGGGTTTCCAAGTCAGACACTGGTTCTAGCTGGGCCTCTAGTTAATAATTGCTGTGTGACCTTGGGCACTGACTCAGCCCTGACAATCTAGTTACTCCCTGAGGCTGGGGCATGACCTGGCGTTTGCAAGAGGGCATTTGCCCAGCCCACTGCGTAGTGGGGCTTGGAAGCTAAAACGCTTCAAGAAACATCCATCTCAGGAAAGGTCACCCAGAAGCCAACCCCAAGACAAGGAGTTGAGGGCTTGTGAGTAACCTGGGAGGCGGTCTCTCAGGAGGCCCCGAGGAAGTGGGGCAGTGAGACAGGGTGGGGAGGGGAGTCCACAGTAGGGCTCTGAGTGGGGCCACGGGGTTTCAGTCACTGGGGACCCTGAGAGGATGCATAGCGCTCCTCAGAGCCACACACCCCGGCGTCTGTGAGGCTGCTCCTTGGGGTGTCAGCTCTCCAGTCCCTCTGGCCTGCTCCAGCATTGGTGCAGCTCCCTGGTAGATGGTGCCCCCAGCACAGGCCGCCATGGGCAGTGGTTGGGTGTGGGTGGGGAATGGCTGCAGGCACACAGTTCAGGGCACAGCCCAGCCTGATACAGGCTTCAAGGTCTAAACTGAGGCCACTGGAGGGCTTTGAAGGGGGAGGCAGACAATATGGTGTGGCTGTCAGCGGGAGCATTTAGGAGGCAGGAGCACTCAAGAGGCAGAAGCACTCAGAAGGCAGGTGCCGTCTTGCCTTTGGTGGGAACTCACTGGCAGGTGCTGTTGGAATCAGGTCTGTGTTTGTTTGTTGCTTCCACTGGCGGCGGCTACTGAGATGGCCCAGTTGCACCTCACCCAAGCCGCCACGTGCACACTGCACATGGGGGCTCGGATCAGCGGTGAGATGGCCCTTTGGGCTGGGATGAAGCCTCTCCAGCCGGGCGGCAGGAAACCTGAACCGAGAGAGTTGCCCCCAGAGACGGAGAAGCCTGTTGGCTGCAGAGTCCCGGAGAATGAGCGGCATGGGGACATTCTCCCTGCCGCGTCCCTCGGCTCCAGGCAGTCACCACAGTTGGTTCCCATACATTTTCTAGTTGGCTATTGCCACTAGAGGAAAATGCCCTATTTTAAGCACAATCTGGCCAACTTCCTGAACTTTTTGGAGGAGGGTGGCTCCAATCGATTTTCACTGAATCCTCCTGAGCTTCCCTGGGTATCCAATCATAGTGCTGGCAAATGTGGTGGTTTTCTCCCATCCAGTACGAGCTGTTTTTCTGTGTCCTGCTTTATCACATTGTCCATTATGCACATTGTAAAGTTAGTCTGATGACAACTAATTTTCGATTTTCGAGCAACCGTGGGGTGGATGGATCTGAGAAGAGAGAAGTTGAAAGCAGACTGAACAGCCTCAAAGATTTGCCATAGATTAGGAGAGGCAGACTGGGAGCAGAGTGGAAGTGAGAGGGGGAGCAGGGACACGTCTGAGCAGGGTTTAGACTCAGCTCTGCGTGGACTCAGGCCGGCAACAAAAGCTCCTCTAGGTTCCAGACTCGAAGCACAGGATCCAATAGGCGTGAATCAGGAAAGGGCACCATATTTCAATCGCTGTTACACTGTGGTCATTTACTCAAGCGAAAAATGGGACAGACAAGATTAATTAAAAGTCCTGATTTCAATGAGTTCTTCAAGAATATGGACTCAAATTAAATTGACAGCTGTTTTAATTTTCTCCCACACCTCCACGGTCTGACTCTTAATGAAGCTACATCCAAACCCTCTTAGGATAACTGAGGTACAAGATGGTATTGCCGTTGACATGGCAACTCTACACACACTGTCTTACTCCAAGCCAGAGCCCCACAACATGCACAACTTTCTCCAATGACCAAATTGTCCCCAGACTGTCCAGAGCAGTCACCCAAGTCAGGCACGGCTCTGCGGCCAGGACACAGAGAAACCAAATTTGCAATTTGATTTGATTTAAATGAAGTCTGCCTTACTTAAGAGCAAGATTTAGGACATGAAGAATGGGAATCTGCATTTTAGCAGGATGCCCAGGTGCCTTGGACGCACATGAAAGGTTGAGGGGGCTCTGCTCTTCTAGGTGATTGCAGGGGCTCCTGGCATGTGCCTCACCCTACAGGCCTCAGAGCACCTTCTCCCCGTTTTCTCACTTGATGGTCACACCACAGGCTGTTTCCAAGATGCTGTCAGCAGACCTTAGGTGCTCCTGCATGTCGCCTGTCTTTACTTATGGGAACGTATCTGTTGCCTCTGCCTCTCTAGGCTCACCCACCTATAAAAGGTCGCTGGTGTGTCCTCACACACTTTGTGCAGGAATGGAATGGCCTTGGCCCTCCCTCTGAGAGCACAAAGCTTAGCACAGACATAGAGACAGGAGAATTCCGCAGGGTCAAGCAGCAAACCAGCAGGTCTCTGTAGCTGCTTGGGGTCTTTCTGGAAATCCACCAAGCAGGGCTCAAAGACAAAGACAAGGCTCAACCCACAATCCAGTGCTTTCTTTAAAAAAAATAAAATAAATTCAGATGATTCCTCCTCTGGGTGGACTTCACACCCTACTTCCTTCACTCAGAGTGAGGGGGAACCATGGAGACCTTGCTCTGCGTCCTTTTAACCCCAAAGGAAAAGGCCACCCACACTGCTGTGGGTAAGTGGGCATGCAGGTGCCATGTCTAGTTGGCTCTCTTTACTGGTTTTAGCTTTCAGGGTCATTTGGGAGGAGCAGCCTCCTGTAACACCCTCTGGGACTGTGCAGATTTCATGAGAAAGCTTCTGCCTGTGAAACTCCCCAGGTGTAAGAATGTCCCCCTGAAGCCAGTGGCTCACACAAAACCTAACTCAGATCACGGATTCATGGTTATGGGCAGAAACAAGGGTTTTTGTCTCTACCCACAGAACACTTGATTCGAGTCACCCCGTTTTAAGTGATTCATCAGGGGAGGAAACATCTCCTCACGCTACTTTGCCCTGATGCCACTGACCAGAGGCCCCAGGTCCTTCAGGAAGTCCACATCCTGTTTGTCATACACGTCATATCAGACTTTCCAGCCTGGAGAAACTATTTCTAGGATGAGTGAGCAAGATCCTTGACATGCTGTTAACCATGAGGCCACTGCCCTTCTCAACGTGGGACTGAACAGGTGCAGACATGGATCCTGCCCTTGTGGCCTCGGTTGCATAGGTGGGAGCGTGACTAATTGTCTAGTCAATGGGTGATTCCAAGGGTTGCCTCTCAAACTGCTGTGACTCACTTCCTTATCTTAGGTCCGCTTCTGTGGAGCCCAGCTCGAGACACCTGGTTCATGAACTCAGGACTGAACAGCAAAGACAGAAATCTCAGTGCATCCCAGCTGGCAACTGCCCACTCTGCTTGGCCAAGGTGTGTGAGGAAAAGGCTGTCTTATTTCAACGTTTGGGACGGCTCATCCTCCCAAGGAGCTGAAGAACAAGACGGATCAGCCCTAGGGTATATTAATGAGATGCAGGTTGGAAAATGCATGCATATGATTATGCTAATGCTACCTTGATGAATTTTTGTATGTAAGCTGAACAAGTAATCAGACAAATAAAATGCATGTATATTATTTCAAAGTATTGTACTTTATTTTTCCTAAAAGTCAAGAGCGTAGATTAAAATATAAAAAGTGAGTACATAAGCTAAGAAGAGAGAAAATATTGGCAAATTGAAAAAAAAAAAAGAGAGAGAGAGAGAGAAACGCAAATACTAAAGATATTGAGGCCTGCCAGGCACAGTCATTCATGCCTGTAATCCCAGCACTTTGGGAGGCTGAAGCAGTTGGATTGCCTGAGGTCAGAAGTTCAAAACCAGCCTGGTCAACATGTCAAAACCCCATCTCTACTAAAAGTACAAAAACTAGCCAGTCACGATGACACACACCTGTAATCCCAGCTACGTGGGAGGCTGAGGCACAAGAACCGCTTAATCCCGGGAAACAGAGGTTGCAGTGAGCCGAGATTGAGCCACTGCATTCCACCCTGGGCGATCGAGTGAGACTCTGTCTCAAAAATAAAAATAAAACGTAAATTTTAAAAAATAAAGATATCGAGGCCAGCATGTGAAGTTCCTTCTAGAAGTAAAATGGAGAAGACAGGCCAACCATGGAAGCCCAGTGGCTCTGCCTTCCTTGTGAATGACCAGCGTGGGCTGCTCCTTCTAGAAATAAGGTGGAGGAAGGGGGGAAGAGTTTGACCAAGGATTTATCTGCCTCTGCAGCAGCTGTGGTTGTAGCAGTGATTCATGCGCATGGCAGGGTAGTGGGTGCTGAGGAACGGGGGCCCAGCCAAAACTGTACACACTTAAACCATAAATCCAATCAAGCGGAAGGGTATTTTTGTTTCTTTATGCAAATAGATTATCCACGACACCCACGACCTAGACGTGTGTTGTTATTACACAAAAGAGATTACCTGCCTTCTGCCTGCCCTAAAGAGAGGTCCCCGTGGGCAGAGCTAGAGAGCAATGCGGGAGTCCGTGAGCCCTGCAGGAGAGTGATGTGCTGGGGACACTCGGAGGGGAGATTTCCCTCGTGCACTCAGGAAATCCAGGAGGAAGGACGCATCTCCCAGGAAGGAGAGAGTGGCCCGGAGGTGGTCGTATTAAAGGACAGAGAAGCAGAGGGTTGGGGCGGCATTCAAGGGGCCGTTGCAGAATCACGGTGGAGGGCAGGTGTGGACAATGGTTTCCGCCATGCACAGTGGCCTCATGCACAGAGATGGGCAAGTCAATGTCAGAGGCCCAGGGCGAAACCTTATGGGGATGAGAATGGTGTCGGTTTCGTAGGGATTGTGAGGTTTAAATAAGTCATACCTGGAGGGTGTTGCACAGTGCCTGACCCCCAGTGAGCAATCAATAAGCGTGAGGTGCTGTGACTGTCTCCAGCCACTCAAGGCTTCCTTTGTGTTTTCTAAGCAAGTACTGTGGTGGAAAGCACGATTTCACTACTGTTTGAGTAGAAACCGTGGACTGATCAGCAGTAAGCAAATGTATTCAGCACCTTCGTTTCAAAGACCTCAACATATTTCACACGTGATCCCTCACATCAGATGTCAGAACAGCAGTATCTGTCTGCACTTTGAACCTGAGGCCCTGGAGCATGATCTTACCTGGGTCTGTGCATGGCCAGCTCGAGGTCCAAGGTCCCTGGCTCTGCATTCACCACTCTTTCTTCTGTCCTTAGTTCAGGGCATGCTGAGGCTTCCTTGGGTTCCTGACCACTCAGTTCCCACGGAAACTGCCTCTTTTCACGACATCTCCACACTGTGCCTTGCCTGGGGCCTCTGGGGTCCCCGCACCTGGCCAAGAGCAGATTCAGGGCAAACGTGGGCCCTGGCTGAGCAGTGAAACTGGTTCCCCTCTCCCTGTTGTGGAGCAGTTGGTCCGGCCACAGAGTTGGTCACCCAGGTCCCCTTCCACGGAGACAGGGACACTGCAGGAAGCACTATCGCAGACACGACCTGCCTTCCCAGGACAGACCCGCCCCGAAGGCGAGGGCCTCTCATGCCTGAGACTCACAGCTGCCCGTTTCCAGTCCCGGGAATGAGAAGGCAGGCTGTTGGGGATGGCAGCGGGAATCCCGTAGAGCCAAGAGTAGGGGGTGGGGACAAAACAAAGCCTACACATGAGTGCCCGATGCTGCCACGTGCTGGGAGTGGGAGGTGGCTCTCTGAAGTCCTATGGAGACACCTGAGCAGGAACTCCACCCTACATGGAGGAAGCCCATTCATACCTAGAGAGGGGGTCTCTGAGCAGCACTCCACAGAGGTGCTTGCGCCCCTGCACTCCAGCCTGGGCAACAAAGCTAGACACTGTCTCAAAAAATTTAAAAAAAAAACAAAGTAATGTGATCAGGGACGCTTAACTCAAGCTGAACACTGGATGGATAGGAGCACGTTTGTGTTATCACAGCTTTGTGTTATCACAGCTTTGTGTTATCACAGACGCAGAAGGGCTACCATTAGACAACATGGGCCTTGTGAGAGGCCGTTCTTTCTGGGGTCAGGTGAAATCCTACAAACCCACAACACAGGCAGGAACTAGGGGGTCTCCACTGCCCCCATGACTCAGTCACTAAAACGGCCTTGAGAAGGGGCAGCTCCTGAGAACAGTAGCCGGGGACGGCTTCCCTGCAGTGGATGCCCTGTGACCCTGCCTGCCGGCCACCACTGTCCTGGCAAGATGGCTGTTCTTAGGCCTTTGAGTAAAATTAACGGCACACAGAAGACAGGGGTCTACATTTAGGTGACCCTGCTAGAATGGTCCCTGAGATGTAAAATCTTGAAAGGTCAAAGGGAAAGGGCCCAGAAAGGGCTGACTCAAACCCTGCTCCTGCCTTCCCTCTACCCTCCCCTGCTGAAAGCCCAGGCACCTGCCGGTGGGGCTGTCCTGCCCAAGCCTGGCAGCACATGCCTCAGCTCCAAGGACTCTGTCCCCAAAGCACGTCAGGACCCACTGCCTCGGCAGGATCCTGGATCATTCACACCCTGACATCCCACCTGCTCTGGGGATGAGCACCTTCTCTCCCTCCAGCCCCTGCTTTCATTCCTGCCAGGCACTCTCTACTTTCAGTCATGCTGCCTGCCCTCTGCCCCACTGCCTTCTGCAATCTGCCAGGCCTCTCTGCCCTCACTCCCCACGAAGCCTCCCCCGAGAGGTGAGTAGGGAGCAGCCAGTGGCAGTGCCCAGTCTGCTTTTGTGTCAGGGAGAAGGGGTGACTGAGGCACCTACTCTGCGGAATGACTCACAGGATTGGCCAAGGTCATGTGCTGCGTCCATGATGTGCTTGGCACAGTAAGTATAGTGTTTGCTGTTATGTGCCCATGCCCCACAAATTCTCGCTGGAACCACTGCCACGCCAGTTCTCAAAACTTAGAAAGAAAGAGAGAGAAGCCGGGCATGGCGGCTCACGCATGTAATCCCAGCACTTTGGGAGGCCAAGGCAAGTGGATCACCTGAGGTCAGGAATTCAAGACCAACGTGACCAACATGGCGAAACTCTGTCTCTACTTAAAAAAAAAAAAAAAATACAAAAATTAGTTGGGCGTGGTGGCAGGCACCTGTAATCCCAGCTACCTGGGAGGCTGAGGCAGGAGAATCACTTGAACCCCGGAGGCAGAGGTTGCCGTGAGCCTATATGGCACCGTTGCACTCCAGCCTGGGCGAAAAGAGCAAAACTCTGTCTCAAAAAAAAGAAAAAGAAAAAGAAAAGAAAGAAAAAGAGAGAGAGAGAACAGAAAATCAATCTGCTTAATGATCAACTCACTGAATTAACCCAGAAAACTTTGCACACTTGGAGAAGTACACACATTCTCTCTCTCTCTCTCTCTCTCTCTCTCTCTCTCTCTCTCTCTCTCCCCCATTTCTCCTATTTCTCCCTCCTCTCTCCGCCCCCACTTCCTGAATACATTCAATAAATATATGCTTCTTAAAAGAATTGTAAGAAATGGCCCATTTGTTGAAAACTGTCTCTAAGTACTTTTGCCTCCTTATGGACACGTTCTCATCACCTCATTTGGGAAGAGGAGGTACCTGAATGTAGTTAAAGAAGACAAAACCGCTCCACTCACCAAGAAAATGCCAGTTAAACTAAGCGGAAAGGAATACGGTCTTCAAATAATCCTTAGAACTTGTTTTTTTGGTAAGTTTAACACATTTAGCAAGTTGCTCATTTTGGTGAATTTCTCTGGCGGCACACCATCGTCCTGGGAGCCGGTCTGCTCCCTGGTTAATCACAGTCCCCACAGCCCAGCCCCGCGGCCCTCGACCTCCAGCCACCCTCCTTCCTGTTCTCCCACCTGTGTGGCCCTGCCAGTCACCGAGGAGCCAGTCCTGGCCTCCAGGCTGGGCTCGGACAGGGCGCTCAGCTTCACCTGCACCTCCCAGGCAGGTGAGTAGGGGTGCCTTTGCAGGGACCCCTGGAAGTTTCTTCCAGCTTGCTTCCCCTCCCCTCCCCGGTGCCCCGTCCACCTTCCCCAGGCCCCCGCTGCTGCTCCATCACCTCCTGTCTCAGAGCGGCTGGGCTCCCCAGTCTCAGCTCCGCACACCTGCAGCCACACAGAGGCCTCTCTTCCCTGGGCAGCTCTGCAGCTAATCCCACCCCCCAGCGGGGGACCCTCTTCCTTCAGGCCTTCTCAGGGACTCCAGGCTCCATGGGGGGCGATGTCTTACCCAGTCTATACAATTCTCTACATTTCTTGGAATTGAAAAGCAAAACGAAGTAGGTTTTAGCCGGTTTCAGCCTGTATGTAGTCACAGATTATTTTATTCACAGATTTTTTTTAAATTTCTTCAGAAACAAAAATAGGATCCAAGGTTAGGCTAATAAGTAATGAGTGTGTTTTGGCTGAAGCTATTTTGAACTGATGATCGGGTTTCAGTGAGAAGGGCTCTGATTTATGGAACGGCGTCAAGCTGATGACATTCACTCTGGCGCCTCAGCTGAGCTTCAGAGGAAGGAAGGACACATAACAGTTCCCCGCCAGCACACACAGGCACACACTCACATACACACGAATGCCTACACAAACACAGGCAGCACTCACACACAAAGATACGCACACACAAATATGCACACAAAAGTACACACACATGCACATGTGACTCACACACAGGCACACACTCACACACACACGAATGCCTACACAAACACACACAGCACCCACACACAGATATGCACACACAAATATGCACACGAAAGTACACACTCACACATGCACATGTGACTCACACACAGGCACATGCATACACACAAATGCCTACACAAACACACACAGCACCCACACAAAGATACAAACACTCGTAAATATGCACACAAAAATACATACTCACACATGCACACACCACTCACACACATACACACAAAAACACATGCATGTATGCACACACACGCAACCCCATTAACCTCACACATACACACACACATGCACACACACAAATCTGCACACAAAAATACACATGCGTGCACCACTCACACACAAGCATACACACAAAAACACACACACCTGCATACACACCACTCACTCATGCACAAATATGCACACAAAAATACATGCTCACACATGCACACGCCACTCACATACACACAAAAACACACATGCATGCACACACACCACTCACTCATGCACACATTTGCACACGAACATACACACTCACACATATACATGCCACTCACAAACATACAAAAACATACATGCATGCACACACACACACACACACAACCTCGACCTCACACATACACACACACATGCATGCACACACACCACTCATGCACAAATATACAAACACACACATCCACACCCCATTGACCACATACATAGACACAAATGCACACATGCACCACATATATACACATACATGCCACACATGTACACATATGTGTATGCACATTCCTACTGGCACAAATGCACACTCACACATACACACAAGAACACATGCACATACTGTCACACATCTATACACACATGCACACATGCATCCATGTACACACCCCACTGACATGCGTCTTGTGCACACACAGCCCTTCTGTTGTTGGGACAGGGGCGGAGCCTGTGAGAAGCCTCCTGTGATGAGGGGATGAGTCTCACAGTGTCCTGTTCCTACTTTCTCCACACACGACACCCAATAAAGACACTTCCTTCCCTTTTGAAAGAGCTTCATTCCATGCTCAGAGCTGGACTAGGAAGCCCTGCACTTGCTAATTCCCCTCCACCCACCACATCCTGTGGGTCGTGCTTCTGGCCCCCACTCACACCCCACATGCCTAGGAACCCATCCCTGCCCCATTTCAGCGTCCCTGTCCACCCCACGACCCCAGCTTGAGTTCTGCCTCCCCCATGCACATTGGGCTTTGACGCATGTCCCCGTGGCCCCCACAGTTCTCGTGTGGTGCTCTCCGCCCCGGCAGGGTCCACTGACCCTCACCCTCGTTCTCCAGCAGGGCTCTGCCCACCTGCCACCACCTCCCAGACACAGCGCCTATTCACAGGGCATTCCCACCTCCCAGACAGAGCACCTATTCACAGGGCGTTCCCACCTCCCAGACAGAGCGCCTATTCACAGGGCGTTCCCACCTCCCAGACAGAGCACCTATTCACAGGGCGTTCCCACCTCCCAGACAGAGTGCCTATTCACAGGGCGTTCCCACCTCCAACGCCTGCCTGCTACCCATCAGTGTGGCTCCCCAGCACCACCAGGAGCCCACAGAGGCTCCCAGGCACCTATGGCTTCAACACCCATCCACAGAAGGCCCTTGAGCCTCTCCAGCGGCTGCCGCTTTCCTGAGCGCCAAGCCCTAGGTCCGACAGCCTGGTGGACATCTGTGCTCAGATGGCCTCCAGACCAGCACGGCCCCAGCACACCTGGCGTCCTCTCTACACGTTTGTTTTGTGCTGTCCACCCTTCCTTCAGTGACGATGCCCTCACTCAGCTGGCCAATTAGAAAACCCAGGTCATCCCTGATGTCCTCATTAGCAACCTATCTAAATAGGCACCAGGCCCCACAGACTCCTGCTGGAAGATGCCTGAAACCTGGCGATTTCCTCACCCCTCGGCCACTCACCCCACCGCTGGACTCCCCAACAGCCCCTGCCTCAGCACGAGCGCCATCCATCTCCTTCTCGGCTATAGCCAGTGGGGCCAACCTGCAGTGGGAGTCTGAGCCCCCTGCTCCCTTGAGCAAAGTTCTTTGCTGTCCTGCTGCCTCCAGCGAGCCCCTGACTCCACACCCAGCCACAATGAGTGGCCACCAGCTCCCAGCCCCAGCTCAGCCCCACACAGTCTCACATGCCGCCATCCCGGGTCCCTGCGTGGTCACACATGTTGCCTTCCCAGTCACGTGTGCGTCTGTCTTGGGCCCCTTTCCTTCCTGCTGGCTCCTGACCCTGGCTCTCGGCTCAGGACCACCTCTGGAAATCACCTCCAGGAACTGGACCCTGGTGTGCAGCCCACACGTGGAGGTTTCGGCCAGTTCACGTTCAAATGCTCCTGCAGTTGCTTCTTATTGAGGGGAGTGAGTTTGGCCTTTGACTCCACCATTGTGTGCGGAGTGTTGGACACCTCCCTGGGTCACCAAGTGGCGATTACTCCTTGATTTGTTCTTGCAGCAGTAGCCGTCCCAGGCCCAGCGGGTCCCAGGCCCAGAACTGTCATGTGGGGGTGGATCTGCTCACGGCCACATCAGAGGCGTGGGCCTGCTCTGCTCTGTGAGCGTAAGTGCAATGACAGGGTCCCCTTGCTGTGTTCTAAAGCCATCACCACCTTTGATGATTTACTTTCCACTAAAAATGCAATGCCGTCTTCCAATCACACACACTCACACACTCACACACACTCATGCTCACACACTCACTCGCACACACACTCTCACTCTCACACACTCACACTGACACACACTCTCACACACGCTCTCACACACTCACAAACACTCACACACTCTCACTCTCACACACACTGACACACACTCACTCTCACACACTCACACCTTTCACACACTCTCACACACGCTCTCACACATTCACATACACTCACACACTCTCACTCTCACCCACACTCGCACACACACTCTCAGCTCACACTCACACGCTCTCACACATTCACACTCTCACACAATCACACACACACTCACACACACACACAAGCTGGCTTATTTTTCCTGTAACAGTAGAACACTGATTTTCAGCCAATTTCATAAGCAGCTGATGGAGATGGTGGGGCAGGCATTTAGTGCATTGTGGATGCAAACGACACAAGCCTTCTGCGTGCCCCCATGACCCCATCTTTCTGATCTTCTTCTGATCTATTCAGCTCACTTCCAAGGAGAGTAAAAGAGATTTTTAGAGGCGTTTATCACAAAGGGCTTAAGTTGTAAGTTGGCTGCAGATTCATGGGCGAATCCTGCCAGATGAGGGCCAGCCAGCAGGGACAGCAGGACTAGGACAGCCAACCATGAGGGCCCGGAGGCCGTAGGCGGGGTCTGCTTTCCTCTCCCTGAAACCCCCATCAGTGCCTGCAACCCGGCCGTGTCTGGGCCCCCCTCTCTGCTGCCAATGCTGACCTCATCACACCGCCTCACTCACTGGGGACTGGGGTGCCACGATCCAGGTCTGTCCCCTCCTGTCCACTCAAATATCCAAGTGGACAAGAGAAGCAACACCCTAGGCCAGGCCAGGGACCGTTCTCCACATGGAGTCCCCAGAGCAGCAGAACCTGCCTCACCCAGAGCCTTCCTAGAAATGCAGGGTCCCAGGCCCCACTGAGGGTGCCCTGGGGGTGGAGCCCCACATTTGCCCTACAGGTGATTCTGATGCCAGAATTTGAGAACCCCTGCCCTGGCCTCTCAGTTGGTTGACTCCTCGTCTCAGATGTCCTCACTCGCACTCCCCTGAGGCCCAGCATTCTTACCGGGCAGTGGACCAGGGCTGTGGGCACCCACTGAAATTACCTGGGGAGCTTTAATGATGCTGATGCCTGGGTCCCCGAGGCTCTAATTTAATTTAATTGGTTCAGAACAGGCCCCAGCATGGGATTTTCCAAACCTCCTGGGTGACGCTGATGTGCAGTGGGTCCGAGCAGTGCTGTCTACTGCCTGGGACGCCAGGAAGGGCACCCTCGGATGTGGTAAGCTGGCACCACCCTCTGTCCGTGAGCCCCTCTTCTTCACTCGCTGCCACACTGCAGCCTCTGTGCCCCTCCCTCCAGCTTCCAGGAATCATGGCCGCTCCGTCCCCTCCTCCTTCCTAGCACACTGAGACCCCCAGCTCACCACTGGGGCACGTTCCACTATCTCTGTGGTGCCTCCGCCCTGCAGACGCCCCCCACCCCTGCTCCCGGGGCCCAGCCCAGGTGGAGAGAACTGTTCCCCCCAGGTTGCTGCCCCTGCAGCTGCCCCTCTGCAACCCCCACTGGGCCACACCCTGCGGGTGTGTCTCCTGCACCTGCTGGGGCTGCTTCCAGTCACACCACTTTCTCCAGCCCCTGCATGACCCACTCCTCCTCCTCTGCAAAAATTACCCCAAAATTACAAATGGCGAATAGTGGCCTCCGGATAAGAGCTCCTTCAGCATTACTTTCCTCACCTCCACCACGACCTGCACTTCCACACGCCTGGGCCACCTCTGTCCCTGCTCCTCGGGAGGGCAGTCTGCTCCCTGGCCAAGGCTGACCTCCCATCCCGTCCCGAGCCCCTGTCCTTAGCTCCGAGGACCCCATGAGGCCAAAACTCTGTGCTGATTCTGTGTTTTCATTACCCCGTAGCTCACGGCTCTTTTCCATTCACAAGCAAACTTGCTGGAGCTTCTCCCGTACTGAAGGCGTCCTCCATGAACCTGGAGCTCTCAAGCTTCTCTCCTCCCCAAGCAACAGAGCCTGGACATTGGCCCAGGTTCTCGTTTTCACTTTTCACCAACTCCTGACGCCTCCGTCCACCGCAGGCTGGGTCCTGCCCTTCCACTCCAGGGTCGCCAGGGAGCCCCAGCTGTGTAGCCCAGGGAGCCCTCTTCTCGTCCTTTTCTACACAGGCATCTCTGAACCACACGGTTCCCCAGGAGGCTCCCTCTTCCTTCACTACTGGGTCACCTCTCACTACAGCACCTGCTGCCACAGCACTCGGTGGAGACTGTTTTTAGCATTAGTTCTCGCTGGTCATAACTGCTTTCTCTCCAATCTAAAACCTTGGGAAACTTCAACACTGCTGCCAACCAACTCATCTTTAAGACTGCACGAAATGGATATCGCCCACGAGACACACTAGTGCTGAGAGGTAACACACTCGACGTCAGCCAACATGAACAGGTGTGTGTCTCACCACTGCCCTTAGGAGGTGGAGCCCCCAGCCCCCAGAGTCCTCCCACAGAGCCCTGGTCTTTGGGGTTGAGCTGTGCACACACCCATTTCCTGGGCAGGGCTGCTGACCCAGGAACAAGCTGCAGCATCTCCAAGGGCACTGGTGCAGCCTGGGTTTCGAGCTGTGCGTGGGGATTGGGGGCCATTGGGACGGCCCTTTCCATCCATGATCTTCCTGACTTGCTGGGTGGAGGCCTCACTTGCCCACAGCAGCTCTCCCTCCACCACGTCATAAACACAGCCCTTTCCTGCTTCACAGAAAGCCCCAGCGCAGGAGGGCTGCCCTGGCACCTGCTCCCTCCCACAGCACCTCCCTGCAGCTGCAGTTTTTCCAGTGCCGTTCTGAGTGATGGCATTCTTGTGTTGGGGACAACACGTCACTGACGTAGTGCCCGCAAGCTCTCCTGTGCTCGGAAATGACAGCGTCACTCAGCAGATTACCTGGAGGCTGGACTGTTTCCGCCTGTTTGGAGAAGGTTCCATCTAGCTTTCAAAAATCTTCCTAGGAAGACATCAGATCTCACTCACTGAAGATGGACATTTTCAGCGAGCCATATTTTTGCCTTCAGAGATATCATCCTTTGGCTGCAGTCTTGGAAAAAGTCGGAAGTAGGTGACCGTGCCAGCTGGCTGGACCTAACACAGGGCCGTGGGTCCACTGGGTGGTTAATGGAATGGAACAGCTGATGGGAACGGCACCAACACATCAACATCAGTCCTTCTTCTTGTTCATGCACAGACATGTCTCACCTTCTCAAAGCTGCCGGGTCAACTCTGACCACAGATCCATCAAAATGGACCCAGGAGCCCTGCCCACAGGAAATACTACCTGGTGGTCAAACTTCTCCCAGGATGAACTCGTTACAGTCCTGATGCACTTCTAAGCGGTAAAGGCAGAGCCAGGAGCTTGGGGAAGAATCACTTGGCCGAATCCTGAACTGGGTTCCCTGTCCCCTTCCTCAGCTACCCCAACACACTTCCTACACAGTCCCCGTGGCGGGTTCTGTGGAGACTGAGTTTGGGATGTTTCCCAAAGAAAGCAAAGAACCACGAGACAGAAGCAGAGCGATTACGTTTCTCCATTTTTATCCACACATGACCACACAGGTAATCCTGACCCAAACCCACCAGTGGCAGATCACTGGGCTGAATCATCAGCTTTGGTCTCAACTGTGGTCATGCGGTCTCCCAGAGGCCTTACCAGGGCAGCACCAGCTTTGTGGCCTGCACCAGCTGTTTTTCAGATGTAAAGATTTCACCAAGCCTTCCCCGCAGAGGACTGATTCATTTGTTTTGAGAAATCTTATTTCTACCTTTTCACAGGACTTCTGGTCCTCCTCTTGACTCAAGTCAAGGCAAACGTGTGAGGTGACAGGAACAGAAATAGTCCCGAACTCTGCAATGACAACGTGTCCCCCTATACTGCACTGGCTGGTGCCTGCTTCCGGTACGATCTTCCTCTAACACTGCCTGCCCATCCATCAGCCTCTGCAGACTCAGCCTGCAGGCCCCACCGGGCCTTTGGAGGCCACCCTTGAGCACTGGGGCCACTGCTTCCCCCTACGGTACTGGGTCAGCCTGGGACCAACAGTCCCACACCCAGGCCTAGGGCAAGATAGACTTCTGAAGAGCCACTGAGGCCCCGGAGCCCCCAGTCAGATCAGGCAGAGTCTGGGCTCCCCGCTCCAGCCAGGACTGCTTTCCTCCCGTTCCCAGCTCCCCTGAGCACCTCCTTGAGAAACACTGGTCCCCAAGTCTTTGGCTCTGGAGGATGCCAGCCTGAGATGAGCCCCTTCCTGGGTCTCTGTAAGCGAGTGTCAGAGGTGGCACCCCTAGAAGCAGATGTGGAGCTGGACTTTGTATGCAGGACAGCTCAGGGTATTTATCAGGATCGACATCTATGGGGAGGAGGCAGAGGGAAGGGCAAAAGAAGAAGTCCAGGGTGGCGCAGGGCCAGCAGGGTTTTTGTCAGCCTTCTGGGGAGCTCTGGACACCAGCCCCTCAGGGCTGTCCTGTGGTGAGCTGAAACAGCCAGGGGTCAGCGACCTCAGTCCAAAACCACAACCCCTTGCCCAGGAGGAAGGACCTGCAACAAGGATCCGTGTGAGGGTCCCCTAACCCTTCCCCAGAGGGAGCTGTGTGGCCACTCAGCCACCTGGACACCAGGGCGGGGTCCCCAGACATTCAAGGACTTTTGGACAGAGGGTCTGAGTTGCCAAGGATGCCGGGAGACATGAAAAGTTGTCACAGCCCCCAGATTAGAGAGGGCACATCAAAGCCAGGTGACTCGTGGAGTCCTGGCTCAGGCCTGGATCACAGGGTGTCCACTAGGTCCCTGGACAGACCCAACAGCCATGCCTCAGTCCCCACGTGAATAACTGGATGGACATCTTAGAGTAGACAGGTACAAGCCCTTTGCTAGTCATTGGCCGATGGGTCAATGGCTATCATAACGGAGAAGGCCAAGCTCCAAACTCCCCCAGCCCCTGAACTTGGTAGTAAATTAAAATCTGCGTCTCATCACAAGGGAAGGTATAGATGGTCTTGGCCCTACATGGTTCTAAGGGGTGCTGGTCTGAGGCAGGGACAGGCTTGCACCAACGTTGTGGGGGGCGTCCGGGCTGGAAAGATGGTGGGAGCAGTGGTGTGGAGGGGGAGAGGCCCCAGGAGGACTAGGATGTTCCAGGATCTGCTTGGCTGCAGAGCTGCCCTTTCGCCATCTGAGCTCTCTGGACGGCTGTGCTGGAACCGGGGCTGAGGCTCAGGGCAGGGAGTCCTCCTCCGTCAGCTGCAAAGCACGGCTTCTCCTCCCTCTCCTCTCTCCTCGTTCCACAGCCAGACCCTGAGGTCAGCCACAAGAAGGCAGCCCTGACACTCTGTGTCCCCCCCGCCGATGGCCCAGAACCTGCAGGTGACTTGCAGCACCCTCTGCTTGTCCAGGAAAGGGAAGCGCTGCACAGAGGTCTAGGGAGGCCCCTGCCGGGCGGAAGGCGTCCCTCTGCTCATGCGGACGGGGGACACGCAGCTATCTCGGCAGCACTTGTGTTCTGTGGGGACAGACAGATGCAGGTCGACCTGTGACGTGCGGGCCTCAGGGTGTGCAGGCTGCGAGGACCTGCAGAGGTGCTGGCGACAAAATGCCCCCGGGAGCCAGAGACAAAAGGCCCCTGGGAACGATACGCTGCAGAAGACAAGGCAGGACCCCAGGCCGGGTGGACGCCACGCTTCGGAGAGACGACACGAGGGCTCTCTGAGGAAAGCCGTCCCTTTGTCAGTGGCTGATGACCCAGGGACCCTGTGGCCCACACACCCAACACCCCTAATGGAGGCACCAGCTGGACACAGCTTTGGCCCTCAGTGTTTGACTACACGACCTCACCTCCTCTCAAAGCGAAGCACCAGAACACAGAAAAAAAAGTCCTGATTTTCACTCTGTAAGGTATATACCCAGCAGTGGGGCTGGGGGTCATAGGTTGTTTCGATGTTTCGTTTTTTGAGGATCCGCGGTCCTGTCTTCCATAGCAGCTGTACATCATTTTACCTTCTAGAGATCTGTGCCCAGCGTTGTACCCATAGCTAACAATGCTGCAGTGTACATAGAAAAGCTCAGGGACAGTAGATCTCAAAACTTGTTTTCACCACAAAAAAGGGAGAAGAGAGCAAGAAGAACCTATGGAAGGCAACGAGTGTGTGTATTACCTGGATCGTAGGGATGGAGACGGCTTCACAGGTGAGGGTGTGTTTATTACCTGGATTGTAGGGACGGGGACGGCTTCACAGGTGAGGGTGTTTATTACCTGGATCGTAGGGACGAGGACGGCTTCACAGGTGAGTGTGTTTATTACCTGGATTGTAGGGACGGGGACGGCTTCACAGGTGAGTGTGTGTATTACCTGGATCGTAGGGATGGAGACGGCTTCACAGGCGAGTGTGTTTATTACCTGGATTGTAGGGACGGAGATGGCTTCGCAGGTGAGTGTGTTTATTACCTGGATCGTAGGGATGGAGACGGCTTCGCAGGTGAGTGTGTTTATTACCTGGATCGTAGGGATGGAGACGGCTTCACAGGTGAGTGTGTTTATTACCTGGATTGTAGGGACGGAGACGGCTTCGCAGGTGAGTGTGTTTATTACCTGGATTGTAGGGACGGAGACGGCTTCACAGGTGAGTGTGTTTATTACCTGGATTGTAGGGACGGGGGCAGCTTCACAGGTGTGTACACATGTTTAAACCCATCACATTAAATACACACAATTTCCGTATATCCGTTACAACTAAAACTGTTTAAAAATAAAATAAGTCTCCACCTTTTCTTGTTGTCAGACCATAATTTCTGCCAGTCACGTGGGTATGAGACGGTTTCCCGTGGTGGTTTTCCGCGGCATTTCTGGGCGTCCAGAGAGGCTGAGCAGCCTGCGTGTGCCAGTAGTCACGTGACCTCTCCCTCGCTGGATTTCTAGTCTTGCTGTGGGTTGATTTTTATCATATGCTAGACACTAATTTATTTTCAGTTGTGTACATTGCATCACAAATACATTCTCCTAGATGTCACAACATCCTTTGTTATGCAGAAGGTGGCTTGATTGCTGGTTTTATTCACTATAATCAAATTCCTGTCACCGTGGTCACAGTGGAGTGTCCACAGCCACACGGGCTGGGAACCAGGCTCTCCTCCTGACCAGCTGCTCCTCAGCCAAGTCACCGTCCCTCAGTTTCCACCTCTGCACAGGGGTCCCACTGCCGCCTCGACCACATGGGGCTATTGAGAAGACTCAACCCATGTGTTTGTAAAGTGCTTTCGACAGTGCCTGGCATGAAGGAAGCCCTGAAGAAGTGTGTGTCCGTTTTACTATTATCACTTCCTTCATTGCTTTCCTTTTCCGTTTCTGCCGTTTTTGCCCAATTTAAACAGCCCTTCCATAACCTAATGTTAACCGTTGTTTTCTTCCCGAAGTTTTCAAGTTTGGCTTTTCACGGTTCAGCCTTTAAAGCATTTCTGGGTGTGTTCTCTTGGGACTGGGTTCTGTTTCTACCTGAATTCCCACGTGCGTATGCGGCGGGTCCCCCCTTCCCCCCGGCAGCCCCATCACAGCCCCTGTGTGGCAGGGTCGGCCTGCGCCCTCTGCCTCCTCCCCCTTGGACTGTGGGTCTGCAGGGCTGTGGACACACACCTGGGCTCGTCAGGAACCTGGAATAACCCTGACCCTCCACAAAGCAGCTCCCACTGCCACTCTTCTTCAGGTGTGCCTGGGCTGGGTTGGGCTTTTTATCATCCGGTGAGCTTTAGAATCCACTGTCAGTGTCATTAAACATCATTTGGGATTCTGATAGGAATCGCATTGATTTTATAAATTCATCCGAGAAGAGCTGCCATCTTTACGCTGTGTCAATCAGCATGATAGACCTCTCCATGTATGTGCGAGTTCCTTATGTCTTTCGACAATGTTATAATTTATGGGCTTCCTCATCATTTTCTTTTGTAAGGGACACTGCTCATCTTTTACTAGATCCGTTCGTGGGAGCTTTGCAGCTTGGGCTGCCATTGGGGACGGCACCTTTTCTTCTATTGCTTGCTTCAGTTGGTTCTTATCGGTGGAAAGGAATCTATCAGGGGTTTTTTGTTTTGCTTTGTTTTGTTTTCTGTTTTTGAGATGGAGTCTTGCTGTGTCACCCAGGCTGGGGTGCAGTGGCATGATCTCAACTCACTGCAACCTTTGCCTCCTGGGTTCAAGTGATCCTCGTGCTTCAGCCTCCCAAGTAGCTGGGATTACGGGGTGTACCACCACGCCCAGGTAATAGTTGTATTTTTTAGTGGAGATGGGGTTTCACCACACTGGTCAGGCTGGTCTCGAACTCCTGACATCAGGTGATTCACCTGCCTCGGCCTCTCAAAGTGCTGAAATTGCAGGTGTGAGCCACCGCGCCCTGCTCTGTTGTGTTTTTAACGTTGCTCTTGTGCCCAGTGACTTTGTCAGCTAATCTCTTGAGTGTGAATTGTGTGCAGATCTGTTCGCATTTTCAATCCTGTTGTCTTCGAATAACCATCACCGGATTTCTGACTCCCCAGCCAGCGGATTGCCTGTCGCTCATGGCTCTCACCAGCAGCTGTGGCCACCAGGACGTGGCCAGGTTAGAGGAGACAGAACACATTCTCCCTTCACTCCTGACTTTGATGGGAGTTGCTTCTGGAATTTCAACCTCAAATACGTTTTCCATATTTGTCAGGTTAAGGAAATCGGCTTTTATCCCTCATCTGTTCACATTTTTTAGAATAAATGAGTAATGATTTCTTCAAAGGCATTTTTGTGCCCGTTGAGTGATATTCACTTTTCTTTCCCTTTTAATGGATGAGTAGAGGAAACAGACTCTGTGACATGAAGCCATCTATTCATCTCCCTGGTCAGGAAACACGTCAGCGTCTGCACTCTTGTGTCCTGGACATGTGCTGCTGTGTTTCACGGTTTGCATGTCTGTGTTTGAAACATGGTTGTTCACTGTTGTGTGTGGTTCATTCTCCTCCCGTGTTTACTGTGTTGGTTTAGGCTCCCTGTGATTTCGATCAGGCCGTGATTTTCCTCCCTTCTCTCTCTTCCCATGCTCCCTCTGCAGCTCAAACAGGGTCCTGGGCCCAGAAGCAAGCTTCATGCTCAGTCTCGGGGCCTGCGACTCACAGAGACACGGAGGGCATCACAAGGTTGATCAACAAGCCCACTGGTGATTCAGCCCCCTCCTGGTTTCACAGCCCTGGTGCCTCTGTCCACCTCCCAGGCACAGATTCTGAGAAAGTGCCTCTGGACATGGCACTCACAGCTTGCCTGGGTTCTGCCTACTGCACCACCCTGCCCCTGGTGTACATTGGGAGCCACTCCCTCGCCACCTTGGTGGGGCACACACCCCCTTTGACTCCCTGGATCAGAGCCCCAGGCCCCCTCTGCCTGCTCCCAGGGGCTTCGATCCACACATTGCCTTGGGTGTCAGCTTTATTTCCTGGCCCCAGCAATGCTAATTTTCTCTAACATGATGGCAGCATTTATTTTTCATTTGTCTGATTAGCTGTGTCTTGTACCCCACTATGTTTGGAAGGAAAGGGTCTCTGAGGTTGGCCTTACAGTACCATCCTGGTGGGCCACCCACAGGGGCTGTGCCCGACGCACGGTCTTGGGGACTTGGGAAGCTGGGCAACATCATGGGAGAAACCACACACATTCTGTTTGCACCCAGGCAGCCCTGCCCTTGAGGAGAGGTCCTGGGCAAACTCTGCCTCTGGCGGTACCCCCTCCTTGCCCTCAAGCCTGGTGCCTTCTGGAGCTCTGCCCCTCCCAGTCCAGGGTGCTCCCCAAGAACACGTTCCCCTGGGGCTTGACCTGCGTCCTTGCTGCTGCCTCCAGCTGCCGTGTGTCCTGCCCTTCTCCTGCCCCAAAGGGTCTCATCCTTGCACATGGGCATCCCGTTCGAGGGTCTGCTGGATGCATAGACCTCTGCTCAGCGCGTAGAAGTGGTAAAGTACAGGTGCGAATACTGAAGAGTGCAGACACCTAGAACGCTTCACTGATTCCGCTTTGAAGATCACTGGCCCGACACCTTCCAGGAGCCAGCCTCATGCATCCCCCATTGAGGCCAGAGCCATTGCAAATCAAGGGTTTTATCCTCCTGCAATCCAGCAAAAAGAACACGGAGAAAGGAGAAATTTGTCAGAAAGAGTGGACACAAGAAGAAGCATGTTTTTTGTTGTTGTTGGGACCAAATTCAGGGATTTTCTACATAAAGAGCGCAGAGCCACCCTCTCACACCAGCACTTTTTGCTCAGGGCCCTGGGTGAGCCTCCCGTTGCTTCCGTACAAACAACGATGACTTAGTTTCTGGAGCAACAAGTGTGGACTTCCCAGAGTTCTGCAGGTGCAACTCCAAAGTCGACCTGGACTAACTCAACATGCGTCAGGGCTGGCTCCTCCTGGAGGCTCCAGGGGAGAACCTTCCTCGCCTTCTCCACCTTCTAGAGGCTGCTGCCCTCCTGGGCTCACCCCCTCTTCCTCCATCTTCAAAGGCAGCATCACGGGGATGAGTCTTTCTCATGGCACCGTCTCTCTAATCTCCTCTCCAAGTCCCTCTTCCGTCGCGAAGGACCCTTGGATGATGCAGGACAATCTCACTACCATAAGGCCACCTGATCAGCCCCTCAATCCCATCTATGAGCTTAATTCCCATGTTCACAGGTTCCGGGGAGGAGGAGGGGGACGTCTTTGGGGCCCCCAGTCGTGGACCACAGGCACTGGAGATGACCCTTCCCATCAGGACACCTGACCCTTCCCATCAGGACACCAGCGAGGAGAGCTGGTGAGACTGTATCAGGCTACTGTGAGCCTGGTGGAGCCCAGTGGGATCTCAGATCCCTGCAGCAGTGTGAGCTGCAGTGACCGTGTGGAAAGCCACGTCTCTAAGGGAGACAGGTTGTGTTCTCGAGGCCTCACCTGACTTCCATGCAGGCCTGGCAGCGTGGGAGAGAGGTGACCCACAGGTGCACGGCAGGTTCTCCCAGCCCCTTCAGTGGGTGTTCACTGCCCCGTGGCCCTCAGACACCCACCTGCGGCCCCTGTGCAGGCCTTCCCTGCCCCCACACACCTGACTGTCCCCCAAGGGACCTGCGTCCCACACGGCATCGCCCTGAGCACAGCCCAGTGGCACTGGCCCTTGGAGAGCGCTGTTGTTCTTAATTTCCCCCACCATTCATCCATCTCAGTGGGTTTCTCCAGGAACACAAGAGTTTGCAGCCTCTGAATCCAGGACTTTCTCCTAACAAAACTGTCCTTGCCGCTTCAGGTAATGAAACTGAGGAGGAAATTGCCAGGAGCTGGGGTGTTGCCTGCCCCGTGCAGCTGTTTTCGCTCATCTTTCAGCCAACCCTGCTGAGACTCAGCGTGTGACGAGGAGTCACGGCTGCATGAAGGAGGTCATTTTTTGTTCCTTGTCACATAAAATTGGAAGCTTAAAGAACACCATGAGGAAGTTTGTAAAACTTTTATGAATTATTCCCACCAGGAGTCATAAGCATTTTTCACTGTGGTCATTTTGGGTTCAGTGAAGCGATGAGTGGGCTGAGAGTCCCCTGGTTTTATGATTAAAAGGGCAGGTTCTCTCGTCCGGTCACACAGGCCTGCATGGAATTCAACCATGTCCTTGGGACTAAATCAATCCACTTAGGAAATAGGAGGACGAAATGCAAGGAGAACCTGCAGAGCATGGAGATGAGCCGCCCTCCCCAGCGAGGGCTGGGAACCACCACCTCCCAGCCAAGGGCAGGTGCAACGGGCGCAGGGACAGGGACATGCCGGACTCCTGCGCCTGACTCAGTGCTGCTCCAGGACTGCGCCGTGTGCAGGGTCTGTGGCTGCACCCACCCAGCTGTGGGGACTTCCGAGTGCTGCAGTTTTCCTGTCTCAGTACATCGGTGTCTGGCTGTCGGCCCCACTCTGGAGATGACAGCCCCCAGAAGGCAGAACTGGCAGTCCTGGAAGATCACATGGACTGAGTTCATACACAGCCACCCACTTATGCTCAGGCAACCTCGAGAGATCACTGCCCTGGACTCTGCAGCTCCATTAGGCAAAGGATGCCACCGCGGAGCTCAGGGGAAGGGCTGTCCTAGGCAGTATGCAAGTGGATGTTCGTAAAGTGCCGAGGACAGAGAATGCTCAGTCACCTAAAGAGCGGTTCCTACTCATCCAGGGCTGGGAAGGCTGCCATAGCAGCGACCTTAGGTCACTCAGACACACTCCTTCTGGCTAGGATGACACAGGGTTCGGGGCTTCAAGTCCGACCTCCAAACAATACTTCTAATGACAATCCGAGCTCTGCGTGCACTTGTACGTGAGGAGGTGCGGGACTGTGCACACACACACGAAGCGGGATGTGGTGTTGGAACATGACAGCTGCTTGCAGACCTCAGGGTCCCCCACGCCCACACACTTCAGCTTCTCCTCTATCTCCTAAAAACAAGAGCCTGCATAACAATCAACACAATTATTGAAGATTCGAATGTGCAGTCCTTATTTAAATATCCTCAATTATCCCGTAATGTCCTTGGCAGGTTTCTTTTAATGCAGATGACCCAGCAAATAGTTGCCTGCTGCATTCAGTCATAGTGTCTCCAGTCTTCTTTAGCATGGAGCGGCTTCCCTAACTTTGCGTTGCTGTTATTTACCTATTGCTGTTTCCAAGGGTCCAGCCCAGTTGCTTTGCAGGAGGTAGCTCCTTTGGAAATGCCTGGTTGCTTCCCGTGTTGAGAGAAAGCTGTTGCGGGTGCTGCATCCTGCCCAGGGCACCCCCACGGGGCCGGCTCTCCCACCAGGGATGTCATGCCTTGTCACTGGGTTGTGGCTCATCTTCCACCTTCTCCGTCCCGAAGGCACCTGCACCGAGCAGCCTGTGGTGATACTTTGAGACTTGCTCTGGCACAACTGGCTGTTCCAGGCCCACTTTGCAGGCTTCTCACAGCGTAGGCCTGGAGCCAGCCCTCTTCCTTCGGTGAGAAAAGGCATTTGGAAACCATAACCCAAGTGCCTCTGCTCTTTGACAAGGTCTAATTTCCAGAAGGAGGTTCTTTCTTCTATGATGCCAGGTTATTTCTTTTCAATTCCCAGACTGTGGATTTCTCTCTAAAATGCAAGATATTTACAGAGGATGCACACATGTAGCCGCCAGCAGACAGGGCAAGGAGCCTGTGGCGCAGCCCCTAACAATCCTGAGCACACGGCACCTCCGTTCCATCCACTACACACCCTCCTGGGTGCTGTGCTGTCAGGTCTTAGGGGTGGGTTTGTTCTGTGTTCTGTCCCCACTCTCTCCCTGCTAGGATGGGCACCCCCCCATGGCCTGAGTTCCCCACAGACTACTCTTCTCTTTTAGGAAGTGGATCTCCAGTTCCCGGGACACATCTCTTGGTCCTGGTGGTCTTGGCTAGCGCCCACCTGTGCATTCCTGAGAACAGAGCACGGAGGTTCTTTGCAATTTCTGAATCTTCCTGCCCATCAGGAGCCTTCTTTGGGGAGAAGGTTTGTTTCCTCTTTTCTGCTGTGTCACATTCTCTGACTTTGCCGTGTCTTCGAAATAGCTGACAACGTATTTGTCTAAGGGTGCCTTTATTAGTCAATGCAAAGTTCAGCAAAAGCAGACTCATCCCCTGCCCCACTGTCTTGTTGCGTTTAGCCATGTGTGTACATTACTTCAAAATAATTTAAACAGCACAAAAGCAGATATCACAAAAAGCAGGTCTCCTTCCACCCCAGTCCCCTGCCCTTGTCTCCAGAGACAGCCACAGCCCCTGGCACCTGTCAGCAACGTTGACAGTAAGCCAAGCCTGCTTGTGCCCATACCATTTTAGAGCATATTATATACTTTTTCACTTAATAATTTCATCTCAATATTTTTAATATTGGTGATCTCACCAGTACTTATCAGTACTAATAGATATTCATTTTAATATCTGCACAGGATTCTATGGCATGGCTAAAGTGTATTTCATTTGCCTAGTCCACCAGTGGACAGGTGGCTCTCCCCTGCCTCCCTCCATTGAAACACTGCCCCACATATAAGATGCTGCACTCCTATGTGGTTCATCCCAAGGCCAATCCCAGCACTAGGCTGCTACGTCAAGGGAGTTTCACATTCTAAGTTGTCATCACGATTTCCTTCCACACAGGAAGCCCCTGGCCACAGGATCGCAAGCAGAGCTGAGACTGTGAGGTGCTGTATCCTTGTCAGTACCTACTGTTCTCACACTTCTTCATCTTTGCCAGTCTGGTTAGTGGAAGAGAACACACTGGCGACTTGATGTACATGCTTCTGGCACTCCTTCACGTCCGTCTCTCACTCCTTCACGTCTGTCTCTCTCTCTCTCTCTCTCTCTCTCTCTCTTTCGCTCTCTCCCTCCTTGAGGGAGCATTTTTTTAATCTCCTCTCCTTCCTGAATGCCCCATGCATGCTCCCCTAGAACTTGTCACCTTCCTCACTGAAGCAGAAATAGGACAAGGCTGGCTCTGGCCCATCTCCCTCCACCTGTCTGCAAAGCACAAGGATGACCATAGTGAATCATCTCATCCCCGCCCCAATGCCCCCTTCCTGCCTTTGGGATCTGAACCATTCTTGCGACATGCTTTGACCAACAGAAAGCTGCATAAGCAAAGCCTGGCAACCTCTGAGCCGAGGTCTCAAGAGTCTGAAAGATCCACTCTGCTTCCCATGGACCATGGCTCCAGATGGAAAAGGCCACACAGCCCATGTCCGGCACCAACTGCCCATCAAGCTGCCAGATGAATGCAGTCAGAAAGTGACTTCAGATGAGACCAGCAGAAGAACCACCCGACTGAGCCCAGCCCAAGTTGCTGACCACATGATTGTAAGAAAACACCTGCCTGCTGCTTTACCTCAGTGTTAAACCTACGTGTTGGAGTGATTGGTTATGCACCATGGATGACGGGTACTGAGATGACCACTGCAGACAGAAATGCAGAGACGAACATGCTCAGATGTACATGCACCCAGCTGTTTGATCAGGAGTCTCAGGGCTGATTTGCTAAGAGAACCAACACATCTTTAGAAAATAGCTTGTTTCTGTTCCTAGTTTCTAAGGAAATTAGAGGCATGTGGGGGACTGGGACCATGCTGCAGGGAAAACAGGAGATGGTAAGAGCTTCATATGGGGTGGGGGCCAAATCCAAACATGCCCACTTAACGGTTTTTCCCAAAGCACTGGTAGAAGAAGTCTCCTGTGCCCACAGGATCCACTTTTGCTTTGAAATTAAAACCGTGAATACTGATGGTTCTGCCATCACCTGCCTTGTTGGAAAGAGAACAATGCAGTGTACAGCAGGACACACATCTCCAGGGAAGTCTGACTGCACAGGCCTCGAGACCTCACAACTGGTACATGGGGCCTCGTTGAGCATCAGCTCCATGAGTTGATCCAAGGGTTTGGCCTCAGTGCTCCCAAGCACAGCCAGGGGGATCAGTGGACAGAGGGTGAATATCTGAGCACCCAAGGATAGAACTGACATCACCCTGGGAAGGTGAATTCTTCCTCAGGTTCCAGGGGTAAAAATCCAGAGCCAAGAGTGTGAGGTGGAGCTGGAACTTGGGCTCCGGGTGAGAGTGGAATGGAGCCTGGAGATGTGACACCTTAGGTAGAATCTGGAGGGAAGCTTTCGACAGCCCATGGCTTTTCCCTATAGTGACCGAGGGTGGGCCATGCACCAGGGTGGGCAACTCCATGATAAAGGCACAGGATGGGGCGGATAAGGTCAGAGAAACTGCAGAGTACAGAGAAAGTCTGCAGAAAGCCTCAGAGAGGGAAGCAGGTGCAGGAAGAGAAAGAGCCCCAGGGCTGTGCCAGAGAAAAGAGGCATGCCTGGGAGGGGCATGTCAGAGAAGGTAGGTGTGCCTGGGAGCAGGTCAAGGTCAAGAGAACCCCTTGCCTGTGCAGCCTGCCAGGCAAGCACCCTGAAGGGAGAGGCCTCGGCTGCACCTCCTGCGAAGCGTCCAGCCTCAACATGCCGGCCAAGCAAGAGGGTGCTTCCCATGGGGACCCCGTCTGCATGTTGGCAGCTTCCCATGCAAGGTGGTGAGCGGGAGCTGCTACAGACAGCAGTGTGGATGCAGAACCAAATGCCTCCATATCACAGCCAAAAAACATGCAAACAAGAGTCACAAAGGCATCTCAAAGCTTAGTTTCCAAAGGCACTTGGCAAGCAGCTCAAAATGTGCACAGCTGCTGTAATGACATGGTTAGCTGGCTTGCACTGGGAGCTGGGAGGAAACGTCTCAGAAACGTGCTTTCCTTCCATTTCCAGACACAATGGCGTACATGGCATGGAGCTACCCTGTGACACATCAGTGATTAGAGTGGGACACCCTTCTATTATCCCAGGAGTCTCAGTCCATGTGATTAGACAGGCTTGGACCAAATATTACTGAAAAATGTGTCTAGAATTTAGTCTGTAAGGTAGTGAATACAAATATACCCTGGAGACAATTTGTCACTGTTCATATGGGTCAAAATCATAGTTAATAATCACAGATAAGTGAACTGTCCAATTGAAACTTATTACTGGGGAAAATATACCTGGTATGCGGCACATAGCATTAAAGTGCACCCTGCCTTCCACGTTCATGCTGCCAATTCCAGAAATAAAACCACTGCACTTTTTCTAAAAGTGTAACACTTGGGAAAGGCAAATGGGCGCTTCTCCCAGCAACTCCCAACTCTCCCATCTATTAAGCTAGCCGTATTCTGGCATCTTCGCCCCAGATGCAATTGCTAGGGCTGTTTATGACGCCTGACAACAGACCAGCATTAAAAGAATCTTCCTTTACTTTGTGCTCAACTGTTGCTTTTGAAAACTCTTTGCACCTTCATTTGTTTTCAGGAATTTGCTTCTCATCGAGCACAACCCTGTCTGGGTGATCTGTGTCCATCCTAGACTCAGACAGATTTTCTAGACTCACTTCATCAGCTCGGAACCCAGCAATGCACATAGACACTACAGACATACACACACACCACACAGACACACACTGAGAGACACAAAGACACACACAAGCAGCACACATGCAGAAACACAGAAAGACCCAGAGACACACACACAGCACAGAGACACACACCTGCCACACAGGCACATATGCACAGACACACAGACATATACACAGAGCACACATACAAAAACAGAGAGAGACACACACACCCGCCACACAGACACACACACACATCACACATAGACACACACCCACCACACAGACACACACACACACAGAGACACAAAGACACACACACACAGCACACATGCAGAAATACAAAGAGATACAGATACGCACATACAGACACACAGAGACACACACACCCGCCACACAGACACACACACACATCACACATAGAGACATACCCACCACACAGACACACACACACAGAGACACAAAGACACACACACACAGCACACACAGAGACACACTCCTGCCACACAGACACATATATACACAGAGAGACACACACACAGAGCACACATGCAGAGACAGGGACACATACACAGAGACACACACCTGCCAGACACACACACACAGAGACACAGACACACACGGAGAGACAGCTCCTGCCCCGACACACACACACAAGCCAGTGCCCCAGTTGCTGCTCTTCAATCAGTGACTGCCCCAGACAAGCTGTGCTTATCCAATGACGCTGGGAACCTCTTTTAATCCAAAATTTCCTGTTTGCATTAAATGTCTAGATAAGGTAGGCAAAGCCCCTTTTCTGGGTTCTCTGTGTACACTCTGCTGGGAGTACTCAGAATGTGGAATTGGGTGTGGGTCGGGGAGAGGCCCACGGGAGGACTCAAACCGGAGGACGCTGGACCTTCCCCCCAACCCTGGACACGTGAGGAAATCGACCTGAGCTGCTGTGAGGGGGCATGGAAAATTCTAGGATGTCGCAGTGAGAACAGTTAGGAGGGTGTCCGGGAGGGACACAAGCATCTGGGCTCAGAGTGACTGGGCCACACGCCAGGCAGAGAAGCCAGGAGGGAGGCACAAAGCTGCCTGTCCCTCCCCCGGGGTGAGGACATGAGCCTCATGTGTCCCCCGGGAGCCATCGCCCCTCACTCCACAGCCAGCTGGCAGGGTCAGCGTCCCTGGCCCTCCGCACCTGCAAGCCCAGTGTGCATCCTGCTGTTCTCCGTGCCCCACAAGCAGTGGTTCGGGAGGACCCGTGCTGCCATCCTAGCAGGAGGGTACTGAGATCAGCCCCATGTCTCAGGGGAAGGCAACTGGAGTGCCCTAGAGCTGGAACTCAGGAGTCTGAGTCCCGGAGTTCCACACTGGGGCCAGCACCACGTTGCTTCCACAACAGCCGCTGAGGTGAGCACGTTGCTGTCATGGGAGTGTCGCATGCAGTTCTGAGAAATGCCGGAGAGATTCCTCGTCACCTACCCCAGCATCTCACAATGGCAACGTTCTGCAAAACAGCAGGGTAACATCACCAAGATAATGGCATTGATAAATCAACCAAACCTACGTAGCCTTGCTCATACTCATTATGCATGTGTGTATGTTCAGATTTACATAATTGTATAAATTAAAATCGTTTTAGCTATTCAACAGCCTAAGCATTTCTATATGAGTTTTAGAGTAAGCTTGTTTATGTTTAAAAAAAAAAAAAAAAAAAAAACCTTTCTTGGATTTTGATCGGAATTGTATCAAATCTGCAAATAAATCTGAGGGGAGTTGACGTCAATCGTCCATCTCACAGTCAGGATCCTGAACGGCTCCAGCCCCACAAGGATCCCTCATCCTGACCTTTCATAACCGCACCTGCTGCCCTGCCCATCCCACCCTCCTCCCACTCCCCCTCCCTGAGCCTCCTCCTCTGTCTCAGCCCATCCTAAACCAGGGCTACCACTAATCCAGAGGCCGAATCTGTCTTCTGTTTCTAAAGTTTTGTCATTTCAGAATGTTATAAAGTGGGATTATATGGCACATACTTGTGTGTGTGCACTATTACACAGTACACACCCTGAGTTATTTTTGTTGTTGTTGTTGTTTGAGATGGAGTCTTGCTCTGTTACCCAGACTGAAGTGCAATGATGCAATCTTGGCTCACTGCAACCTCTGCCTCCCGGATTCCAGCGATTCTCCTGCCTCAGCCTCCCGAGTAGCTGGGATTACAGACATGCACCACCATACCTGGCTAATTTTTTTGTATTTTTGTAGAAACGGGGTTTCATCATGTTGACCAGGCTGGTCTTGAACTCCTGACCTCAGGTGATCCGCCCCCTCAGCCTCCCAAAGTGCTGGGATTACAGGCGTGAGCCACCGCACCCAGCCACACACTAGCCTTTTACACTGAGTAGAATTCTCTGGACCCCATGCAGGTTACTGTGAACACCCACATTCACGCCTTCTTACTTCTGAGTAGTGACCCACGGTGTGGATGCACAAGGTTTATTTAACCATGCCCCCTTTGAAGGACATCTGGGCAGACTCCAGTTTTTATCTGTTACAAAGTCTCTGTAAGCCTTCACACACAGGTTTTGAGTGACCGTAAGCTTTCATTTCTTGGGGGGAAATGCCCAGGAGCTCAAGGACTGGGTCCCATGGAAGCTGCACATATAGTTTTACAGGAAAGCACCAGTCTGTGTTCCCAAGAGGCTGTGCCATTTGACATTCCCATTGGCAATGAATGAGGGACCCGTTTCGCTGCCTCCTCTCCAGCACTTGATGTTGTCTCTGTGTTTTAACTTTAGCCACTCTCACAGGTGTGCTCTGAGAGCTGTGTGGTTTTAGTTTGGCTTTCCTTACTAGCTAATGATATTACACACGTTTTCACGTGCTCGTTTGCCATCTATATTTTCTTTGGTGAAATGTCTTCTGCCCTTCTCTGAACAGGATTGTTTGGTTTTTTGCTGTTTAAGTTTGAGCTTTAGATATTCGAGATACTTCATATATTCTAGATCCTTACATATTCTAGATACTCTAAGCCCTTGTCAGACATGTAGTTCGCAGGCCTTTTTCACACAGTTTGTAGCTTGTCTCTCGTCCTTTTCACAGGGACTTCCACAAAGCAATGACGTTTAATTTTGATTAGTTTCAATAGATCAATTTCTCATTTTATATAAATTGGGCTTTTGGTGTCAAATCTAGAAACTGCCTAGCCCTAGATTCTGAAGATTTTCTCTTATTTCTTTCTAAAAGTGTTTATTGCTTAATCTGTGGTCCAGTTTGAGTTACTTTTCCTATAAGGCGTGAGACACTGAGACTGAGGCTCACATTTTTGTCTGGGGGTGTCCAGTGCCCAGCACCGTTTGTTGAGAAGTCTACTCGCCCTCCATTGCGTTGCTTTTGCACCTTTGTCAAAAATCAGTGGGACCTATTTTTGCGGGTCTGTCTGTGAGTTCTGTGTTCTGTTGCCCTATGTATCTAGTCCATCACCTAGCATGCTGTTTCGATATTAAAGCTCCGTTAAAAAGTCTCCAAATCAGTTAGTCTGATTCCTCCAGCCTTATTATTTTCAAAATTGTTTTAGCTATTTAACAGTCTGAGCCTTTCCATATACATTTCAGAATAAGGTTGTTTGTATTCACAAAACAAAACTAAAACAACAACAACAAAACCTTTCTTGGATTTCGAGAGGAATTCCATTAACTCATGAGCACGATTTGTCTGTCCGTTAATTGATCTTTCTTTTTTTATTTTTTATTTTCTAACAGAGACAGGGCCTCCCTATGTTGCCCAGGCTGATCTCGAACTCCTGAGCTCGAGTGATCTGCCCACCTCGGCCTCTCAAAGTGCTGGGACTACAGGCGTGAGCCACCATGCCTGGCCTACTTATTTTTTAACAATACAGTGTTATTCCCCATCATCACCATGTTGTATAATAGATCTTGAGCTTTGCCTCCCACCTCCTCCCTGTCCCCAGCCCCTGGTAACCTCCATTCTACTCTCTGCTCCTATGAGTTTAAATTTTTTTGATTCCAGATATAAGTGAGCTCACTGGGCATTTGTCGTTCTGTGCCTGGCTTATTTCTCTTAACATTATATCTTCCAAGCTCACCTATGTTGTTGCAAATAATAGGATATCTCCCTTTTTAAGGCTAAATAGAATTCTACTGTGTAGATACAGCACATTTTCTTTCTTTATTCAGCCATGGATGAACTCTTAGATTGATTCCATATCCTGGCTACTGGGAACAGCCACGGCAATGAACACTGGGGTGCAGGTATCTCTTCCACATCCCGATTTCAGTTCCTCTGGACACATACCCCAGCACATCCTGAATCATCTGGGAATTTCTATTTTAAGTTTTTGAGGAACCTCCATACCGATTTCCATCATGGCTATACTAGTTTACATTCCGACCAACACTGTGTAAATGTTCCCTTTCCTCCACATCCTCCCCAATACTAGTTATCTTTTGTCTTTTCCATAGTAGTCATTCTAACAGATGTGAGCTGACCTCTCCTTGCGGTTTTAATTTGCATTTCTGTAACCATTAGTGATGTTGAGCATTTTCTTTCAAATACCTGTTGGCCATTCATATTAAGAAATGTCTACTCAGATTCTTTGCCCATTTTTTTTAACTGCATTACTTGCTTTCTCATTATTGAGTTGAGTTCCTTATGTATTTTGGATATTAGACCCTTGTGAGAATAATGGTTTGTAAATATTTTTTTTCCTATTGCACAGGTTGTCTCTTCACTCTGTTGCTTATTTCCTTGGCTGTGCAGAGCTTTTTAGTTTGGTGTAATGCCATTTGTCCACTTTCGCTTTTGTTGCCGGTGCATTTGGGTTCATTCCAAAAAATCATTACACAGACCAATGTCATAGGGATTTTCTTCTACATTTTCTTCTAGTAGGTTACAGTTTCATGACTTACATTCAAGTTTTTCATCCAATTTGAGATGACTTTTTGTATATTGTGTGAGATAGAATCTAATTTCTTTCTCCTACGTGTGGATATCCAGTTTTCCCAGCACCATTTACTGAAGAGACTGTTCTTCCACATTGTGTGTCCTTGGCAACTTTGTCAGAAATAAATTGTTCCATTACTCTGTGTATCTAACGTTTATGCCAGTGCCATGGTGTTTTGATTACTATAGCTGTATGATGTGTTTTGAGATCAAAGCATGGATGCCTCCAGCTTGTTCTTTTTGCTCTAATTGCTTTGGCTATGAGAGGTTTCTTGTGGTTCCATATAAATTTTAGGACTGTTTTTTTCTATCTGTGTGAAAAATGTCATTGGAGTCTTGAGATGGATTGCATTGCATGTATAGATCTCTTTGGATGGTATGGGCATTTAAACAATATTAATTATTACAGTCTATGAACATGGGATATCTTTCCATTTACTTATTTTTCTCAACTTCTTTCATAAATGACTTATAGTTTTCACTTCACAGGTCTTGCATATTCTTGGTTAAATAAATTAAGGTTTTTTCTTTCTGTAGCTACTGAAATGGGATTGTTTTCTTGATTCCGTCTTTGGAAAGTTTGCTATTAGTATATAGAAATGCTACTGACATTTGTGCGTTGATTTCATGTCCTGCAACTTTCCTGAATTAACGTATTAGTTCTCCGTGGTCATTTGCATTCCTAAGAGTTGTATTTGTGTGTGTAGTTATTGGAATGGCATTGAATTCTTACCTCGGCTCTCAGTTTGAATGTTGTTGGAGGATAGAAATGCTACGGATTTTTGTACACTGATTTTGTATCCTGAAACTTTGCTGAAGTTATTTTTCAAATATAGGAGGTTTGGGCAGAGACAATGGGGCTTTCTAGGTATAAAATCATATCATCCACAAAAAGGAATAATTTGACTTTCTCTCTTTCTATTTGAATGTCTTTTATTTTTTTCTCTTGCCTGATAGGCTAGGACTTCCAACATTATGCTGAATAGGAGTAGCAAGTGTGGGCATCCTTGTCTTATTCCAGTTTTCAAAAGGAATGCTTCCAGCTTTTGCCTATTCAGTATGATGTTGGCTGTGGGTTTCTCATAGAACGCTCTTATTATTTTGACATATGTCCCTTCAATGCCTAGTTTCTTGAGAATTTTTAACATAAAGCGGTGTTGAATTTTATCAAAAGCCTTTTCTACATCTATTGAGATGATCACGTGGTTTTTGTTTTTAGTTCTGTTTATGTGATGAATCACATTTATTGATCTCTGTATGTTGAATCAATCTTGCATCCCAAGACAAAAGCCTATTTGATCATGGTGGATTAGCTTTTTGGTGTGCTGCTGGATTCAGTTTGCTAGTATTTTGTGGAGGATTTTTGCATCTATATTCATGAAGGGTATTGGCCTGAAGTTTTCTTTTCTTTTTGTTTGTTTGTTTGTTTGCTTCTGCCGGGTTTTGGTATGAGAATGACGCTGCCTTCAGAGAATGAATTGAGGAGTCTCTCCTCCTCAATTTTTTGGAATAGTTTCAGTAGAAATGGTACCAGCTCTTCTTTATGAGTCTGGTAAAATTTGGCTGTGAATCCATTTGGTCCAGAGCTTTTCCAGGTTGGTAGGCACTTTATTACTGATTCAATTTCAGGACTCATTATTGGTCTGTTCAGGATCTCAGTTTCTTTCTGGTTCAATCTCGGGCAGTTGTCTCTTTCTAGGAATTTACCCGTTTCTGGTAGGTTTTGCAGTCTGTGTGCATAGATGTGTTTGTAATAGTCTCTGAGGTCTCTTTGTGTTTGTGCAGGGTTGGTAGTAATGTTCCCTTTGTCATTTCTGATTGTATTTATTTGGATCTTCTCTCTTTTCTTCTTTATTAGCCTACTGCTGAAACAAATCAGAGGTGACACAAGCAAATGAAAAAATATTCCACGCTCATGGATAGGAAGAATCAGTATTGTTAAAATGACCATACTGCCCAAAACAATTTACAGACTCAATGCTATTCCTATCAAACTACCAATGACATTTTTCACAGAATTAGAAAAATACTATTCTAAAATTCATATGGAACGAGAAAAGAGCCTGAATATCCAGAGCTATCCTAAGCACAAAGAACAAAGCTGAAGATTGCCCAACTTCAAGCTATACTGCAAGGTTACAGTCACCAAAACAGCATCGTACTGATAAAAAAAAAAAAAAAAAAAAAGACACATAGACCAATGAAACAACATAGACAGCCCAGAAATAAAGCTGCACACCTACAACCATCTGATCTTCAACAAACTTGACAAAATCAACCAATGGAGAAAGGACTGCCTATTCAATAAATGGTGCTGGGATAACTGGTGAGCCACATACAGAAGATTAAAATTGGACTCCTTCCTTTTACCATATACAAAAATCAACTCAAGGTGGATTAAAAACTTAAATTTAAAACCTAAAGCTATAAAATCCCTAGAAGAAAACCTAGGAAATACCGTTCTGGACACAGGCCCTGGCAACAATTTCATGATGAAGATGCCAAAAGCAATTGCACAAAACAAAAAATCGACAATGAGACCAAATTAAACTAGAGAGCTTCTTCACAGCAAAAGAAACCATCAACAGAATAAGCAGTTGACTCACAAGATTGGAGAAAATATTTGCAAACTATGCATCCAACAAAGGTCTAATATCCTGAATCCACAAGCAACTTAAATTAACAAGCAAAAACCAAATAACCCCATGAAAAAGTGGGCAAAGGACATGAACACTTTCCAAAAGAAGACATATACATAGCCAACAAGCATGTGGAGAAAAAAAAAGAAAAAAAAAGCTCAACATCATGAATCATTAGAGAAACGCAAATCAAAACCACAATGAGATATCATCTCACACCAGTCAGAATGGCTATTAATAAAAAGTAAAAAAACAGCAGATGCTGGCGAGGCTGCAGAAAAAAGGGAATGCTTATACACTCCTGGTAGGAATGTAAATTCGTTCAGCCACTGTGTACCGCAGTTTGGCAATTCCTCAAAGAACTTAGAAATTCCATTCAGCCCAGCAATGCCATTACTGGGTACATGCCCGAAGAAATGTAAATCATTCTACCACAAAGGCACATGCATACATATGTTTATTGCCGCACTAGTGAAAACAGGAAAAACACGGAATCAACCTAATTGCCCATCAACGATAGACTGGATAAAAAATATGTGGTACTTATACACTATGGAATACAATGCAGCCATAAAAGAGAATGAGATCATGTCCTTTGCAGCCACATGAATGGAGCTAGAGGCCACTATCCTAAGCAGACTAACACAGGAACAGAAAACCAAATACCTCACATTCTCACTTGTAAGTGGGAGCTAAATACTGAGTACACGTGGACATAAAGAAGGAACAGCAGGCACTGGGGCCTTCTTGATGGTGGAGAGTGGGAAGAGCATGAGGATCAAAATGTTACCTGTCTGATACTATGTGTATCACCTGGGTGAGGAAATAATCTGTATACAAAACCCCCATGACATGCAACTTACCTATATAACAAACCTGTGCATATATTCCTGAACATAAAATAAAAGTCTAAAAAAAGTGCTAGTTCTTTGGTGGAGTTTTGTGTACAAAAGATCATGTCATCTGCAAACAGGGATGATTTGAGTTTTCCTTTCCAATTGAGATGCAATGTATTTCTTTCTCTTGCCTGATGGCTCTGGCTAGACCTCCAGTACTCTGATTTTTGTGGAGGTTGGGGTGGTGGGAGTATTTGTTTTGTTTTGTTTCTGAGACAGGGTCTAGTTCTGTTGCCCAAGCCAGAATGCAGTGGTGTGATCTCAGGTCACTGCAAACTCCACCACCTGGGCTCAAGTGATCCTCCCACCTCAGCCTCTGGAGTAGCTGGGACTAGCACATGCCACCATGCCTAGCTAGTTTTTGAATTTTTTGTAGAGATTGAGTTTCACTGTGTTGCCGATGCTGGTCTTGAACTCCTAGGCTCAAGTAATCTGCTCACTCGGCCTCCCAAAGTGCTGGAATTACAGGCACAAGCCACCACAGTGGGCCAACCTCCAATCCTGTGTTGAAAAGAAGTGATGAGCATGGGCATCCTTGTCTAGTTCCTGGTCTTAGAAGATAAGCTTTCAATTTTTTAACCATTGAGTATGATGTTAGCTATAAGTGTGTCATATATGGTCTTTATTGCATTGAAGTACATTTCTTCTATACCTAATTTGTGGAGAGTTATGATTAAAGAATGTTGATTTTGTCAAATGCTTTTTATGCCTTTATCGAGATGATTTTATGGCTTTTATGCTTCATTCTGTAATGTAGTATATCATATTTATACATTTGTGTATATCAAACCATCCTTGCATCTTGGAATAAATCCCACTTGATAACGGAGATGGATCCTTTTAATGTGCTGTTGAATTTTGTTTGCTAGTATTTTGTTAGGGATTTTGTATTTATGTTGATCAGGAATATTGGCTTGTAATTTTTTTTTTCTTGTAGTGTTCTCATCTGGCTGTGGTATCAGAATAATGTTGGTCTCGTGAAATGAATTTGGAAGTATTTTCTCTTTTTCAATTTCTTGGTAGAGTTTCAAATGAATTTATATTAGTTCTTCTTTAAACATTTAGTAGAATTCAACAGTAAAGCCATCAGGTCCAGAGGATTTCTTTAATGGGAGACTTTTACTACTGATTCAATCTCCTTATTTTTTTCATCAACATTTTGTAATTATCAGCATACCACTCTAGTTCCTGTTTTAAATGTACACCTAAGTACTTGATTTTGTCTGGAGTTATTGTAAAGATATTGTGCTTTTAATTTTGTTCTCTATATGTTCAGTGCTAGTTTATAGAAATATGATATTTTAGTGCTCATCTTGCATCCAAATATCTTTATAAACTAACTTTTTAATTATAAGAGACTCTGTAGATTCTTTGAACTTTTCTATAATTGTGTTATAGATTATAAAAAGACATTTTTGTTTCTTCATTTCCAATACATATCCCTTTTATTTAATGTCATTTTTTGCCTTATTGAACTGTCTAGAACTTCCAGTAGTATGTTGAATACAACTGGTGAGAGTGGACATCCTTGCCTTGCTACCGATCTTCATAGGAAAGTGTTAGGGTTTCACCAATGTTTACGATATTAGCTGTAGGGAATTTCTGTTGTGGTTTGTTTTGTTCTTTTTGTTTTTGTTTGTTAATTTTATTTTAAGTTCCGGAATCCATATGCAGGATGTAGTGGTTTGTGACATAGGTAAACGTGTGCCATGGTGGTTTGCTGCACCTATCAACCCATCACCCAGGTATTAAGCCCACCATGCATTAGCTGTTTATCCTGATCCTCTTCCTCCCCCAACCCCCTGACAGGCCCCAGTGTGTGTTGTCCCCCTCCCTGTGTCCATGTGTTCTTATTGTTCAGCTCCCACTTATGAGTGAGAAGATGTGGTACTTGGTTTTCTGTTCCTGTGTTAGTTTGCTGAAGCTAATGGCTTCCAGCTCCATCCACGTCCTCCCTGCAAAAGACATCATCTTGTTCCTTTTGATGGCTGTATAGTATTCCATGGTATGTATGTACATTTTTTTTGTCCAGTCTATCACTCATGGGCATTTGGGTTGATTCCATGTCTTTGCTATTGTGAATAGCGCTGCAGTGAACATAAACGTACGTGTATCTTTATAATAGAATGATTTATATTGCTTGGGTATATGCTCAGTAATGGGATTGCTGGGTCTAATAGTATTTCTGGTTCTAGATCTTTGAGGAATCACCACACTGTCTTCCACAATGGCTGAACTAATTTACATTCCCGCCAACGGTATAAAAGCATTCCTATTTCTCCACAGCCAGCTATAGGGATTTTTTTAGGTGCTTTTTAATCAAATTGAGATAATTTCTCCCTGTCCCTAACTTGCTGAGAGTTTTTATCATGAATAAGCATAAATTTTACGGAATGACTTTTCTGAGTTAATCGATATGATAATTTATCTTTTTCCTGTGGCTCATTAATATGGTGGATTACCTCGATTGACTTAAAATGTTGAACCAGGCCGGGCACGGTGGCTCATGCCTGTAATCCCAGCACTTTGGGAGGCCGAGGCGGGCGGATCACGAGATCAGGAGATCGAGACCATCCTGGCTAACAAGGTGAAACTCCGTCTCTACTAAAAACACAAAAAATTAGCCAGGCGTGGTGGCAGGCGCCTGTAGTCCCAGCTACTCGGGAGGCTGAGGCAGGAGAATGGCATGAACCCGGGAGGTGGAGCTTGCAGTGAGCCGAGATCACACCACTGCACTCCAGCCTGGGCAACAGAGGGAGACTCCATCTCAGGAAAAAAAAAAAAAAATGTTGAACCAGTCTTGCACACCTGGAATAAATCCCACTCAGTCATGACGTGGAATCCCATTCCACATTGTGGAATCCGCCCTGCTAACATTTTAATAATGATTTTTGTATCTAACATGATAAGAGATATTGATCTATAGTCGTTTTTTTTGGTACTGTCTTTGGTTGGGTATCAAGGTAGTAATGGCCTCACAAAATGAGGGGAGAAATTTTCCCTCCTCCTCCATTTTCTGGAAGGAATTGTAAAATTGGTATTGATTTTTTTTTTTTTTTTTTTTTGGAGTCTGGCTGTGTCGCCCAGGCTGGAGTGCAGTGGCACAATCTCGGCTCACTGCAAGCTCCGCCTCCTGGGTTCATGCCATTCTCCTGCCTCAGCCTCCCAACTAGCTGGGACTACAAGCGCCCGCCACCACTCCCAGCTAATTTTTTATATTTTTAGTAGAGACAGGGTTTCACAGTGTTAGCCAGGATGGTCTCGATTTCGTGACCTCATGATCCACCCGCCTCAGCCTCCCAAAGTGCTGGGATTACAGGCGTGAGCCACCACACCCAGCCAGTATTGATTCTTTTTAGAAGGTCTGGTAGAAGTCTCCAGTGAAACCATCAGGGCCTGGAGATTTATTTGGGGGTAGTATTTTAGTTACAAACTCAATTTTCTGAATGGCTACCAAAAGGCTACTGGGATCATCTATGTCATCTTGGTTGAGTTTTGGTAGCCTGTGGTTTTCAAGGATCTTGTCCATTTCTTTAAAATTGTCAAATCTATGAGCACAAGATTTTTGTAATGCTCCCTTACTATATTTTAATTACTTGAAATCTCTAGTGATCACCCCTGTTTCGTTCCTGGCATCGGTGGGCTGTGTCCTCTTTCTTGTTATTTTTATCAGTCTTGCTAGAAATTTATCAATTTTCTTGATTTTTTAAGAACTAGATTTTTGTTTCATTGACTCTATTATTTTCTCATTTTTATTATCATTGGTTTCTGCTCTTTATTATTTCTTGCTCCTGCTTCCTTTGGGTTTTTTGCTCTCTTTTTTCACGTTTCCTGAGGCAGCACCTGAGGTTATTAATTAGAGATCTTTCTTTGCTTCTGCCGTAAGCATTAAGTGTCATACATTTCACTCTCGGCACTTAATTGCATCTCATGTATTTTGTTTTTGTTTTCATTCTGCTACTTTTCTTTTTAGTTTTCTTTGAGGCTTCCTCTTTGACCTTTGGATTATTCACTGGTGTGTTAATTTCCACATGTTTCGAGATTTTTCTGTTGTTGTTCTGTTAATGACTTTTAGTTTGATATCATTATGGCCAGAAGCCCCACCTCCTGAGGCCACAGAAGAGACCTAAGTGAGGGCAAAGTCTCTGCCCCCGCCCCTAGCACCTGGGGCTCTTCCACAGCAGCCACAGGTGCAGAGAGGAGGCCAGAGGCCAGGCCTCAGCCAGGGGCTCAGGAGAGGCAGATGGGACCATGAGCTCCACCCCCTGCACCTGCTGACTCCCAGGGCCCTCTTCCCCACCGCCTACCTCCCCACTCCTGCTGAGACCCTTCCTTTCCAGAGCTCTGCAGGCCAGGGTGCCAGAGGCGTGAAGGTCGGCCAGATCTGTCCACTGAGAGGAGTTCAGGGCCTTCCCCACTGCCCATGGCTTCTGCACCTAAGGGAGCCCCAGTCATGCCTAGATCATCATTGGCCCATGAAGCACCTACCGTGTGCAGGAAAACGTGCCAGAGTCGGGGGAGGGGGTCACTGAACCGTCCAGAGCCCCCCCTCTGAGAGTAAACCAGGGCGATGACACCTGCCGAGACCCACGTGAGGAACATAAGAAATAAACCCCCTGGAGACCACACACCCCTGCATGGCGCAGTGACCGCCAGGAGCCTCGGTGCTGATGGGCCGCAGGTGAGGGTGGCTCCCTCTCTGCACCTTCCACATCCAGACCAGGCTTGGCACACCGGAAACCCGGAAAACTCTGGCGAATGTACCACGAGAAGGCAAAGCTTCTACTCGCTTTGGCTGGACACAGACGGCTCACCCAGAGGGGCAACCAGATGAGTGTCATAAGGGATCTTGAGTGATCACGGAGGCAGGGACAGTGCAGCAGCCTCCTCCCAGCCGGGGGAGCCCTCAAAGGAAGTAGGGGGCTCTCCGTGGGGCCACTAGGCAGGAGCTCCATCCCTCCACAGTGAAACATGGACAAATCACATTAAGGCCACCCAGAGAGAAGCAGAAAAACTCCCCTCTCCTCCTGCCCTCCCACCTCTGCCGGAGGACCCCATCAGCAGAGCCCAAGGAAGCCCAGAAGACAGGGCAGCCCACTGGGCCTTGAGCCCCTCTCCCTGGTGCAGAGCAGGACAGAAGGCAGGAAGTGGGCCTGGGAGTGAGGAGATCCTAGGCCAGACGCTTCACTCTGGATTCTTTAGTTGCTCAGAGCCCAGAAATTCTTCTCATGTCCACAAATCACTTTTAATTAGTGGCCAGTGGTTTGCAGCTCTGGCCCACGCGGTGCTGTGTATTCTTCTCTGATCTCTTGGTCACAAGAGCAGCTGCAGCCAACAAATGAGGTGCCTTCGTTTTCACCCACCCGATGGCAGGTGCCTCACGGCTGCAGGTCAGGATGTTGCACACAGTTTGTGAACAGCCGGCATCTTGACGGTTTCAAGGTTGTGGGGATGGGCGATCCTAGAAGGGGGCCCCGGGAGATGGATCTCTGGGGTTTGCCCACCTGGTGGTGGCCCCCACCTGGGATCTGAGGGCTTGGCCCCAGCGGCAGGGCTGGCTCTGGAATGATATGAGGCAGGTTGAGCCCTCCAGCACAAAGGGCTGAGCAGAAAAGCTGGTGAGAGCCCCTGGACCATCCCAGTCCGTCTGCTGTCCCTCACACCTGGGACCTGGCATGCAGCCTCACTTTCCTCCCCTGAAGGCGGCAGATCCTGAGCCAATGCACCCCAGAACAGAGAGCTCCGGCTCACAGCCGGCGAGAGAATCTGCTTTATGGAAGAAACTTCCCAACTCCAGGGCAGGACAGAGGCCGCTTTGCCCCTTTTCTCAAATGCTGCCAGAGACAAGCAAGCCAGAGTCTCGTGGCAACCCTGTCCCGGTGGGTTCCTGCTCTGGGATTCTCCACTGGGGCAGAGGCGCATGGCACACCTGTGTGACACCTGTCATGGGGGCCCAGCCCAGAGCCCTAGCCTGAGAGCTGGGGCAAGGCATCCATGCACACGCACACACACACACATGTACACCCAGGCTCACACACACACACACACAACAGATACACAGACACACATACATTCACACACAAAGACACAAACACACACAGACTCACAACACACACACACACACAGCCTCACGTGCAGCCTCACACACACATCTGCATACATAGTCACGCAGACTCACAGTGCACACACGTACCCTCATACAGACACAGGCACAGCTCCACACACACAGGTGAGCACGTGGTTCCTCTTTGTGGACAGGACACGAACGCCCCAAACCTCAGCAAGTCTCTTCACAACTCAGCCAGAGCCACTCAGCACCCCGCCGTTCCAGACAGATGTGAGTTCTGAGCGTGTCCTAGGACTGTGATCTGCCGGGCGTGAGCTGGAGCCCGCCTCATTACCGTGGGCCCCGCTGGCGGGTCTGACATGGCAACTCACAGCTCTGACAGCCACTGTGGGCTGCCGGCGATTAGAAGGAAACGGGTATATTACCCTAATTTAATTACCCGCCATCTGATGCTTATGATGATCACTGACAGTACTCATTTCTAAAATGAAATGCGCTGCTCTCTAATTGTTCACAGTTCGAAAGAAACAGCTAGAGAACATTTTCAACCATTAAGGAAATGATATTTTAAATGATGAACATACTGTATATGTTTGTACTTTAAGGAAACAGACTCTGGTAATGTTTGGGGAAATTAGTGAAAATTTACTGATTCCCAGAAGAAAAATAGTTCCATCTAACCATGCCAGGCGGAGTCTGTGGGCACCTTCCTGGAGCGGCTGCACGAACCGTGGCTCCGAGCAGCTCTGAGCAGACAGATATGGCCCAGGCCGCCTGCACATGTGTCCTCTGGCTCCGCTAGGACAGCCCTGAGCGTGCGGCCAGGGCTAAGGGAAACAGTCCCAGTAAGCACATAGTGCAAGGGCTGGTGCTTGCTGGAAACCCACAGTGGGACCCTCTCCCCAGTGTCAGCCCCCCACCGTCAGTCACAAGCTCCAATGAACAGAACACTCAGGAGCCCACTGACCCGAGAAGGCAAGGTCCCTACCTGGTCTCAGTGAAAGCCACAGCCTAACAGCCAGACACAGATCTGCCTAGGACTTGCTGGGGCCCTGGACAACGGGCCCACTTTTGAGGCTCCGGTCCAGTGCGCACAGTGGGACGCTGATGCTCCCAGGCTCAGGTTTGGAGGGGTAGGGAGTGACCGCTAAGGAATGCGGTGCATGCAAAGCACCCAGTGAGACCCACTGGATGCTAACTCAGGCCAGGCTCTGTGCTTCTCAGGGGAGAAACAGGCTGGTTGGCAAAAGGCCGGGAAGGCCCCTGAGCTGGACTGGGTCCACGGCTGGGGAGCCAGCCTGGAGTGCTGCACAGGACACGATGCTGGAGCATCAGGAGGTGGGAAACAGGGAGCACGTGGGCACCTGGATCAGGACTGGGGCCCAGAGAAGGTCGCCGTCCCCCATCGCAGTAGGATGCAGAGGCCTGGGCTAGAAGGGGCGTCGGGTCCCAGTACCATTTATGAAGTGAAACTGATGAGATGTAGAGCCACGGGCATGTGACTGGGCCATACTGAGGCCTGATGGGCAGGTGACAAACTCGGACGGGGATGCCATGGTTAGCCCAGTCCAGCTCTTACTTTGAAAAACAGGAAGTTGCATCAGGCATGCGGGAGAGAGGCCAGAGCTGGAGATGGAGGCTGCAGCCATCCAGGCAGAGACAGAGGCAGCCTAGGAGTGAGGGCAGACAGGAGGCGAGAGCCCAGCGCAGGGCTGGGAGACACACGAGAAGGGAGCCCAGAGGAGAAGCCCAGTGCAGGGCACATGGAGATGGAGGTGGCTGCAGAGCCCTGGAGGGCAGGTGCTCAGCGGTGGACACGGACGGGGACCCGAGGGCCACAGCAGGGCACCGGCCAAGGCGGCCACCGAGTGGGAATCGGGCCCGGGAAAGGAATGTGTGCCCGGGGTCTGGGCTTCTGTTCCTCCCGATTTCTCATCGAAGTAGCACTTCGGTTTGACGGAAAACATAAAATAAACAGCAGAGAGCTGGTGAGACAGGGGCGGTGGTTCCCGGCTCCAGCCGCCCACGCACAGAGGCAGCCGCCTCCCCCAGGTCTTGCACGGAGCCGGGTTCTCAGGATTCTTTCCTGAATTCTAACAACGCACTTATTCCTTCTTTTTCTTCATCCACCAGAGATGTTGTCTCTCTCTAGGTAAGAAAAGTGAGGCTGTAGATCACTGACATTAGGGCCCGCCCCTCTCCCTTTCTTCCCAGTTTTTGATAGTTTTAGTTTAGTTATTTCACTGACTGCCTCAGAATCTTTAAATAATATCCTGAAGTTTCTCTCTCTCTGTCTCTCTCTCTCTCTCTCTCTCTGTGTGTGTCTCTCTCTGTGTGTGTGTCTCTCTCTGTCCCTCTCTCTCTGTCCCTCTCTCTCTGTCTCTCTCTCTCTCCCTCCCTCTCTCTCCCTTCCTCTCTCTCTCTCTCTCTCCCTTCCTCTCTCTAATTGCATCAAATGTGGAATCTCTTGGCTTCTGGCTGCACTGGGGGAAGCGCTGGCAGCCTGCCCGCCGCCTACCCACTCCTCTCCCGTCCGCCTCCGCCAGCCCCGCCTTCGCTTGAAACAGCAGCATGGTCTTCATTCAGCAAATGCCTACCGAGCTGCCACCGCGTGCCCGTGCCTGAGACGTCCCCGTGGTGTGACCTCTGACACTGGACCTTGAGACCATAGTGTCTGTCATGTAAACACTTAATCTGTGTGCGGCCAGGGGGCCGGGGACAATGCCTTCCTCTCCACGGACACATCTGGGCTCAGGCCCTCCCTGCAGCACGGAAGGCACATGGTCCTGGCACCCAGCCCACTGGCTTCTCTTTTCTTCCACCCAGCCTGGAACGCAAAGCCATGTCACCTCGTAGGTGGTCCCTTAGGCATGAATTTCTAAGTCCTTTGTCCATTTTTCCTAAAGTTTCCCGTTGCATTTTCCATGTTCCTACTGGAAGAAGCAGCATCTGCTCCACCCACACTGTTGCGGCCCACACTGCCCTCCAGCGTCCTGTCTGTGGCTGGGCTCCAGCTGTCCTTCTTCAGGACCCATCTTCCCTGAGTGCCACAGACAGCCTGGGTGGCTTGGGCCTGTGGCTGCTTGGCCTGACACCATGACCTCGGGCTCCTGTGGGGCTCCCACTTCTCCCATCTCACACCTGCCACCCCATCGAGCTGCACCTCCCTGCTGAGTCCTTGTGGGTGCCCTCTCCTTCCAGGCCCTCTCCACTGGGGACCGTTCTCGCCCCTGCTGGGGAAGGGCTAGGTGGGCTTTATCCACCCGCCATCTTCTGGGCTATGGCTTCTTGTCACCATGAACATATTTCTCCTTTGTTGCGGGTGCCCTTGTGGGTTCCACAGCCACAATTCAGCACCGGTGGCTCCTGAGAAGGTGCTCATGCCTGCAGCCAACTTCTCTAGAATTCTGTCCTCAGAAACTTCTGGTCCTACGTTTTTAAAGCAGTTCTCTCATAGAGCTGAAGCTGAACTGTTTCATTTTCCCCCTTAATGTTCAGAATTGATGTAGAACTGATTAATAAGCTTAATTTTGATTGTCCATATCCTAGAAAGCAGATAGGCTCATCTGGAAGACAGCAGAGCATCTCCAAGTGCCTGGTCACCCTCGCACAAGAACACAGCCATCACCTCAGGTGCCAATACCAACCTCACTCTCAGGTCCAGCCTGTCCAGAGCCACCCAAAGGACAGAACGGGCTGTGGACAAAGCTGTCCTTCTGTCACACGCCCCAGTCCAGCCTCCCCAGAGCCACCTGAAGGACAGAGTGGGCTTACAAACCTGTCCTTCCATCACATGCCCCAGGCCAAGTATTCTACAAAGTCCCCCAAGAGGCAGTCAGAGGCCACTGAGGGGTGCCACGCCCAGCACTCACTGGGCAGAAGGTCCATTCTGCAGCCAGTGATGTGGAGCCACCATTTTCAAAGATGCTGATGGTGGACACAGCACGGCCTTCCCAGCCGAGCCTGACACCTGTGCGGTGGTCTTTTGGTTGGAACGGTGGCTCAGCTCTCTTGCTCCAAGGAAAATGCCAAGAAGACCCCCCACATGGTTCACCAGACACATCCACGGGCAGTTTTATTGCTTGTTTCTTTCAAAACAAACTCCTTTCCAAACAAACACCTCTTCTCAAGGGAATGCTTATACACTGTCGCTGGGAATGTAAATTAGTTCAGCCACCTTGGAAAGCAGTTTAGAGATTCCTCAAAGAACTTTAAAAATGACCATTCAACCCAGCAATTCTGCTACTGGGTATGTGCCCAAAGGAAAATAAATCTTTTGCCCAAAAAGACACCTGCACCTGTATGTTCATGGAAGCACTATTTCCAACTGCAAAGACGGGAAACCCACCTCAGTGCCCATCCACGGTGGACTGGATAAAGAAAACGTGGCACGTATACACCATGGAGTACTGCACAGCCATAAAAAAAGAATAAAAGCATGTCCTTTGCAACTGGAGGCCACCATCCTAAGCAATTTAACTCAGGAACTGAAATCCAAATACCAGATGTTCTCATTTATAAGTAGGAGCTAAACACTGGGTACTCACTAACATAAAAAAGGGAACAGCAGACACTAGGGAATCCGAAAGGGGAAGGGAGGGCTGCAAAGCTGCCTGTTGGGTACTGTGCTCACTACCTGGGCGATAGGATCCCTTGTACCCCAAACTTCAGCATCACACAATATAGTAATGTAGCAAATCTGCACATGAACCCCCGGAATCTAAAATAGAAGTTGAAATTTAAAATAGATATATCTCTTTCCAGACAGGAACTACCTCTCTCCTACTTGGGCAAGATGCTCACCAGACCCCACAGCTGGGGCTGCCGGACCCCTCCAGGGATCCTTCCCAGAGGGGCCTTTGTCAGAGTGGGGGGTTGGGAAGGTTCTGGGCTCCAATGTGAATGCATTTGCCTTAATCCAAAGAAAGCTGATGTGCTGCTTGTCCACAAACAGGTCACGTGTCCCGTGAGCCAAGTGTACAGCCTGTTAGCAGCCCACAGTGAGTCATCCTGGGGCAAAAGCCTGTCCCCTGTGGGCTCATCACAGCCCCTGGTTCCGAGGAAGCCCCTGGCTGGAGGCTGGTGCATTTCCCCACCCTGATCCGTGCGCACCCTCTTCTCGCTCACCTCGAGCCCGGCCTGGCTTTCGGCAGCTGCCTTCTGTGGGAACCTCTTGTTATCAAGTGAGGAATAACCACACCAGTATCCAGTTACGGGTACCTCTCACAGAAATGCCCTCTCCTTCGATGGCCACAATAAATAATTCTGCTCTTACATAGAAAAATGAAGCATTCCAAGAATGAAAAACAAAATGTTTATTTGAGGGAGTGCATAGGATTCTGCTCTGACAGCAAACACATTCGTCTGGATGGTGGCTCCAGTTTCCATAGGAAGAGCCCAGGCCATTGCTCTCCTGAGCTGCAGCGATCCCTCCTGGGGGCCTCTCCTGAGCTCTGCTTGCTCCCATCCCACTGCCCTGGCCTCTTTCCCGCCTCCTTCTGCCGCTGTCAGCATCCTCCAGCTCTCAGGCTGATTGACATCAGTGGAACAGCCTGCGATGGCCCCAGAGAGCTGCCCTGCCTGCTTCCCGGGCTGTCTGAATGCAGGCATGAGAGTGTCCAGAGAGGCCACTCTGTAGGGCAGGCCATGCCAGGTGCCTGGCCACTACCTTGTCTCCAGCCACAAGGTAAGTAGATGTACCTGCTATCCACAGACAATCCTACTCGCCCTGTGAAATAAACATCGTTTGCATTCTTGGGATGCATCGTTTTTCTATGTAAGAAAAAGCAAATAAAATATTTATCTTCATTCCCAGGTGTCTCCACAAGGTCTAATTTAATTGCCATTTAAATTGGAGAAAATGTTTTAAATAAATTTCCTTGCGATTTGGGGAGTGGCCGATTATATAAATGTGTTAGGGGAGTAAAGCAATGAATATGGAATTCAGACAAACCACACAGAGGGAAACTTAGCCTCTTAAGACGGGCTCATTATCCCAGAGGCAGAAAGACCACCAGATGTGGGGTCAGAGGTGGGCCTCCAGCCTGTGCTAATGGTGCAGTGACGGGGGTCCGGGTGGCCCCATCCTTGGTCTGGGTAGTGGCTGACGCTCTCTCCTGGGCCTGCCACAGGCTGGGGCGTCGCCTCCAGGTCTTCTGAGGGACCAGGGCAGTCGCGACAGTCCTGGGATCACCTGGGAGCATGCAGAGGACTCGGCACTCACAGTCCCCTGCTGATTCCAAAGTGGCTTCCAGAGCGGGACCTGGGGCCTGGCCTTGTATTTTTGTTTTGTGTTGAATTTCCCTGGTTGATTCTGAGGTCCAGCCAGCTTTAGAAAACCTGTTGTTTAAGGTTGGGGTTCCCAGATGCCTTTCTAAGAGCCAGAAACAATTGCAGGTTTTGTGGGCCCCACAGCCTGAGTTGCAGGAGCTCGCCCACCACCACAGCATGAAAGCAGGTGCAGGAAACACTGGGATGACGTGGCTGAATCCCAGGAAAACCTGATTGACAGAACCGCCAGGGGCGAGGTCGCGCCTGGGGCATTTGCCAACCGTGGCTTAAGGCCTGGGCCTTTGAAGGGCACCTTAAAATACAGGGAATAGAAGAACATGGAAACACAGCTTCTCACCCCTAGCACGGACTGAGAATTGTTTTGTTATAATCTTGTTTCAATATGTACAAACATTCAACTAGACATAAACTCTTGCTTTTTGCTTTTATACGGCTTTAACAACAAAACACATTAATAAATTAAACACAAAACTATAACAGCAACAAAATTCAAATTAAAAATATAAATTCAATGTGGCAGATGATATGGTTTTGCTGACACCAAATCACCATTCCGGGACTCAGTCCCATCACTTCCCCCCTTGGCATCACTGCACCCTCCTTCTGGGAGCACCTTCGGCAGCGCGAGGCAGGGCCCTGCCTGGACGAGCAGCTGGACATGTCTGGTGTGTGCCGTGTCATGGGCAAAGGCTTACAATCCTGAGAAGAGACCAAGCTCAGCAGACACCAAGCTCGCCTGCAAGGCAGTTCCTATGTGCTGAGAGTGCGTGCACATGTATGTATGTGGTGGGTACGTACACGCGTGTGTGGTGCATGTGTGCAGGTGTGTGCGTGTGTTTACATTTGCATCAGCATGAAAATGCAAAGGCTTTAACTTCCATAGAAAGCCGTGGCCCCCGACGCTGACTGCACCCATGTGGCCCAGTTTCCGGAAGCCTGCAGAAATTCACTGGCGTGTTCCCGAGCCCTGGAGATCACTTTGACGTCATTGCCCTAAGATGTGGACAGTGAGATTGAGAGGAGGAGCTGGCAAGCTTGCAGGGAAGGGACCATCAGGAGGGACTGGGACAGGGTGGCTGAGGTCAGCAGGCACTGACAGGAAGGACCCAGGTAAAGCAGATCTCACAGTGGACCCCACGAGAAAACAAGGGCTGCTCCCCTGAGGGCCGCCCAGTGCCTGAGCTCCCCGACCGGCAGCAGCACCAGTGTAGACAGCACATTCTACTCCCCAAAAATCTAAGCCATTGATCGATGACACGTGGGAGCACGATGGTAGCACACATTTATTTTGACCCTTTTTCCCACTCAGCACAATCAACGACTCTGGCTGGAGGCTGCAAACCCCTTGGAAGCATCACCCATGTGGGGTTTCAGAGACACGGAGTTTGTGGCAATTGTGTTGGAACCTAACTTCTGAGGTCGGCGGCTGTTCCAGACACCGAGTTCTAATCCTAAATCTTGCAGCAGCTCTGTGTAACTTAGAGCAGACTCCCCAAACCCTCTGCTTTCTCCTCTGGAAAGCGGGACAATACCATCCACCAGGCCGGGCTGTTCCGCCAACGAGGACAGCAGGGTGCCTGGGAGCTCCTGGGGCTTCCTAAGTGGAGTGGGTGGAAAGGGTCACATCACCCACGTGTGTGCCCCAGAAGGTCTGAAGTTTCTGAAGTCCCTTTTAAAACAGCAACTGAGTTTTCAGACTAGGCGGGCCCACTCGTATTCATCTTCAGCCTGGAAACTGGCACACATCAGACACCTGGGAAATCTGGGAATAAAAGATGAAAAGGATCATCCAAGGAGCAGGACTGCTCATTGATTTGCTTAGTAAACCAGGTGCCAAGCCCCAGAACTGGAGCAAAACTCATCCAGCCTACATTTTCCCACTCCTGTGAGTGGGCCTGAGGTGCCGCCCATGCTGTCCTCAGAGAGAAGAGCCCCTCACCCAGGCCAAGACTCCAGCAGAGCCTGTCCTGGGGACATTTGGAAGGGGTCATGATGCTCATGCCAACCAGGACAGCATCCATGAGACCGGGACTCTCCTGAAACTCTTTACAAACTAATTCCATGATTCTCCCCGTGCCTGATGAGATAGATGCACAGGCACGTGTCCACATGCATGCACTCACACCCATGCATGCACACACATGCACACGTGCACTCACACCCAGGCACACACACACATACATGCACTCACACCCAGGCATACACACATGCACACATGGACTCACACCCATGCATGCACACACATGCACACATGCACTTACACCCAGATGCAGACACACACGCACACATGCACACACATGCACTCACACCCATGAATGCACACATGCACTCACACCTAGGCACACATGCACACACATGCACTGACACCCAGGCATGCACACACATGCACTCACACCCATGCATACACACACATGCACACATGCACTTACACCCAGGTGCACACACACATGCACACATGCACACACATGCACTCACACCCATGCATGCACACATGCACTCACACCCAGGCACACATGCACACACATGCACTGACACCCAGGCATACACACACACATACATATGCACACACAACCACACACATGCACACATGCACTTGCACACACACCCACACACACATGCACACATGCACACACATGCATTCACACCCAGGCACAAACATGCATGCACATGCACACACACCCAGGCACACACACACATGAACATACATGCACTCACACCCAGGCAAATGCACACCTGCACACACATGCACTGACACTCAGGCATGCAGAAATGCATGCATGCACATACATGCACCACAGGCAGGTGCACACACATGAACATACACTCACACCCAGATACATGCAAACATGCACATGCACACACATGCACTCACACCCAGGCACATACACACATGCACATGTACACACATGCACTGACAGCCAGGCACACAGACACCTGCACACACATGCACTCATACCCAGGCACATGCACACATGCACATGCACACACATGCACTCACACCCAGGGACACCTGCACACACATGCACTCACACCCAGGCACACATGCACACACATGCATTCACACCCAGGCACAAACATGCATGCACATGCACACACACCCAGGCACACACACACATGAACATACATGCACTCACACCCAGGCACATGCACACATTCACATGTGCACACATGCACTCACACACAGGCATGCACACACAAGACAAGATCTCAAGAGTCTGAAAGATCCACTCTGCTTCCTGTGGACCACAGCTCCAGATGGAAGAGGCCACACAGCCCATGTCCGGCACCAACTGCCCATCAAGCTGCCAGATGAATGCAGTCAGAAAGTGACTTCAGATGAGACCAGCAGAAGAACCACCCGACTGAGCCCAGCCCAAACTGCTGACGACATAATTGTAAGAAAAAACCTGCCTGCTGCTTTACTTCAGTGTTAAACCTACATGTTGGAGTGATTGGTTACACACCATGAATGATGGGTACTGAGATGACCACTGCAGACAGGAATGCAGAGACGAACATACTCAGATACAGATACACACAGCTATTTGATCAGGAGTCTCAGGGCTGATTTGCTAAGAGAACTAACACATCTTTAGAAAATAGCTTGTTTCAGCTGGGCACAGTGGCTCACGCCTGTAATCCCAGCACTTTGGGAGGCTGAGGCTGGTGGATCACAAGGTCAGGAGACCGAGACCATCCTGGCTAACATGGTAAAACCCTGTCTCTACTAAAAATACAAAAAAAATTAGCCGGGAGTGGTGGCGGGTGCCTGTAGTCCCAGCTACTTGGGAGACTGAGGCAGGAGAATGGTGTGAACCTGGAAGGAAGAGCTTGCAGTGAGCCAAAATCGTGCCACTGCACTCCAGCCTGGGCGACAGAGTGAGACTCTGTCTGAAAAAAAAAAAAAGAAAAAAGAAAAAAGAAAATAGCTTGTTTCTGTTCCCAGTTTCTAAGGAAATTACAGGCATGTGGGGGGTTGAGACCATGCTAGAGGGAAAACAGGAGATGGTGAGAGATTCATATGGGGTGGGGGCCAAATCCAAACATTCCCACTTACGGTTTTTCCCAAAGCACTGGTAGAAGAAGGAGCAGATGAGTGGTCAGCCAGATGCCCCGAGAAGGAGCCAGGGAGGGAGCCATGTGGGAGGAGAGAAGTTGCCACTGACATTTTCTGCAAGTTGCTTTCTGTGGTGAGTCTGATGTGAAGTCTCCTTCCTCGAGAAGCTCCCCAGTAGGATTTGAGCTGCCCATGCGTGCTTTCCCTGGCCCTGGCTCTCTAGGATAGAGGCAAAGAAGCACCAGCTCAGCCTCCCATCCACAGCAATGCCAGCAGAGGGCTCACAGTGAGGCAGGAAGAGCAGAAAAGGTGGCTGCGAGTGACCTCTGGAGGGGCCCACGCCAGGCTGTCAGTCCTGAGGGGCTGCCCACCCAGAGCGCTCGCCCCCGAACACCTGTCAGATGGCCTGGGCTGTCTACCCGCAGCACGTCAAGGGTGACAGGGAGGAAGGCCGAGGACAGCTCCCTGCAAAGAGGCTGCAGAGGCGAGCCCCTGATCCCACACTGGTGCTCCCCAAAAGGAAGCCCTCATAAATAGAAGAGCTGGTGCGGTCTCCAGACTGTTTTCATTATTGGATTAATCTGTCTTCCCTGATATAGATATAAATATTTTATGTTCCATAGCCTGGAGACTCAGTTATGACAATCACACTGCCTGGCTCTACTTTGAAGGAAATACCTCCGTGAAGGAAGACGGTGCCCCTCTGTCTTCCTGGACCACGGGCAGCCTCTGCCGGGCACAGGACGCAGGCCAAGGGACGGAGGGGTCCAGGGAGAAAAGTTCTGAGAACACGAGAGAGCAGGGTGCCTGTACCCCCACGACTCAGAGATGCCAGTCCCCCAACGAAGATGGAAACCAGGAGGGAGCTAGGGATTGTGGGAGCTCAGAGAAGTGGCTCAGACCCTCCCCGACCCCAGTCCTCAGAGAACTGCCGCCTGCCACCTACCTCCACCCATTCAGGCACAATTCATATGGAAGAAACTCTTTAAAGGAAATTTTAAAGTGTAGCAATTAAAACCTGAAACAGAACCGCTCTTCCACCATTGTGCATGGACTCTGTAGAACCTCTAGGAATGCAGAAAGCAGTCGAGATGCTGGACTCTAATTATGGCTCTAGATTGGAGGCTCTAGATTGTGGACTCTAATGGAGGCTCTAGATTGTGGACTCTAATGGAGGCTCTAGATTGTGGACTGTAATTATGGCATGGAATCTCAAGACGCTGGACTCTAATTATGGCAGGGATGCTCTAGATGCTGGATTCTGATTATGGCAGGGAAGCTCTAGATATTGGGTGCTAATTATGGCAATGGAGGCTCTAGATTGTGGACTCTAATTATGGCATGGAATCTCAAGATGCTGGACTCTAATTATGGCATGGAGGCTCTAGATTGTGGACTCTAATGGAGGCTCTAGATTGTGGACACTAATTATGGCATGGAGGCTCTA